>NW_012130112.1:1097938-1121092 GCF_000143395.1 Atta cephalotes | reverse complement strand
GTGTGTGTGTGTGTGTGTGTGTGTGTGTGTTTGTATGTGTGAGTGAGATTACCCTCAAGAAATTTCCAAGAAAACTTACTCTTAAATTTTAATGCCATATCATATTATATCGATTTTATCTTCAAAACTACTAATGATTATCACTTTTTTCATATTTAGTTATCGTCCTACGAATTAAATTGATAGTTACTCATTTTTTTGCTCCTATCTATATTGCATCAAGAACTGGAATGATAAGATAATAATATATATTGTATAATTTCGAAATTCCAAGATTCTTTTATTTACGTTTCTTCATAAATATGTTCCTTAAATTATCTTAATAAATAAAATCACGTATTTTTATGAAAAAAATCATTAAAGGTAATGAGCCGCACCAGTTGTACTTGCGTTACAACAATGTATTATTTAAATGACTTTATCCTGTCTGTGCCAATTAACAGACTTTGAAATCATATACAACTTAATATTTTATGATTCATTTTTTATTTCACAACAATATACATTTTATCTTATATTAAACCATCCTCAGTGATAAATGAAAGAAAATTGATATAATTTAAATCAAATAATATAAATTCGGGTACACACGTTGTGTTATACCTTGACTGTGCTATACCCTGTAACTTTTAATCTTTCGTTGTCACACTTTTGTAAAGTTTTACAGTTATTATACTACGTCAAATTGGCCAATTGATGCAGCCATTTTAAAATTATTCGTCTGATATCAACAAAAAAGTAAGGAATATACTTTGAATATTATAAAATATGTTTTATTAATAATAATGTTACAAATTAAATAATAATATGTACGTTAAAAAAATTCTTAAAACATACATGTAAAAAGAGTGAACTACTGTAATATAAAAAAACCCAACTTCTTCATTTTTTAATGTTTTTAATTAAAATTTTAAGGACTCCTAAAATATTTTCAGATAAAAATACATATTGATAAAAATACATATTAAAAAAAATACGTAAAATGCTATAATAAAGTGCGCGTTCCGAAAGAAATTTTTTTCAACATGTAAAGAAGGTATTGTTTTCTCTTTAAATAGTTGTCACACGTATATTGACACGTTTTTAACTAGTCTAATTGTCTCAACCAACAAAAGAGACTTCAAACTTCTAATTAATATCACATAAGACTTAATTATGAACGTCGCCGTAAAGTTATACAGCCCAAAATTCGGACAGCTCATTTTGACCCGATGATAACAAAGAGTTAATGACATTTCGGAATATTGCGTAGCTTTTTTACCTTACATAATATCTGCGCAACATCAACGTAACGATTCCGAACTGTTGTTAAGAGTTATAGAATCGGATTATTGGTATAAGATACATATTTACTTGCTAATTTGAAACGTTGTGTGCGTTAAACCGATGTGAGATCAGTGAGTTTTTTTTTAATGATGGCCAATTACTTAAAGTAATCATAAAATTATAATTTCAATCTAAGATCGTGATTCATGTGAAAAAAAAACGTATTTGTTTTATTTAAAACATACTCTTGGCACAAATAGAATAAGAAGTGTTTTATTCAAATGCTCAATTATAAATGCAAGAATTAGATACATTATTCGAATAGTAACAATAATTCTCGTGCTTAACTGCGCTTAGACACATCAGTTTCGTATCCTATGCCTTGCTCTTCGTAGAAATCTGCTCCTCCGCAAGAAGATATAGAGAAATTGCCTAGAGGCAATTTACTTAGAAGTTAAGTTTTTACTTAGAAGTTAAATTCCCTTTTTCTGTTCGTTGGGATGGGACTCGGCTACTCAGGATGAATTATAACTCGCTATGGTGATAGCAACTCGTCCTACAGCTGTACAATGTTATGTAAGAGATCGAGAGAAGTAGATAGAAGTAGAAGCGAAATGAATTTGCGTGGTACAATCGACAGATTGGTAATTTGTTCCCGCTGCGTGTGTGTGCACGTGTACGTCTTCGATAACAATTTCTCTTCGACTGACGTCGCACTGATTACGCTATTGTGGGATGTCAATGCCCTTGTGTAATGAAACGAGTATGGTTTTGCACGCGAACGAATCAATTGAATTGATTCGAGTCCACAGCCTTGGGAGAGAATAGGTTTTCAAGGCGATACAATGTATTAAAATACATAATTTAAACAATGGAAACAAGTTCCGGAAAAGTCGTGAGTCATTGTCGCGCAATTAGAACATTATTCAGCAAGAATATATGTCAATGGCGATAATTGTATTGTCTTTTACTATCGAAAATAAAGAAGAAATGAAAATAGAAGTTACGCAGAGAAATATAAACGCAAATATAGAATACCTGGCTCTCATCAGGTTCCAAGAGAGAAGAATGTTCAGTTTTCACACGAAAAAAGGATAATATTATATGAGAGATAATTTCAGATTTTGTTATTTCATAAAATCTTTCGAAGTTTTCTACTCGTGTAATCTATCGATTGCAATACGTCTTATCACTGAAAATTGATGACAACAGTATGTACAAACATAACGCGTTAAGCTTTACCTAGAAAATGCAATTTGTCCGACTGATGCGCTACAAAAAAAAAATGCTTTATGTAATGCGTTGTCTACAATATATGGAGTAAAAAGTAAGAGTTAGAAATTGACCAAGCACAGTCGACTATTCTTTTCACATTCAATGTGCTTGGTCAATTTCTTACTCTTACTTTTTACTCCGTGTATTGTAGACAAATAAACGCACGTAATGAAGTAGCCTTCAAGTTTTGGCACAATATGTTAACTAATGTTCAACTTGTCCTCGTAATGTCTTAACTATATTACTTTCAATTTTATAGACAAATATATCTTCTCAACATTTCAAGGCTTTTTCATTACGAATTAAAGCAGCTTTCCGCATTTCATATTTGTGGAACTCACATAATTGCTATTATCTAATAGAAAAGATTACAACACTGTTTTCTTTCTTATCAACAATTTGACGTTAATCACTAACGCTGTTTCCCTCGTGAATTCTTACAATCTCTCATAATACATATATTTACAAAATTTTTTCATATTTCATATTTATGAAAATTTCTGAAAAATACTTTAAATTTCTTGAAATTTTATAAATTTTCTCTTTAGAAATTGTAGAGTAGAAATATCTTAGAACTCTATGTTTTAGAATTTATAAAGAAAGATGCAGATTTTCTCAATATTTTTGAAAAATGTTCCAATTTAAATATACTATAGCAAAATCTGAAATTTTTTTTAACAAGTTATAAAATTATATAGAAATTCTAAAAAATTCTGAATTTATATAAAAATTTTGAAAAATTATATGAAGAATTTTAAGACTTTTAACAATTTTCGTCAGGAAAATAATTATGAGACAAAAAAATTATAACTTCTTTTTTCTTATTAACAATTTAACATTAGTCACATATTGTTTTTTATTAATTACATCAATTTCAACAGATACGGGACCATAATTTAAATCAACTATGGCAGGGGCAATTCAGGCATTCAAGGACAATTCAGCTCCGAAACCCGCAGAGCAGTTCAAGTATGTCTTTCTTGTATAAAAGCTTATTCGCAAAATAATCATGTAAAACAATGAATTTCAAATTAGAATATGCTGATTTAGAAGTGTTACAGTTTTATTTTAAATATCGTAAATGAAGTTATTAATAAAATAATGAATATATTCTTCTTCTCAGAGATATATTTTAATATAAAAAAATCATATATATAAACAATCGTTTATGTAATATAAGTTTGCATTTATCTTCCAGACTTATACCAAAAATTATAAACGGAGGCATTGCCGGAATTATTGGAGTTTCCGTGGTTTTTCCGCTTGATTTGGTGAAAACAAGATTGCAGAATCAAGTTATTGGTCCGCATGGCGAACGCATGTATAAGTCAATGCAAGTATTTTATTTAAAAAATTGATAATTACTATTAAAAATATAATCATTATACAGTGCATATTATTATATAATTAAAAATAATTAAAAATAAAATATCCTAATTATTCAAAAAAGCTTTAAAATATTATATATATAAATTATGTATTATTTTTAACTTATTGATAATCACAAATTATATGCAAATTTAAAGAGGAGAGAGATTGTTATATTATTTTATATAATAAATTTCACTTACAGTTTCTTGTTTTTTTTCATTTAATATGAAATAAATGTATGGAATGCAAGAAATACAAAAAAAAAGAGATTATCATAATCGAATATATTAAATTATTTTTTAGGTTTGATTGCTTTAAAAAGACTTACAAAGCAGAAGGTTACTTTGGGATGTATAAAGGATCCGCTGTAAATATACTGTTGATTACACCTGAGAAAGCAATCAAACTTACTGCCAATGATACATTTAGGCATTATCTTTCGCTTGGACCTGGGTATGTTGCAAATAATATATTGCTGAATGTCTTTTTCATATTGTCAATGATATGAGCTTGTGGTATGTGCTCCTCTTTGCATAACATTGTCAAAGCGGAAGTTAACTTGTGAGAGGTGGCATGAGAATTGTTTAGTCGCATAATGTAGGTACAATGCCAAAATATTTTTATAGATAGTCATTAAAGATATTCATAGTGATCATTTATTAACAATTTATTTCTCTAAATTTTATAGATTTTAATTAGATTCAAATCTTTAGCATCCTACGAGTATGTACATAACTTAACAATCGTTTCATTCTTTTAAAATTTATTTTTCAGACAATTACTTCTTCCTTTTCTTGTGTGTGTCATTTTTCCGTTTCCATTCAAAGCCCTAATTTTCCATAGCAATTATCTTCTCATTATATTAAATATTTAGTATTTAAAGGGGTTTATTCAAAGTTTATGGCAAGTAGGTTTCAGCATGAAATATGTTTCAAAAAATAAAATTTCTGTTGAATTAATAATGTAAAATTTTTGTAGAACGCGTGGGCTTTCCAATTAGCTGTTTATAACATCGATTTTTCAGTTTATTTTATAATTTATAATAGAGAGAAATGTTTATTAAATCATTGTATTATAAACTGAGATAATACAAGCGTTTATAAAGTGTTACAAAACTTATAATCAACATCACGTTAAATTAAACATTTCGAGTTTTTATTCTGATATCCTTAATGGAGGATATGAATTAGTGTAGCTATGAAGCTACAGCAAGTTTAAATTATGTCAACAGCAAAGCGAGAAACCAAAGAGTATTGATTGAGCCAAGTTGTCTACTGTGTATAACTTGGCTCAATCAATACACAGGTATGAAAATTATTAAAATAAAAATTTGGAAATGTTACTTTTTACTTTCTTTGTGAAAAAAATTATATATATATAATAAATAATATATTACAGTTCTTCTTTAACATATCCAATTTGCATTCATTCTGGCAATTAGGTTTTTATTATTTCAATAGATTTTAAATGTTATCTCTAATATCAAAAAATATTACCATCGCAGAACTATTAGTTAATATAAAATTTAATTAAATGATTTTGTTTAATCAGGAAAATATAACAATATGCAGCAATATATTTCTTTAAAAAAAAAAATCGTAATTGGAAAGCTCCAAAAATTAATTAGTAATATAGTGCTGTATCGTTTGATCAGCAGAGCATCATAGCATTTTGTTTAGAATACTTTATAGTATATCTATCCTTGTTGCTAATCACTATTATTTATTTGTTTCGATAACTGCTTGCACTTAACATCGACACTGTCTTCCAAGTAAATTACACATAAAGTATATATATATCTGTTTGGTATATCAAAAAATTATCAGACTAGAAAAAAAGTTTTATATTGTTATGGATCAACGATATTTGAAAATAATCCAGCGATATTCAAAATAAGATTTATTTGAAATTCAAGAATATGCAAATGGCATTGCATTTTTCTTGTATTTTTTTAATATTAATTTTGAGTTTATGTCTCACTTTTTGCTGATTAAATTTTACAGAGTTATTGTGTATTACTTTTGATAATATATATATTCTCAAAATTAATTTCCTTAATAAAAATTGATTATTTTAAGTTATTATTTATTATTTTCATAGATACTGTAATTCTATAATTCTAATTCTAAATAGATCAAAGTATTATTAAATTTTAAGATAACGAGCATAGCTCATTCTGTACATTTTTATACAACAAAAAAGACGAGGGAACGAAGTTGAGCTCGCACTATTATGCCAGAATTTTATATTGTTATAAAACACATTGAAATATATTATTTTGTAATTCTAGACAACTGAAGATACCCGTTTGAATGTAATTTCTGAGTTAAATGACCTGGCAAACGGTGCAAGCAACCATAACTAGCTAACCAAGTCGCAAGTAACTCGACGAGAGCAGGGTAATTTTTACTTTCCCCTTTTCATCCTTACGAAATGGTTTTTTTAAAACAATCTAAGAGTAATGACATATCAGAAACTATATAAAATTATAATTAGTTAATAATAGTCTGATTGAGAAAGAGATTGAGAGAGAGATAGAGAATTGCTGAAAATTTATTAAATGTCAGCTAGCATTGTGTACAATGCAGTGTAATTGTTAATTTTCTACTTTACAATTATAAATTGTAGCTTATCTCATTTGCTTTTTTCATTTAAAGTTATTTTCTAATATAATGAATAATTTCGATTATTTATTAGTATAGTAGCTTTTATTAGTATACGTCAACGCGTGTTACATCACGCTCTATTGGAATTACACATAAATTGCGAATTATGAAGTTAACAATTTGCTTCGTTTACGTTTTTTGCCAATGTATTTTGATGCTCTGCGGTCCGTTAAGATAGTTAACGTATTGCTTATCATGCCAACTAGCGTTGAATGATCTCCCTTATCCAAACTGGTACACCATGATGAACAGAACATTTTATACATATCCTTAAAAACTCTGAGAAGTTAACTTTTTTTTTAATCAATTTGAATATTTATCTAATAATACACGATTGAATCGCTATACTGATAATTATGTTTGAATAATAATGAACGACCGAAATGATAATTGAAAATTGCTTTTGAGATATCGATTTTGATCGATTTTAGATTAATGCCCGAACTTGTTTTTAATTGAAAAACATTGATCTCAATCAAACTTATTTGTTACCATAACAATTTGTTAGTCAAACAATTTTCTGAAATTTAAAACACTTTTTTTCTCGGTTTTTTGAAGTCAGTCGTGTGCCAGTCTTATTTATATGTATTAAAACTTTTTACAATACTCCGTGATCCCAGGACTCTCTTAATCTGTTGTTCAGACAACAATTACCAATAGAACGTGAAATGCTCGCTGGCGGCTTGGCAGGAGCATGCCAAATAGTTATTACTACTCCGATGGAACTGCTTAAAATACAAATGCAAGATGCTGGCAGAGTCGCCATGGCAGCTAAAGAAGGTGACGAAAGCAGTCAATAACTTCTTAAAATCCTCCTTTTATGACTTGTCGAATCCAACAAGATTATTCGCGACTATCATGCGCGGAACTATTTGCGTATATCTAAGTTCCTTATAATTATTGCATTGTTAATAAACTTGCAATTTTGAGCAACAGTCGCGCAATTCTTATTTATTGTATCTTTTATGATATCGATTAATTGCCATGGATGCTATATATTTTCAATTAAAATTAGAAATATAATAATTAATAAATACAATTCGTTCGACTCACACGATTCGCTCTTTAAAACGTGAAAATAAATCCATTTTAGAATTATTATACTTGTCCAGGCTTCTAACAATAAATTGCATATCGTATTACTGTTACAGCGGGCAAAGTTGTGCCAAAGATATCCGCTTGGTCATTAACGGTAGATCTACTTAAGAAACGAGGTATACTGGGGTTGTACCAAGGAACTGGCGCTACAGCACTCAGAGACGTAACGTTCTCTGTTATTTATTTTCCGCTGTTCGCTAGACTGAATGATCTTGGGCCAAAGCGAGAAGACGGTTCATGTAAGTAGCGATATAATTATGTTATCATACGATCGATCCTAAACGAAAATATATTAAACAGTAAATGTCGCTGTTAATTATAGCTGTATTCTGGTGTTCATTCCTTGCTGGATGCGCCGCCGGATCGACGGCCGCATTAATGGTAAATCCATTCGATGTAATCAAAACTAGACTACAAGTTATCAAAAAAGCACCTGGTGATCCAACGTACACTGGAGTGTTAGATTGTATACTGTAAGTTCCTCGGAATTAAACATTCTCCTTATTCAGTTATTATTAAGTTTACAGAGTAAGTTTATTACTTGGGGAAACCTGGAAAACCAAAAATTTTCAGGAGATTCCTTTTTTATTTTTGAAAATCAGGAATTTTCATGAATTTTCATGAAATTTTATCTTTAATTTTAATTTTAATTATAAATAAAAATCTAGTTTTATAATCATTATTTTCGACTTGTAGGAAGACATTTAAGAACGAGGGACTGACGGCATTCTTCAAAGGCGGCGCTTGTCGAATGATAGTCATAGCGCCGTTATTCGGAATTGCACAAACCGTCTATTATCTCGGTGTAGCTGAGTGGCTGTTGGGATTGAAGTGAAATCGCCATATCGCCGATTCGTGCCGTTCAAATACTCTGGGAAAACTTGACAATAATCGTTGTAGATCGTAGTTGTATTTTTGCTTGAAATTTTTGCTCTTCAATATTACAATAAGAATCTTGTTAAACGGGATCGCTTATATACAAAGAAAAGTAAAAAAGTATTAATTGAAATTGTCGTAATTCTTGCAAGTCGCAAATTATAATGGATTCGTATATGATTGAATGGAAATATATCTATGTTTTATTATATCCGCAAAGTGCATTAAAATTTTTAATCAAATATTGTACATTGGATCGATATAATATTCATCTGATGCATTGTATTCTTGCAACGTAAAATATATCGATGGATATATTGAAATATCAAATCATTAGGAAAACATATGATTACAAATATTTCACAACTGTACAATTACATGTTATTCAATATTTAGGTTGTTTATGCGTCTTTCCATATAATAATAGCATTTCTTCATCTCTTCCTCATATTTTATAGACTCTATAAAATATATGCGAGATCCTGCCCACGAATCATGCTCATTGTTAAACTATGAGTGTATCGGGATCTTAATTATTATATTTACTAAACTAGCCAATTATAGTCAATTATACATGTATATTAAAGGCATTAAGCAGATTCAACGTGATATTTTTTAAACGTTTTTCATTAGGCATAATAAAATATTTTGGCATAATAGAATATTTTGTTAAAGCTCGTTATCTAGGTTTCTTATTTTTATCTTATTTTTATCTCTGTAAAGAATTAGCAATCTTTATGGTTATATGTAAACGGAAATATTACAGAATTTTCTTTAAAGTAATTGCAATTGTGGTTCTTTTCTCATTATTTTTTCTTATCCCTTTATTTTTCGACACCGTTCTCTAATCCCGAACTGTGGCAATTTCTTTGAATTATCGTGTGATTAAAAAGAAAGATTATTAATATGATTGCAAATGTATTAAGATGAATATATTAGAAATATATTAGATTTTTTAAATTATATTAAGAAAAAAATTTGTTTTTTTAATTTCACATGTTCAAGAAAAATCTGTTCGGGAACGATTAAAAAATAATAACGAAAATTCGTATGTTTGAAATTGAGGAAGATATGCATAATGAGAGGAAAAGGTACAAATTAAAATAAATTATTAAGCTTCAAACATTCATTAATCATGTAGAAATTATCATACATGTTTCAATCGTACACCTCGTCTATGTTAATAAAAAAAAAATGAGATTTGTGTCAAAATATTTTTGTTCGAATTTCTTGTTTTGTTTTTCGTAAACTGCCATGCAAACATCACATTAGTCTTCTTTATATAATAAATCCTACAGCCTCGCTATGGTAGCGAGATGAATCGCACACATTTAAATTTAATAATCATGAATAATAATCACGTCAATATAATCAAACTTATAATTATATTTATGCTATTCTTTTTCATTTGGTGGGTGCAACTTACTGTCTGTCGTACCTCGTTAACAACAATATAATTTGTTTACGCTTTAATTTGTAATACAAGAGTATTGGTATACGATGACACAGATTTTTTTACGATGACACAGTTTGTAATCTAATGCTATTATAAGCTCTTTATAATACCTCACCCTAGTTTTAAAAAGACCATTTGGTTTACTACTAATGACGCATAATACAGTTTATAATAAATAATCATGGGCGTGCCTGATTAAAAAAAAAGTATTTCCCTTTTCTTGAAAAATTATTACCTCCAAATATTTTGAGAAAAATATGCTTTCCTAATTAATTTCACGATATGAAATTCTTATATGTTACAAAAATTCTTTTCCTTACCATTTCATTTATGGGGACATAATAAAAATTTTAATTTCTTACATTTATTTTACTTATATTAATTATATCTTCATAATGATATTCATGATGATACTAGCGATAGTAACATTTAATAATATACAACATTATGTTTTTATTATACACAACATAATAAAACAATGTATATTATCATGTATTATTATTGATTTCTTGCATTATATTTATTTATTATATTTATTTATCTCATTGATAAAAATTCCTCAAAAAATTTAGAGTCAGACACGCTCTATATCCTTATTCAATAACAATAGAGAGTTTCATTTATTAATCGTTATCACATACGTCAATAATATATCAATATAATGTAGATAATTGCCATACAAATTAAATGTGTTCTTTCTATAATTTGCTTAAAGAATAAGCGGTAAATATTGTAAACTGTTAAACATTCATTGATATTAATGTTGACGTTTTTCGCAATAAGTTTATAAAATTGCTTTCTCTTTTTTATCCATCTGGCGTTATTAATATTTCCAGCAAATATGTGTGAAAGTATAACTAATATAACTGTACAGATTTTACCTGTGTATAATGGACTGAGTATTGTTACGTTACATTGCACTTACTCATCTGCCTTTAAGATTTATTCTACATTATTCTTATTAAACGTACGCGCATATTTTATGTATCACCATTAAAAATAAGCTTTAAACTCACTTTCATGATACATAAATATATGATAAGATTTCTACTTACATATTGAAAAAGATAATCTTTAGCACATTATCTTTCTTGTTATAATAAAAAAAATTCTCTATTTCGTAAAATTTCTTCGTGTATTTAAGTACTTCGTTAAGTAAAAAAAAACGTTTCGTTTCGTTGGTGTCATGGTATTTCTATAACCAAAATTTAATTTTTTTAAAAGGCACATATTCTTCGTAATATTATGTATTAGCTAACGCACAACTTCGTTTCTTCTTTTATTTATGTTTACGACATTGCACGATTCATTCCTCTGCACACTCCAATAAATTCGATAATTTATCCTAATATAATTAGTCTTGCATCAGGATACACGTTAACTGTAACATATAACAATATTCCTACTGAGCTACATTTGATGGGATTCAAAAATACTAAATAAAGAAAGAGTGCAAAAGTAAAAAACCGGTTTGTATCGCATAATTAACATCGCATGTTATTTCTAATTAACTGGAGAATCTTTTTTTAATTCTTCCATATTCCAAGATTTATATTTTGCGCTTTTAAAAATATTAATGCCCGTGCAAAGGACAAGATCATTTTACGTTGTTAAAATATGAGCGAGATTATCGCTGCATTCTTCAGTTTTCTCTTCCGAGTGAATTCTTCTCTATTTACGCCTATACTCACCTCATATTGTAATGATGGACCGGCTTTCGGTAGAGTTCGAAAGCGCTTCCTCTTTGCTCTCGGCTACCAGCCAAGTCCAGACCGCTGGGTTCCCTATTGTGTCCAGGATTAGCGGAGGGATAGAGTGGACCTGCGGGAGCGTGATTATTACCGTGCATATATCCATTGTGATTCGTACTGTTCCGGTTATGAGGCAAACCGAGACTGATTTGGCCGGTACTGTTGCTATGGGAATGCGTGGTGGTTACTGGTGGGCTTGAGTGAGAATGCGTATGACTGAGGCTGTGACTGTGTGTCGGCGACGTAAGATGACTTAAATTGTGATGTGAATTCACAATATTGCCGTCGTTGTGACGACCAGGTGGCGGGATGTTGTAGTAATACTGACCGCTGTTGCGCTGCATGTTACTGTTGCTTTCTACCTAAATAGAAAAATTTACATAAAATCGCAACGATCCCGTGATACATAATAGGTACGCATTTTGGTATTCATTCGCGAATCACAGACATTGATAACAATGATAAGAAAGAAAGAATAATTATTTTTACAATATTTAAAATAATAATTACCCCATTATGTACATGCGACGTAGCAATAGAGTAACTCTTTGAGTGTTGATATGAATTACTCCCATCGTTTCCGTTGTTCTCCGTTTGTGCAAGCGAAGCTTGAGGTGGCCTGTAATTCTTCGGCTTTGGAGGTGGAATCGGTTTATAAGTGCCTGGTGGTTTGTTTTGTGAAATTGGTATCGATTTGTAGTCGGTAGATCGGCTGAAAGAAATGATCTTGTATTAGAACTTACAAACTTACATTGACACTTAGACATTACAGATGATATAAAAAAATTTCATTAAAAAAATAAAAAAAATAATATCAATTATAATATTATTCTGTAAAAAAGATGATTTCAATATTAAAAAAATTCTTTAAAATATTCTTATCTTATAAAGAAAGAGATATAAGTATAAAAAGTTCTTTCTAAATTCTTAATTAAACATCAATATATCAAAAAGTAAGTTTCTAATATTCAAAAAAAATGTATATATAAAATAAATGTATATATTTTAGTTTATTGATTATGTTAAATACACACCTATATTTGGCATAATCAGTTCGCGTTTGAGCATCGTGCGTGGAACCAGGCTGAACCGTAGATCTAGTGAATCTATACGGATCGTGCGCTCTCGCTGGTATGTTGCTGCTTTTGAGATCATCAGGTACATTTGGGCCCAAACGACCTGTCGATGTATTCAAATTCGCCATCCCGTAGTTCGCGTTCCCATTAGTATTGTTGTACGAATCATAGGAAGACATACTGTCATAACTTCCCTATGTAAGAGAACATAAATGTATCTTACAGTTGAATAGCGCGATTTATTTGAAATTATGGTACGCACATCAAGAAAGAAGAAATATCGCTTACCGCTTTCGGTTGAGCTCGTTCCAAAGATGATGTAGCATTTGCTTTGTGAGGGGTCGCATTGATGTAATTCCCCATATCTAGAACTGAGTCAGTTTTATTCACTCCTAGACGTTCCTGAGCGGATCGCCCTATTGTCCCCCGTGGCGTTTGATTAATCGGCTTCGCATTTCGATCAACTCGTGGTGGAAGGTCCGGTGGACTATGATGAGGAGATCTAGGCTCGAAGGAACTGCCCAGATATTCCGGCGAACCGGACTGATTACTCCTTTGACCGGACAAGGAGAAGCCATATTTGCTATCGCCTACTCCTTGGGATCTTCTCTTCTGCTGTTCGAACGATTGCTAGAAGTGAAGAAATCTATTAGAGATATTATATGTACATTTCTACCTAGAAAAGAACTTAAAGAAAAAAAATAGTGCAAGAAGAGCAAACTAAATAAAAAATTGTAAAATAATTTGATACATTCGATTTTTATTTTAATTAAAAAGTTTACTCTCCCTGCACACGAGTGCTGCATCAATTATTAGATATATTGTATATTGAATATTTTTATCAAATTCCTAGTACACTTATAATAAAAAATTTTATCGAACGCATTCAATATGCTCTAAATAAGAAATAAATTTTTTTTATTTACAAGATGTAAATCAAGTCTAGGTAAGTCGCTATTTTTAGATGTAACTGAAAATATTATACCTGATAATTCGTCGAATACGGTGGCGGTGCAGTAGTATCATCTTGAGTAGCAATACTCGGATCGGAACTACTTTTTAATCGCGATGGTGGACCCAAAGTACCAGGAATAACGGGCGCTGGGCTCAGCTCCAAATCGCTCTCCGGAGAGGAAGCGTAGGAGAGGCGAGAAGTCATCGGGAATAGGAAGTCATCCGAGAGAGCTTCTTCCGGCTATGAGCGCAGATCACAAAGGACATCACATTAGGCAAACGATACATATGATATGTGAATTAATATCCAACAACACAATGAATATACGTTATTTGGATATCAACGAAGTACCATGAGTTATATTTTTATGGATATTTTGTATAAAAATTAAATTTGTAATATGCTTTCTTAGAACAATAATATATCTCTAACTGTTCTTTCTAAGCATACTACAAATTAAACGATTTGCGAAGGAAGCAAAGTAGAAGTATGATAGCACGATAAGCACGCATTCACAGACATATAAAACATATATAAAAAACTATTTTCTTCAGCAAAAACTATTTTCTTGCGCAAAAAAGTAAAATATTTGTAAATATTAGCCGTGATAAAAAAAAGAGAAAATTTTAGCAATTTTATAATAAACATTTTTAGTTATTTTGCTAATTAGTTCAATAACTTAAAAAGATTAACAATTTTGCTATTTAGCAAAATAACTTTAGCCTCATCTTTAAATTATATTACTATGTTTTCCTTTTTTTATTTTTATTGCAATAAAACTGAAAAACTTTATATTCTCGAACGGCTAGAGTTGAGAGTTTCAACATTTCTTTCCAAATTGACAAATTTGGAAAGAGAAAATAGATTATTAAGCTAGATATAGCCATGCAAAGTGAAAAAATGCATACTTAAAACATGCTGAATTAACCTTTTAACTATTTAAACAAATATACTCGAATGTTAACTTAATTATCATTTTTAATATGTTTGAATAGTCAAATCAATTTAATTGTTTCTTTAACGATTAACTGATATACATACATCGTGTTTCTGTATGAAATACTGCAACAACTGATTTAGCTCAACAAAGAGCACGTTAAACGCTAAAATATTATTGTAAAATATTGTACTAAATTTTACAGTTAAAGAGTTAAAGCAAGCAAGATTTATATATAGCCGAAAAATTGCTCACGGATGACGCCCGAATTTGGAGGCGATTGCGGAAGTGGCGGGAATTTTCCCATGAAAGATGATATTGATTGATGATGTGACAGAAGCATGTCATGGTTCTTGTTCTCATCGTAATATACGTTATCGTTGGGAAGCGGAGGAGGTAAGAGGATGGGAGGTGGAGTGTGAGCGTATACAGGCAGATGCGATAGGTCCCACACCGTGTATCGGCTATATATCGGCTACAATGAACACCCAAATTGCCTAAGATCGCCGTACAACACAGTATATTACGTCGAGCAATGAGAAAAATCCGATATTCGTGAGAAAAGTGAAAGAATGGAAAGAGAATGGAAAGAGAAAAAGGGAATAAAAAAACCATCCCATAGTTATATTTTCAGTAATTTCATTCTTACTAATATTTTTATACTTAATTAAAATAAAACAGGGCAAACAGCACGCATATTCTGCAAATACAACTTGTTAACTAAATTGCTTTACCTTGGTTTGACTCATCCATAGCGAACTTTGCTGTTGGCGATCGATGAGCTCTCTCAGCTTCCGGTACCAAGCTTCCGGTGCATTGAGAGTGATCACCGCGCTGAATACGTGTCCCCAGATCTTATCAAGCTTTTGACACTGCTCCAAAAGTTTTTTACTGCTTTTGTGCGCTGATCTATAATATACATACGTTGCATATAGAATTTTGGAAAGGAAAAGTACAGATCTCATCTTGCTATTATTCTTACTTTGGTATGCCAGCTCTCATCTCTTTGATGACTTGCTTCGTCTCGGCCTTTAGAAAAATGACGATCGGATAAAATTGAGCGTAATTTAAACGATCTACGGCATTCGGAGTAATGTCAAGCAACGCGTGCTTGCCCCTATCCATCACTTCCCTGATAGCGCTCAGGCGAATGATACCGGATGTTTTGGTGTTCTTCCCCGTACCATCTTCCATTTGACTTTCCATTTCTACAAAATATTCAATATTCAGCAATATCTGCTTCGAAAATATAATAACATAGTTTATTCAGTAAACAGTTAATGCAAAGTATATTGTTTACTTACGTGGCGAAGTGAACTTATCAGGAAAATCTTTTAAAAGCTTTTCCCTAGCAAGATCGGCTACAGGTCCAAAGAGAACGACAGGCCTGACAAATCCAGGATGTCTTAAGATCACACGTTCGTAAGCCGGAAATTTGCTTACGCTATCAGAAAACACTACGTCATCCCAATGGTCCTAAAAAATGTAGAAGAAACATGAAAATTAATCTAATCAACTATTAACGTAGATACAAAGTTATTTAATTCTTAAAAGATATCAAAAAATTGCTGGTTATGGCCTTGTTTTTAGCCATTGCTAATGCCAATGTTTCGTGAACCTTGCCGTTCACTTCATCAAGGCGTGAAGCACACTGATGAAGTGAACAGCAAGGTTCACAATAAACGAACGATAATCTTTTGGTATCTTTGAAGATAAGATCCGTGAAAAAATAAAAAACTTAAAAAATCTTATTTAATCCTTTTTTAACACTTATAACGTATGATATAAAAAAACAAAATAATATTTAAATAAATGAAATATATATACAATGTGAAAAAATCTGTATTAGATTATATAATATTAGATGTAGTAAAAAGAAATCCATTATTTTTCCATTCAATTTCATGCAAAAATAATGGATTTCTTTTTACACCTAATATATAAAGATAGATAAAAAAAGTTTGTTGCATTCGTACCCTTCCTAAAGATTTCGAGCGTCTGTGACTGTTTCTTCTTCTCCTGAAGAAGCTGCCTCTGCTCTCGTTAGCACTCATCTCTTTCTTCGTAGCGTTGAACTGTGCGGTTGCAAGTTCCTCAGCCCGAGCCTTGTTAGGTATGATGCCCTTTTGTACCTCTTGATTGTTTCGTCCAATTCGGAAAACTTGCCAGGATCCTACGACGCCATTGTGAAGAGTATCCACCACATGAAAGACATCGCCACTGCGAAAGCTCATTTCACCTTTCTGTGGTTGCTCATAGTGGAAATGGGTTCTGCGCATTTCACAAAGATATATCTTATCAGTCATAATCACCTTTCATTAAACTAAATTTAGAATAATATATAAAAGAATAATATATAAAAGAATAATATATAAAAGAATAAGGTTCCGAAGAAATAAATCAAAAATTCAAAAATAAATTTATACGAGCCAACACAAAGTAATCATATGTATCAAGTATATTAATAAAATAAAAATACAAACATTTCGACTCTCAGTATAGAATTGGTATAGGTAACAAAAATTATTTTCACTATAATTATCAAATCAGTAGATTTGATAAAGTAGATTTATCAAAATGAATAAATTCGAAACATTATCGAACGTGAAAACATCATAAGTCTAAAAAAGTCATCAAAATAAGTATCTTTAATATTTGGCAGAATATTTATGAGTTAGAAATGAAAATTAATAAAATAACGATGAAATGTCAAAGTAGACTTCAAAATAGAACAAAGTATAAGATACAAGGAGTTGCGAGCTAAAGAGGTACTTCGTACTTTACGGAATTCGACGGAAATTATCTTTCCGTCGAATTGACTAAATTTTGCATGTTGTAGTTCTGGTCATTCTAAATAAATATTTTTTAAGATTATTGATTTATATCATAAATGTCACTTACTTTATGTGAAAAGAGTCGCCTCTGCCGGATGCAACAATTTGGTCATATTCCTGACGTCGATGTTGCACAATAAGATCGATTTGTTCTTGCAAGCTAAGAAGGAATAGTACAGCTTCTTCCCTCGTGACTTCTTTCATGTCCATATCATTTATCTGTCGCAAAAATTTTATATTTCTTTATAAATTTTCACACAGATCAATCAGGATCTCTAATCGGAAATTTTTTTAAATCTCTTTTAAAAGATTTTGTAAAATCTATAATTGTAAGAGAATCTTGAACAGAATTATTTAAATATATACTTTCAACACTTTAAACTCTAATAAAATAAACCCTAATAAATTTAAGATTAAAATTATCCAATAAAAGAATCATTTGATAAATAATATTGTTAGACTCATTACCTTTACTTTTCATTTCGTCACTTTTGGATCTTTGGAGTTTTGAACATGGATTTAGTTTGTCTAAACGTAAATAAGTGGTAATAACTTATCACGAATTGTTAACTGACCTTTAGAATTTTATCTCCTGGCTGAAGACCCTGAAGCGATGCGGGACTTCCCGCTTGAACTGCGGTTACAAAGACCCCGGTTTCATTGCCACCACTTAATCGTACGCCTACGGATCCTTCCTTTTGAAATGTAATAAATCGAGGATCCGGCCTATATATAGATAATATTATATACGTATAGTAAATAAACATTGCATATTGTCTAATTAAAAGAATAAAGCAGAATAAAACTTTATCTACTTACATAGGTTGTTTCGTCCGAGGTGAAACCGAATCTTCATCGTACAATTGTCTACGCGTACTATAATAATCTATAAAGAGAAATGGCACATTAAGTAAAAAACTTCGCGGATTAAAAAAAAGAAAACAATCTTCATTATTATTAATTTCGAAATGTTATTAATTTCGAAAGCATTTGATTAAGATAATTTCAATCCAGATAATTAGTAACAGTATTTCATTAAAATAGCATTAAAGGATTAAAGAAAGATAATATCGAATGAAATTTTCGATAAAAAAAAATAAAACTAATATATTATTTTACACTAGATCCGAGATTAGTAAAAAAATAATAATGAATAGTTATTAAAGCTTTATTTAACACTTTAATTGCTATGTCTCATATTGAGTAATATATACATAAAATTCGCAAGACTCATCATTTATGGGTGATAATTTTATTTATCAGATTAAGAATGATTTTACTAAATATTTAAGATATTAAAGAAATTATATAAATTATATTAAGATATTCAAAAATACAATAAAGTGTAAAAATAGATTTTTTATTAAGTTTAATACTGAAATCAGCTTGGGAACTTTTTGAGATTTTTATCAGTACCAATCTTTTAGTTAGACTTTTACTATTTGAATATACGAAATGATCGAAATAATCGCCCATATCGATACGTACCTTCCGGTCTCGGTGGAGGTGGTCTAGGTGGATCCACAGTGGGCGTAGCTGGTAGATCTAGCTGGCTCAGAGATACGTCCATCAGCGGACCTCGCGAGCGGCCCCTTGGCACGAGGTTACTTTTATCTTCTAAGGGCTGCCTCGTGGGTGGCGGAACGTATAAGTTCTGACTACTGTAACTTGCGCCCGACAAGTATTCACCACTATCTCCTTTACCTTGTTGCTGCACATGACAGCATGAGCTATCCCGCGTAATTACAATCGAGAGTCTGTCTTTACACTGGTCCATCAGCTTTCTAGCTTCCTTCAAACTCATATTGTCGGCGGCGACGCTACCTATTCGGGTTAACACGTCCCCGGTTTTCACTCCAATATTCTCTCGCGTAACCTCCTTCACGTACAATCGGCATCCCAGGATTATGCCGAAGTCTAGAAATCAAAGCAGTAAATTACATCTTGTTTCCTACATATTGTAAAGATAAAAATTATAATAAAAGCTTATAAAATAAAGAAGAAGCTTATAAGAATAAAAAGCTTGAAGATTCAAGCTTTTGTCATTGCGTGAGAAATCGTATCTATTAAATATTAACTCAAAAAATTAAATTAAATTGAATTCAATTAAAACAAGTAAAATTAAATTAAATTAAATTAAATGAGATTACGAAATCGGATTACGAAATTGATAAAGATACCGAAAGCTAGACGTATGTGTATGTATATTGCTTGAGATCTTCAAGTTATCGCAAAAGTGTTACATGTTGTCTGATTACGTACCATCTTTTTTGTTGTTTCGTGTGAGTGTAAGCCGGTGACTCTGAGGTACTCCGCTGCCTAAACAACTGGGTGAATTCGAGAAAGCTCTTCGTTTAACAACTAGTAAAACGGTAGAACCAGAATCTCGCAAAACCTGCACGGCTTTTGCGTAATCGGCGCCTTCCAACGATTTTCCATTGGCGGAGATAATACGGTCATTCACTCTATTAACGATACATTTTCAAATAATAATCTTGCTAATTATAATTTGCAATAATCTTTTCATTTTATAAACAATTCCAATTAAAAAGTTTTTATGTAAATTAAGATTTAATGCCAACAACAATGGAAAAGTGTTAATAAATAAGAGATTATAAATAAAAGATTGTAAGAAATCTTTATATGGATTAAAAAAAGAGAAATTATTCTATATATATATTAAACAATGTAAAATGCATTAAAATAAAATTTATTGCTATTTGCTGTGGTGAATTTACTGTAATTTTCCTTCAGCTGGGCCGTTTTTGAGCACATCAGAGATTGCGATCGCTGGGTCGCCATTAGTGAAATGAGGATTATCACAACCTCCTGACACAGCTATTCCAAAGCCATAACCTGGGACTCTGGTCACCTTAATATGGTGGATCTCCCATCCTCTGTCACTAGTCTTAAATGAAAAAGAAGATAAGATAATATTAAATAATTTGCCAATACTGAAAAAATATAGTTTAATAGTTCTAGAATATAATTAAACTTTCGAAAAACTATTTTTTAACACATTTCATTGATTTTGGTGAAAAATTTTTTCAGAATTCTTCACATAATTTTTTTAGAATTTCTAACGATTTATATGAGTGTATTTAAACTTTATAACTTTTTAGAAAATTTCTTAGATTTTTTTATACAAATTGGAACACTTGCATAAAAAATTATATACTAAGAAATCTTTTTTGAAATTCTTTATATATTTTGAATTTACAATATTTTCTAAAATTCTATAGTTTTGTGGTATAAAAAATTAATATAGCTTCTAACACGTTGAGATTTAATTTCTTTCTTCGAAAAAAAATTTATAAAATTTGAAGTTTTTAAGTTATTTGTTCTTTAAATCTTTATAAATTTAAAATATGAAAAATTTTTTAAAATATTATTTTTTAAAATATTATGAGACTTTTTTCACTAGATGAAACATATGATTAAAGTTATCATTATTCTTCCATATCACAAAAATGAAATAGTTTCAATAACTAATTGTGTCTGATATTTTAATTTATTCAAAACTAATTGAATTTCTATAATTAATTTTTATACGCTCTTTTACTTTAATAATATTTTATTCAAAGATATCAGAAAGGTCGCAAATTATTATCATGTTTTCATCTATTGCTAGTGCCAATAATATTTAATTCATGTATATGAATAATAAAATTGATGAGATATAAATATTACTTAAAGAGATCACTATTATACAGGATGTCCCATTTTAACTCAAACGCCAAAATATTTCGAAAACAATGCATTTGCGAACAAATATTTTAAATAAAAGTTGTAGGGTTTAAAGAAGGCTATGATGAGCTACTTAGATTTTGGGTTCAGAACTCACTTTGGGTAAATTAAATTTCTTAATAGAAACGCCTATGTTTTATTGAAAATTTGTATTGAAAAAAAAAAAGAAAATTTGTTCGTGATAATTTTTCACTAAGTCTTCAATAGCGCTCAAAGTTCTCTTATTTAAAATACAACTTGAGCTTTATTAGATCCAAAATCTAAGTAGCTTATCTGCTTAGCCCTCTTTAAACTCTACAACTTTTATTTGAAACATTTTTTTTAATGCATTGTTTTCGAGATATTTTGATGTCTAAGTTAAAACGGGACACTCTGTTACCGATAACTTTTGATTGCATTTTTTGCTAACGTCGTCATATAAACATCTTTACAGATACGTTTAGTGATATAATCGCTATGGTCAGTTGGCATATTATTATTAAATGATTACAATAATATTATGCTGAAAGGCACGCTTTCATGTACTTACATCATCTCTTAATATTAAATAGAGATAAACCCAGTTATAAGTCATATTTAAATAAGATAATATCGTCAAAACTCTAGAAAAGTCAAAAGATACATTGTCATATCATGCAACGACACTTTAAATCATCTTGATAATAATAGCAATCAAGTGTAATGAAGTCTTTATTTCTGCCTTTATTCTGCCTTTATATACAACAAGATTAGCGAAAAGTCTGAAATCGCTATACGAAAAGAATAATTTTTCTAAAGTATTTACAAATTTAGTTAGATACAGATCTGAAAATAATTTTATTAAACCATTAAAATATGTAAAATTGTATATATCGCTCAAGATGGGTCTGGTTGCTAAAATATCAAAACTTTCTGCAGCATTTAATCATTATGCTTAAGTGTCCCACTTATTATTTTAACATAATCCAACAAAATTATTTTCAAATTTATTTCTATAGTTAAAGTTTTAGACACTTCAGTAAAATTTGTTCCATTGATATGAACTTTGCATTGGTATGAAATTTACATTCACCAAACTTCTCTTAATTACATCGAAATAAAGATAAAAATTACAACCGTAAAAATATAATGGTACTTCATATATGTTAAATAAATTAACATTTTATTTTTACGCACATAATGAGACGTTTAACCAGCGGTTAGAAGACGACAGCATCGCCTAATTAAAAGCCATAATTCATTCACTACACATATGGAAGCGAATACAATGGTGTAATTATACACATTCCGCGTGTATTCCTAGCTCCGTGGCGTGTTTTCATTGAAATACGCGCCAGTTAAATTAACGATAATCATCATCGAGCATCGAGCGTTAAGGCACGATAATTAGATTAATTTTGGCGAGGTTATAACAATGGGTCGTGCGTGACCGACGAATTTCGCCGTTAAAATTAAACTCATGCCCGAGTCCTGCAATTTGCTGTGATAAATTTAGTCTCCGGATGGACTTGTGAATCACTTGAGAGCACGTGTTACAGGAGATCTTCTCCCGCGCATGAAAGCGATCGTCAGATAATCCAATATCCCGTATCAAATGGCAGAGTTATCGCCCTCGTGTACGCGACATGTAGTAAAGTTATTTCTAATCCCGTATTCGATCAGGTACGGTATCTCGTACAGGATAAACTTGAATGGAAGCAGTAATAGAAGAAGAGAGAAAGAGAGAGAGAGAGAGAGAGAGAGAGAGAGAGAGAGAGAGAGAGAGAGAGAGAGAGAGTAGTAGTAATACGTATACTACTAGTACGTTACGTAGTACGTACTATATAACTAACTAACTAACTAACGTAACTACGTAACTACTTACTAC
>NW_012130112.1:1092908-1097918 GCF_000143395.1 Atta cephalotes | reverse complement strand
ACCGTTACGTACCGTACCCCGTTTAACCGTTCCCGTTACCGGTCGGTTACGGTACCGGTTACGGTACGACGTACGTACAGAGAGAGAGAGAGAGAGAGAGAGAGAGAGAGAGAGTATCTTAATAAACATCCTCGTTATTGACGTTGTGACATCAATAAAACAAAACTACGATGTGCCATATTCATCATTCATGACTTCTAGGCACACCTCGATTCCTATCAATTCATATGCAAACGTAAGTGCAGCGTTTCCCTGGAAAAAATTCTTGTAATATCTCATAAATTTTAAGAATTTGTCTTATATTTTAAATTTATGAAAATTTTGAAGAAATATTTTAATCTTTAGATTTTATAAGTTTTTTTTCAGAAATATTTTTTTTTTCAGAAATTATAAAATAAGAAATCCTAGAAATGTCTGAAAATTTTAGAATTCATGAAGAATTTTAGAAAAAAATGCAAACTTTTCCAGTACCTCTGAGAAATATTCAATTCGCACTAAAAAAATTGAGAAATTTTCTAAAAAGTTAAAATATAGAAATTTTATTTAAGCTCTCCTTAAGCGATATTTATTCTATATAAAGAATTTCAGAAAAGATGTGGACTTTCAAAAGAACTTTCAGACAAAAAACGTTTTGAGAACTTTTTTTAAATAGTTGAAAATTATATAGAAATTTTTAATTTTGTATAAAAATCTGAATAATTTTATAAAAAAGTCCAAGAAAAATTTTCACCAAGCCTTCTAATGTTCGTTTCTACCAATGTAGTTTAACTTTAATCTCGGTTCAACTTACTCTTTGTCTTTTCTAATTTAAAAGATTAAAAAAAGACAAAGAGTAAGTTAAACCGAGATTAAACATAATCTACGTTGGTGGAAATGGGCATAAATAGTTCTGATGTAGATCAAGTGACGATCGAATTTCAACTTCGAACATTAATTTGATTTTACTAAGCATCCGGGTAAGATCGAGAACGATTTTGAGAGAATCAGAAGATTTGATAATCGAATTTTCCAGGAATTATTTGGGAACAAGTTATATAACGACCATGCAAATATTTACACAAGACCTTCCGTAATCAGACTTAAAGATCTCGGGAGATGCGCTACCTGGCCGTCGAACCCGCCGGAGGAGTTGTGCATCGTGCCGTGGGTCGACGAGGTGGAGTTTGGCGGGGATCCAGAATTTCCCACGTGACAGCCCACGCCGAGGCCGATGCCGCCTCCGCCTCCGCCGCCGCCGCCACCTCCACCGCCTCCACCGCCACCGCCGCCACTTCCGCTACTTCCACCACTTCCGACAATATTGTTATCGCCCCTGTCCATCCTCTTAACGCGAAGAAGACGTTCCCAGTATGCGCGATCCACCAGGACGATTCTCACGGGCCGCTCCCTCGCGCACTTCCGCCGATCATTCGCGACCCTTGGAGCATCTCCTCTCTTGGACGTCCGTATCTTTACGTGGAACCACGTGGGATTGATGAATCGATTTTACTTCGCAGGCAACTCCGTCGCGATCGCATCGTTATACGACGTATGTAAACGCGCTGATCGCCAATCAATAGTTGATACAATTCTTGCGCAAAAGTGATTGCTGCGTTTAAAAGCTTCGCCGTTCTGCCATTAAAAACGGAATTGTGCAGTAATCATCAATACATTACAGTTTTTTCGTCATCGACGTTCTCCGTTGGAAAGGAAAGAACACACGTGATTTCACACTTGAATATTCGCCATTTCTTGATGCCTCTTCACGGCTCTCTTCGTGGAAAGTAATCTTGAAGAAATTGCTTCGGAATTTGTAGAGATCAGTCTGTGTGCTGCCTCTATGTCGTTCTCCTTCGATATTGTGTAACACTGTGTAATGATTAGCAATCAAAACAGATATTCGCCGTCTTTCAGATTTCGTTATTTAATTTCCGTCCTTAAGAAAAAAACATCAATTTTCTCTCTCCTCTCTTCTCTCAACACGAGATTATTTACACAGTTTTGTAATATTGACAAGACTCACGATGACTCAAGAGTAGCGCGAAGAGGAAGAATCCCGTTTATTATACTGATCCGAGAAATTCGCAAAACAAAGCCAGAGATGTTTTAAACACATGAACTAAATAAATTTTAAGTCACGATCGAGGAAAACATCTTTAGTATTATTTTAGTATTATTATTTTGTTTCGAGTCCATTAAGCCTGTTCGACAATGTGCTTTTTGTTTCCTGTTTCTTACCTTTTGTTATTTTTTACATCTTTTCTTTTTGCTTCTTATCCGGTTTTTTGTTTTACATCGCCCGAGATAAAAGTTAACGAACTTCAAAAGAAACAAGAAATACGTAGCAAAAAATACAATTGTTGATAAAACGGTTGCAAAGAAGATAAAAGCAAAAGGTAAAAAATAAGAAACAGGAAACAAAGAGAACATTGTAGAATAGGCTTTAGTTGTTAAAAGTCCTTTAAGGACTGGTTTTAATAAATACAAAATGTTTTTTTACATATTTCTTTTTGTATAATTTTTATATAATTGTAAGAAAAAACTTGTGTGGATAAAATGTGGAATGTAAATTTATAAACTAAGCGCAGTGTAATTTAATACCTCAAAAGATAAGACATCAGCAATAGTACGTGAATCTAAATTTTAATATAATTTACATAATAAATGGAATAATACTAAAGAGAATAATTTACACGATATACTAAATGAAAAATGAACAACGTAAAGAGAAGTTGTTCTGAAAGTAGAGGAACGAATGTCGCCTGGGATATGCCAATACTTTGCGATTTCTCCGATTGTCGCGCACGTTTCCCTCCTATCTCAGACTTCATTCGAGATCGCCTCGATTTCACAATCAAGAAAATCGAAGAAACACGCGAGTCAAACACATGCACCGTGTCTCCTGTCGAGAAGACGAATTTCGCAAACGTGGCAAATTTCAATTTTTGCTCGATAATCGATATCACGCTTTAGAACTCAGGAGAAGCTCCGTGGTTCCGAGATTTGCGACTGACCCGTTTTTCTCGTCGCGAATTTCCCTTCCTCGTTGATCGTTCACGCCGTTCTCCGCGCATGAGGAGACTCGATACACTCGCTTCCATTCGCCTTGCTCGGTCACGCAGCCACGGCTGTACGACACAACAAGTCTCGTCGTTGCCATTCGTGCAATGCACGCCTCTTTTTCTTCCTTTACGCCAGGCTTTGGACGCGACGTAGCGTGAAGCGCTCGATTTCGTTCGGAAACCACGCGGGCCGAACCTCTCGAAGATCTCGAACGTCCCAATCTCTCAAATCGATTCTTTCAACGATCTCAGAGAGATGCATCCGTCGCTGCATCAAGAGAGATTTTCTTCGCGTTTTGGATTTAAATTTGAAGCTAAATTTCCTATCACTTGGTACTTTTTTCCAGCTTTTCCGAAAACTAAAATTGCGATTTTTTTTTTGCTAATAAACTTCTCGCTTGAAGAACGATTCGCACACACACAAATATTATTCTATTTCTAAGAAAAGTAATTACTCAATTTACTTTCTTTCTTTTAAGTAACGATTATCTTTAACAAAGAATATTTCTTTGATAACAATCTTAAAATGTACTTATTACAAATTTTAGAAAATGTTATTAATATATTTATTCAAAACAAGAATTTATTTTCTTTTGAACAATATTCTATAAAATTGATCAAAGAAGCGACTTTGTATAATAAGCAAATCAATTTGTTTTAATTTAATCATTTTAATTAAAATGTTAATTCAATTTTCAAAGATTCAGAATATATTTTGAATAAATTTAATGCTCGTGACTTATGATAGATTTGATATGTAAATATGCGGATTTTTGAAATATTTGAAACAAATAATTATTATTTGCATACAGTGTGTATTTTTCTATAGGTACGATAAAAAAGAAAAAACTAAAATCCAATAAGCAACAATAAAAATTTGATCAGGTCAAAGTATTAAATACTTTTACCTGATCAAATGTTTGAAATAATTAACAACAAGCTACAACATTTTATTTATGTTTACAGTTGGAAAATTTGTGTCCGACTTAACGCTTCATAAATTTAACTTCATAAATTTTAAATAGTTCATTCAATATTAGATAAATACGTTAAGAAGTAAGATAAATATTATGTAAAAAATTAACAAAAAAATTGATACAATTCATAAATAAATTGTGGCAACATATTTTTTTTAAATAAAATTAACATTTATATTAAATTAACTAAAATTTTTCATTCATTTATCTTAGAATGTCTTAAAATACATTATTTTTGTTTACTTGCACAATAAATTGCGTTATTTTAAATAAAAAAATGTTTAATATTAATTTAACACAACTATCTAAATAACATAATCACATATTAAATTAACACTCTGATATGTTCGAAATTCAACATAAAACTTTTGACAAAGATCAGTTTTAATGTAAATAGGAAAAATTTTTACTATGTCCTTTTTGGTTCATTTTAAGAAAAGTTTACTTTTTCATGTGGTTTAATAATGATGAGATTTCGCTTCTTTAGCTTTCTTCAAAATTCAAAATGTTTTCCTTCCTTATTTTCATTGATCAATGTTGTCCTCAATCGAAGAAAGAAAACTATTGACCGCATTGAATGCACATTCCAATCGCAAGACGTTTCTCAGGTCAATTATTTCGTTCCTATTCCCACGGATTCAGAGTAACGTTTCTTTTTTTACTCAGAAATTTCTTTTTCGAAGAAGAATCCTATCGATCGAAAAATTAATTGTTTAGTTCAAGAGTACTCTTCTTCGCACAATTATAAAAAGACACTCGTTATATCGGAAATTATTATCACTTTTATTCACCAGTACTGCGATAAATAATTACAAAATTCTTCCTCTTCCTGCTGCGCGCTTAACATTTAATGTAATTAAATTTAATGAGTTTTATCGATATTATGATTAGATTAATATTATAATAATAAAAGAGAGCGACAGATAAATAGGAAGAAAGAAAATTGATGTTTCAATCTAAATAACGAAATCTCCTAATTGCATTGATAAGTT
>NW_012130112.1:1084881-1090881 GCF_000143395.1 Atta cephalotes | reverse complement strand
TTGTGTGTGTGTGTGTGTGTGTGTGTGTGTGTGTGTGTGTGTGTGTGTGTGTGTGTGTGTGTGTGTGTGTGGGTATTGTGGGTACAAGTGTTGCTGTTGCACGCCTGTGGATGAGCGTGTGGGCGCGTGTGTATACGAGTGTGTACGCACGCGGGGCTCTCAGGCTATGAGACATTAACTGGAATATGACACACCTTACACCAGCTGGAATTCTGCTTGTCGCGCGGCCTAGGTATCCGTTTTCCGTTTCTCTATTCTTTGTCCTCGAGTCACATCGCGAGACCGGGTATATGGGATCATCCAGGCAAAATCGTCTGGTAGAGCTTCAGCGCGAGAACGCGATATACGATGATATACGAGAGGGGCCCCCGCCGTTTCAGCCGTATTTAATTGCGCTTTCCGCGTTTTAATTAAAACGGACACGTATACATTCGGGGTTTGGCGGAAGGGAGAGAACGCCAATGGAATGGTGAATGCGGCTAAAAAGAGCAACAGATCCTATGTTGGAAGTCTATTTGAACCTCTAGCTCGGTAACAGACTGATGTCCAAACGCATGAAAATATTAGCCCTCAAGGAATTAAAATGCGATATTAATTCTCCGCCAGCTAAATTGGACTTTCAAGACAGTCCATACTTTGATTATAAATTCTGGTAGATAAATTTAAATATGTAAAAAAAATAAGTAAAATACAATTTGACTTCTGTGATACTAAAAACTTGTTAAAACTTTCGCAAGTATGCAAGGATTTTTTCAGATTTTTGTACAGTCCAGAATAATATAAAATTAGTATTGAAGTTCAAAGATTCAGATTGCTGATGGAAGATGCAAAATTCCACATGGCCGACAGAAGGTTAAAATACACGAGAAAATCTCCCTTCAAGGAATCGCTGATTAAAATCCCGTTTAAATAGAAATACATTTTATCGAATTAATTAATGATATATGAAGATCCTGCTGGTTATACTTCGTTTTAAAAAATTATTTCGTACAAGTGTATTGAAATTATTCTTTTAAGGAATTCTCTAATGAGTATCGTTACACTGGAGCAGTGATTTATAGAAGATTGCTTTAAACTTTCTATATCTTATTGCTATTTTTTTTCCCCTCTTCTTTCTTCTCTTCGCTAGTATCTTTGAATACTTAGCCGCTTCATTAAATATAGAAAGCCTAAGGAGGTGCAGCTGAAAAGAACGGACTTTATGATTCCATAAACGAAATGAAAGTTGACCTTGAATGGTCAGAAAAACGTATGATGGAAAAAATGTGTGTTGTGACGCCATATGGTTGGTTCAAAGATCGGCCAGTGCAAGATAAGAGAAAGACCGATAGATTTACGAGATTAATAACATTTCCTTACCATGAGAGATTGAAACTTACGCGCTTGGCTATTTACTTTTTTATGATGTACCGTTCACATAAGAAACTAATGTTCAGGTCTGATAAAACTGTCGCAATCTGAAGTTTTCCTAGTAAAGACCTGCACCGAGCAATTCTTCATGTCATGCTACACTGAAAGAAAAATATTCGATATTTGTGACATATATATTATATATAAAATAATTATAATTAGATATTCCATTTTTATAATTATGTAAGTAATAATTAATGTAACTAATACTGTAGTAATAATTAATTATTATCATTATATTTATGATTCTATATACTAAAAAATATGTACAAACTTGACATAAAAAAATGACAATGAATTATATAGTAAAGTTTGTTCGCATTGCTCAAAATTCTCAGAAACTTTTCACGTAATATAAAATAAATATATATTTAGGCGTTGAAAAGAAAGAACACAAAAAATCCTAAGGGCAAAAAGTGTAAGCAAAACCTATACCTATCTCATTTTTTACATCAACTGTTTCTTCTTATACTTGCATAGAAGTACATATAATTAAGTATATATAGAACTATATAAATATAATTATTATTACTAACATTAAGAAGCAGAAAATAACTTTAATAATAATGAGCTTTCAGTCATAATTATTTTGCTATACATAATTACAGCCACAAATACCAAACATTTTTTCCTCAGTGTGCTCATAACATTTCTCGTTACAAGTCAGAGTTGTACAGGTAAGAATACATTTACATAGGTATGTGTGTGAGCGTGTATGTGTATATAAATTCGCGATACTTCGCTGTAAATGTTATTATCTTGAATTCATTCTCGTTCCCTGTAGAGTGAAGTTCGCGATTTCCGGCGCGTTTCCAGAAAGAAAGCCGTTCCAATGCAGCTCTCATGCCCATTTGGCTCAATCGGAAATGACGACTGACTAGTTCATAAAATTTCATAAACCCGTAATAGCTCTCGACGAGATCACGCTGCTGAAACAAATCGCGATGGTGTATCGTTCCGTCGCGATCAGTGTAGATTACACTTGTGCGCTTTACAGCGATGAGAAAAATCGCTTCTCACACTGTGCACCTCATTACATATGAATCTGATTAACCATCGCGCTGAATCCACACGGATAACGGATTCGAAAGGGAAAATCCGATAAGGGATCGTATCCAGTATCACTTTTCGAGCGTGTCGACATAAATATGAATCGCGCGTATGAAACGAGGAATGCGAAAGCGTCACTCATCCGTGCGTAAGTTTCTGCGTGCGATTTGTGCAGTTTCGAAAAAAACTTCGATGAAACGATAGACTATTTCTCATTAAATATCACCACAATCCCCTAACATTTCTATCGAAAGCGAAGGTGTTACGGAAAAAAATTATAAAACTACACAGTTGAAAAATTTATGTTGAGTTTAACACGTTTCAATAAGTCCCATTTTTGTATTAATTTAACACAAAATATAATATAATGTTGTAAATAAATTATAAATAAATTGTGGAAGTTATTTATATTATTCAGTAAAATCAACATTTTTACAGTATATTAAATTATAACATTGAGAAAAATTTATGGTTGAAAATAAACGAGTCAATATATTCTAATCATATCAACCAGAATTGTAATCATCATAAGTGAACATCTGGTTGTCTCGAGTAAAATTAATATATAGAAATGAATACAGAATTACGGAAAGAATAAGTTGAACTGAGATTACAATTAATTTACATTGGAAATGAACATTAGTCAACTATTTGAAAATAAATAAAGTTATTATTTTCTTAATCTTATTTTGGCTTTTATCTTTAACGATTTTCTTTCCTTATTTGCATTTATCGAACTTGATTTACTAGTTGTTTTGAAACTGAGAAATTTTATATTACGTAAGCAAGATTGGACGAAGAAATTTTGCTCTTTATCATATCAAAAACTGATCGAAGTAATAACTCAAGTGAACTATTTTATATAAAATGACGATACAAGATAATACAGTTATCTGAACAGCTGAAGATTCAAAGAGATAACGCGCGGATAGATCTTGAATTACAGAATTAAATATGAAGGTATATGTAAGAGCGTTGCAAGCAGCAACATATACCTTGCAGTCGCGCCGAGCAAATGTTTAGGAATGTAAAACGTTCATGGGATACGCGCAAGACCAGCGCATGATTCAAGCATCCAGAAAAATTCATGCCGCAGAAGGAGAACCGGATCTCAGAATCGTTACTGATCGGTTTAGAATAAATCGCTTGCGTAAAAGCATCCACGTAATCAACGGGATCAACGTACATATATATGTACGCACGCGATGTACATATATATGTATATTTAACGTTAATAAATCTAAGTATCACGTGCCGATTTCGTTCTGACTAATTTTTGTCGATTACACGATGTTAAGTAAACGATAAAAATGCATAACGTAACGTAACGCGCGATAATTCGAAAATCGGCGACAATCGAGATATCATTGATTCATCGCGACATTCGAGCGACGCGTGCACGCGAGAGCGCGTGAAATGCAAGGAACGACTTCACGTGATGAAAGTCGCGACCGGCCCCGCTCGATTTGCCAAGGAGCAACGTCATTCAACGAGAGCAAGAAAGAAAATCTTTCGTCAACTCGCCGCGGGCAAAAACCTATATATGCCAACTTCGGCCTCCGACCAATCTTGAGGACATTTCCTGTGGAATGCGCGCGACCAGGTAGATCTAGGTACCTGCCGCAGGCAGCAGGTAGCTGCTTCTCAACCTTAGCAGTCGGTCGAAAGAGAAGACGACATGAGGGCGTGGTGCGTATTTGAAGATCTCTCGTTTTATATACCGGGTGCCCCGCAATTATTGTATTATTATACTCCAATGCCACGAAGGAACATGAAGAAATAATAAGCCGCTAATCGCGTCTTGACTTGTAATTAGTCGCGCAATTTCGCGCCTTACGCCCGCCACGTTCGCATACTAATGTACGCATCTTAATGGGTTTTACTTTCTGAATAATCTAACCATGAATTATGTAAATCCACCCTTTCTATAAACGATATAAAGAGGATATTTAAAACTCATTTTATAATTGTGCAAGCGTAAATGTAAGTGGTTGTAGTTGTAAGAATTAATCAATCATAGTCAAATATTCTCCTTAAAGAACTATGTCCAGTTTTATAGGGGAATTTGGACACCTAACAATGAACTTTGAGACATGCCTAAAATTTTAAGCTATTAAAAAAGAATCAAAAATTCTATAAGTCCAACTTTATAGTAGAGGTTTCCTGAGTGCTAGAACTATTCAAAGTTCGTTATTAAGACCATGTACCATTAATCTTATTCAATTTCTCTGCGTCCAGGGCATCTCCTCGCAATGACGGCGGTAACGAATTGTATCAAAGACATTGAAATAATATCTAAAATATATTTAGTACAGTTTATTAATCCGGCTAAATTTCTGGTTGCCATTCATGCCATATGTCAACAAGAACAGTTAATGATGTTTTTTTATTTTTAGAGAATTCCGATGAGGAAGCTGAAGAGAGATAAGATCCATACATTGGCCACATTTTAATTAGGCAATTAAAATCTTTTGTTTCATACTTTGTATTTCTCTCTCTTCTTCATTGATATATCAGTTATAACTATTCATTTGGGATCCAAAAAAGATTTTAATTGGCTTCGTCAAGATTGGACATATTCCAGATACTAGATTCGAGAAATCCAATAAAACCAATCCTACATGGTACACAATACATGGTTATAATAGCAAATTTTGAACAGCTGTAGCACTCAAGGGATTCATTTTACAATGTTGTGCATATGGAACATTTTAATCCTTTTTTACGCTCTAGAATCCTAGCTAGGTCTCAATGCTGTTCAGTCGGGACTCAAACTGAGTATAGTCCTTTGATTGTGATTGATCAATTTTTACAACTACAACCACTTACGCAATTGTAGAATGGACTTAAAAGAATATCCAAGCTTACTGAAACAATTATTGTGGAATAAATATTAATTACAATTTTGTACAATGAGTACGTTCTATCCTAATATAAATAAGAGCTTCGCGCATTCATGATCTTAAAAATTTCTCGACTGTATTAATATCTACTCTTTGTATGTTCAAAAAATACGATTTTTCAATTTTGCTTATTATTTAAGATAATATATTTTAATTATTTACATATCATTTTGGATAAAACAATTTTAAGAAATATAAAATCTATTTAATTATTTGTATTGTTTTTTTTGATAAATTGTTAATTAATGCTTATTTTTTCAAAAAGATATAAAACAAAAGGTTTTTTTAAAAGATGTATTTAAAAGATCCTCTGTATGAATACTTTTTACACTCATTGTATAAAATATAAATTTTTAAGTTTTCTGAAATAAAAAAGTATCAAAAGAAAAATTCATTCCATATGTTATGTCACAAGTATATTTTTACTCCTTGTTTTTTGGAAGAAATAATAAAGTGCAGAAGTATTAGATATGGGCAAAAATTCGTGGCGTTTTTTTAATGCCATCTAACGGGAAAAACGCCATGAACTTTTTCCCACACCTAATATTTATAGTTCGATTTTGTATTTTTTGAAATAAAAATATCGAAAATGTGTGTGTGTGTGTGTGTGTGTGTGTGTGTGTGTGTGTGTGTGTTA
>NW_012130112.1:1076251-1080828 GCF_000143395.1 Atta cephalotes | reverse complement strand
ATTTTTATAGTTATTATACCATGTAATTATTACATCATGCAATTATACATTATAAATACCAAACACTTTTCTCTCAGTGTACATAAATTAACTTCATGATCGAGAATGATTGATAGAAGAGTTCACGTGAAAACTGCGCGCGGATACCGCGGGTATTTATGCACTCAAACGATGCGCGACAAACTCGCACTAAATCGTTACCACCGACGACTTTACACGAAAGCCCATGACGTTACTCATCGCGATGCGCCATGTGCGACGGGGGCGGCTCATGGTTTATCGTCACGCAGATAGGCACAGAGAGTCAGGAATCCCCCGTGATTTCTTCCACGGTCTGGCCACAACGTTCAATTGATCGATCGTGCGAAGCCCTGCACGTCCGTCACGCTTTCGCAACGCAAAGAATTTACTGCGTGAATACTCGGCGTTAATACACCACACTAGTTCAGTGACATATGTACTTGGATCAAGCATTCGACCTCTAAGCTAATCAGTGAAACTAAATGAAGCTAAGAAATTATGCGACTAAGAATTATTTTTATGTATATTCTCTTTTTCTTCCAAATAAGCAATCTTGACTGAAAAGAGGGGATATATTCATGTTATATTAGAAATATACATAATTCATAATTAATTATAACTACACTTAGATGAAAAGAAAAGGGAATATATAAAAATGAGACTTTTCTTTATCATAATGTCAACGTTTTTTGTATACTCTGTATACTGTTAATTAGAAAAAAACATACTTAATGATAAGTAAAAAAAAAAAAAANAAAAAAAAAAAGATGAACTAAAGATGACAACTTTATATAAGCATTATATGTAGAATTAATATACTTAATTGAATAAATTATTTTATTGTTATTGCAAGAGATAATTAAATAATTTATTCAATTATATATATATGTATGTACATTAGTTTGTTCAACTATATACGCATCAATTCTATTTTTAAATCTTGTATAGTCATTATTATCATTATTTCATTATTATCATTATCATTATTATCATTATCTTTATATTATAGTTGCTTCTATGATCTTCTCTGAATGCAGAGAAACTGAAAAACTAAATGTTTGGTTTAAATTCAAGCATATACGTTATTGACAAATCAAGTTGCACGGTCAATTAATCTGTCTCTTCGTTTTAACGTGCATGTCTCTTCCCACGTGATATTCTATAATAGATATTATTTCAGTGTTAATTTCTTATTATCAGGAAATATGATAAACGGCAAGTTGTGTTGCCTGTCCATGTTTTTATTCTTTAAAGCATTCAAGATATTATTTATTTAAAAATCGAATTATTTGTTCCATATATAACAGAATATCGCAAAAAAATATTATAAATATATCCTACAGATATTTTACATATGTGTACGTATATATTTTTTTAATTAAAAAAAATTCTTTTTATTTTTTATAAAAAATTTTCTTCTCGTACTCTGTATTTATTTCTCTCTTTCTTTACGGCGATATCTTCGAAGGCCTTTTATGCAAGACAAAAGATCGCGTTTACCTTGATTCTTGATTAATGAGGTCATCACACTTCCCATCGCATTGATATCGGTTACACCGGATGCACTGTTAAAGGACATACGTATTGAACTCTGCGTGCGTGAGGAATAAAAATAAAGTACTTCCTCCGGAACTGTAAAAACTACTGAAAAAATTACATCAACTTCGAGCTCAACTCAATTTTATCTCTGATTTTCTTTCCGTTCAATTTTGAAAGATATGGTTTGTCGTTTTAGATAAGCGTAGCTTTTCGACGCTTCGTTCTTGGTATTATCTCAGTTAATAGTAGTAGTAATAGAGGACAAACAGTATCGTATTAATTTCTATATGTCTGAATCTAATCAAAGAATCACCCAGCATTTCATCGCTAACCTGGATTATTACTACTTTAGAACATAAACTTCTGCATTGCAATCTAATGAGGACACAAATGGCGATTATTGTAAACTGTATCATTTTAATCATTTTACAGAGCCTACTCTATATTTGTTGAGATGTTAATGTTAAGATTTATTAATTAATCACACAAGATTGATGTTTGCAGAATTATATGATATGCCTAATCTTACTCTTTACCTTGTGCCTCACATTTTATGATCCACATTTTCGTCACAAAAATTCGTATATATTGATGATACTTATATTATAATTCTTTTATCATTTTTTAATGATAGTTATACATGCTATAGCAGAAATATTTAATATTCCAAGCCATTTATTTAATATTTAATAAATATTTTTCTAAAACTCTACTAATATTATTCCTGTTTGCTTATTTCTACAAATATAATTATATTTTTAAATACATCTAAGTGCGATCTATATTCTGTACGAGATTCATTCATTTTTTACATTTTTTCATTGCAAAAAAGCTTACTTTTCATTTTCAGGAAAAATATATAAATAATAAGTAGAAGGGTCGACTAATAAATTCGTTTTAAATTATAGTTGCGTTCAAGATCTTTGAAGATCATGAATTTCAGGTTATAGTAAACTCTATCACATACATTGCAATAAAACGCAATAAAATATTTTCTGCAATCGTTCTTCTTGCATCATTCAATCTTTGCTCTTTTACATTAATGATAAGTTCAATAAATTTAGTGTTTCGATAATTTTAAAGAAAGTTTTAGACAGTTATAACTGGAGTTAGACAGTTATACGTACGTAACAGGGAAGATTAACGTAAAGATAGATAAGATGTATAGATGGGATGTATTTGCACAGCCTTCATATTTTAACTCTCGATATATCCTCGAAAAATGTAAAAGAAAACTTTCATATTTTTACAACACATATACATAAGATATATCTGGACTGATGTGATAAAATTACAATTATGTTTTACAGGGGTAAATAAGCGATTTTACTTTTACATTGAAAAAAAGAGGAAATTACCTATGTTGTACTCCTTAAAGTTTAAACAAAATTGTAACAAAATACAATATCTTAAATGCACAACATAATATTTATTTTTTTGACTTTTAACGTTATACAATATGTTCATGTTCAACATGTTGAATATGTTTTCATGATCATTTAAAAAATTCCTAGCAATTCATTTTTAGATGGACTCCTGACATGCGGAATACGCTATATATTTACAAATAAATATGTTTAGTAAATATTTAATTAGTTATTGTAATATTCAAACAAATATTTATTAAGTTTTTTTAATTATTATTATTTTTTTAAATTACATATTGTCATTTTGCAAAATTAAAGATAAAGACATCTAATGTAAAATCAAATTCACGATAAATAAATGTAAATACGTAAGCAACGAGAATAAGTCGAGTATTAAGTACTAAGACTCAAATTATTCCCGCAAAAATGTTAATAGCTAAGCTTTAAACTGATATGCTATCAATGTAAATCTTCTTCGAATTAAAGAGCAATTATAGTTTTATAACCTTTTGTAATTTTTTTAAACTCTAAGTTAAAAAAATCCTTTTTTAATAACAATTAGATTTTCACAAAGTAAGTAGTATAAAGTAGTAATAAATTCAAAGAATGGAAGAGTTATATTTTCGTTATTTTTACAGTTACTTTTTATAATAAATACACAATTTGATAATGATGTTGCAATTTTTTATGACTGTAATGATAAAGTTAAGCTAAGATTAGAAAAGTCACTTTGAAAAATAAATTGTCACCATTATGCGTAACTTATTGAAAAAAGTAATAAATAATGAGTAATGCTGTAAAGGTTAAACTCTTACATTAAAAAAGTAATAAATTACAAAGTAATGAATGATTTTTTAACCCGTCATAACTATTACAACTCTGGTATTATATTATCATCATAACAAATTCGCATTGTTATTATCGTAATTATAGTTATTTCTATTTCATAGTCAATAATAATGTCAATGAGAGCCAACACTAGTTGTATGTATCATAATGTAAATATAAATACAAATAAATTATAATTAATAAATGTAATAAATTATTACAATTTCTTAGTAATAATCTGTGATATAAATTCAACCTTTCTTTTAGATCATCCTCAGTACAATCTTAAGTATATAATAATAACAAAAGTATTATAAATTACATTTATAATCATAATCCTTAATTGTTAATGTTAAGAAATTTTCCTTCTTTAATATCATAGTTTGACTGTCTGAATATGTTGCTTAAACTATCAATTCCAAGCTTATGTTTTACAGAAATACCGAAACGTCACATATAAAGAGAAGTTACATGAACAAAGGATAATTGAATAACAATTTCTATTTTTAACGCGCGAGATATGTAAATACGTTATTGCATCATTTGCATACGCCAGTCTGTGCGTCAATGGTGACAAATATGGATCGTCTATAATGAAGTGAGATAATGATTCGATATCTCATCGTCGACAACGCCCATCAGAAGTAGATATTGACACATTTGTTATTACAAGTTGGTATATGCAGAGACTTATTTTTTTTGTATACACATTTATGCTCTCATCTGAATTTTCCTTTAGATATATTAAGCACTATCAACTCACTATCTATTGATAAAAGAGAATATATATATATATATATATATATATATATATATATATAT
>NW_012130112.1:1064751-1073457 GCF_000143395.1 Atta cephalotes | reverse complement strand
GGTTGTCTCGCGGTATCGATATTATCTAAAGTGGTCGACTTCCAGACTTGCCTACAATTGAATCAACAACTTATCCGTAGCTACAATGTTTATCACGAGAAACTTGTATATGATCTTTAAGTGGTTATCTTATTCCTATGGAGTTTGATAAATGAATAAACAAGAGATTTGTCGCAATGAAATTTCTGTGCATTATTCTTCCATTGTGTAATATCTCATTATGTAATATCTCACTTTATTCGAGAAATATACAAACGTATCCTTAAGATGTTTAAAAATATGGATGTCCTCTAAATATCTTTATAACATCCTTTAGAGATATGGAGATGCAAAATATATTTTTTTCAATTAATTAAATTATTTAGCATATGTCCCACGCTTCGTTTTAATGAATAAAATACAGATTTGTTAATTTAAATATGAGTAATCGAAATAAGATGTTTTCTCAAAACATTTTTTAGTATTATTTTGATCTTGAATGATTTAAATCAACAATTTTCGACGTCACTTTCTTTTAACTGACAAAAATCTCGCGTACTGACAGTAATAATTCTCTTAAATTAAAAAAAAAAAAATCTTTCTTCCAACGATGAAAGCATGCTGTTAATGTGCAGCCGCGCTAGGTGGCATGCAGGCCGGCATAACGCTTGGTTGGACATCGCCGATCCTGCCATATCTCACATCAGCGGAATCCTTCCTTCCGGAACTATCCGAGGATCAGATCTCATGGATAACGTCCTTGTTGGCGCTGGGTGCCATCGTGGGTGCCGTGCCGACTGGTAAAATCGCTGATCGAATCGGTCGGAAATGGGCCATCTTTTTAACAGCTGTGCCGTTTACTATAGGCTGGCTTACCCTGTTAACGATTAGGAACATCAACAGTATATATGTTGCCCGGTTCATCGGTGGGATCGGTGCCGGGGCGACCTGTGTCCTCGTACCAGTCTACACCAGCGAAATCGCCCAACCATCGATTCGTGGTGCTTTAGGTGCTTTATTTCCCTTGTTCTTTTCCTTGGGAATCATGTTTTCATACGTGGCGGGCGCATACTGTTCCTATGTAATCTTTAATTTTGCCTGTTGCGCCATTTTGATGCCCTTCGTCTTGGGCGTGCCCTTTTTGCCGGAATCCCCAATGTGGTTGGTACAGAAGAATCGTAAAATCCAAGCCATCAAGGTGCTGACGATCTTGCGGGGACCGCATTATGACGTCACAGAAGAGATAGCTGTTCTTCAACATGATGTTAATAGGATGGAGAACTTATCGGGCGGCCTCAAGGATCTCGTTGGAACCAAAGCCGGACGTAGGGCTGCTATCACCTGTGTGGGACTCATGTTCTTCCAGCAACTGTGCGGTATAGATGCGGTTCTATTCTATACAGTCAATATCTTTCAAGCAGCGAACAGTACGATCGACCCCTTCTTAGCGACCATCATTATCGGGTTCACTGAAGTCGTAATGACGATATTCGTCGCTATCGTAATCGATAGGTAAGATATGATATTTGAAAATCGGATTAGAACTTTCGTAAATCTCTTTAAAATCTTGGAACTAATGTAGCGATCTTCAAATTACATGAGCTGATATGCAAAAATAACTATAACTAAAAATATAAAAAAGATGTTAAAATCCTTGGATTCTTTAGCTCTTTGATTAGTAGAGTGTATTCTATTTTAAATGTATAAAAAATATATAGAATTGTATATTAAATATATAGAATTATAAATATATAAAAATTGTATTTCTGCTGCCATATACATATTATACACTGTTTCATTAATTAAAACAATAAACTTTTTAAAAAAGAAAAGATTTTTCATCTTTCTATTGATAGCTTAAACAAAAAAAATTATACAAGTTTTTTGTTCTCACAAAAAATTTAGATAGAAATAACGATTTTAACAAATGAGCTTATATATATTCCGTCTTATTTTCTTCTTTTCTTCTTCTTCTTTTTACATTACATAAAGTAGATATCGAATTATTTTATTCAATTCTAAACTTCAAATTTAAGAAAAGAATGAAAACATCTCACAAATTTTTCCAAATATCTTAAAATTAAATGTAATAACAATATAGTTGTAATTTCGTCTCTTCTTTCTTCAGATTTGGTCGGAAGCCGTTGCTGATAATATCCGGCACAATGATGACCATTTGTCTGAGCGTCTTGGGTTATTACTTCAAGCTCAAGGATGGAGGAAATGACATGAGTACTTTTGGCTGGCTGCCACTGACCAGCCTCGCTCTCTTCAACATTGTCTTTTCGATCGGTTTCGGATCCGTGCCATTCACGATAATAAGCGAGATATTTCCGCCGGAAACCAAGGGTGTTGCCAGCAGCTTGTCTATAGTAGTGCACTGGAGTCTAGTATTTGCTGTCACCAAGCTGTTCCCAACCATGGAGTGCAGGATGGGCCAGGCCATGACTTTCTGGACCTTCTCATGCTTCACTGCCGCGTCCGCGATTTTCTCGTACTTCGTAGTGCCGGAGACGAAGGGCAAGACACTGCAGGAGATACAGAGCAAGCTCAAACGAAGGCAAGAATCGAAAACGGAATGTCAAGTCGAACCAGTCTGAAAATATCGGCATCTTGCAGTATTTTTATCTTGTTGCACTTTTGCAGCGCCGAAATTAAGTCGGCAAAGGTCGAAACGCTAAAGTCCTAATAAAGCTAGTGAAGGAAAGAAAAAGAAAGAAGAGAGAGAGAGAGAGAGAGAGAGATGTGTTTTATATTTTTTCTTTTTTATAAAAATATATTTATCATAAGCGAATATTAATTCCATTTTTTGTGTAATTATTATACGATGAATACGATAAATGAGTTTCAAATGTTGAACACACCTACTGATGTGTAAGTATATCTGCACTTTTATATGTATATACACTTGAAAGATTAAAATTGTAAAAAATGAAATACAAATGTCTTTTTATAGAAACTTAATTTCATTTTATTAAAGTTAATCAAGAATTATTTATAAAATATTATTATCCTGTGAAAATTTTTCTTAGAATTCTTCAATTTTGCAGAATTTTTATATAAATTTCCGGAGTCCCTAAAATTCCACATAATTATATTATTTTTGAAAAAATTTCTCAAATTTTTATTTTGGAATATTTTTCGGATGCTAAGAAAATTTATATTTTTCAATAAAAAAATTTTTTATATTTTATATGTTGGATAATCTTATTATTCCGGAAAAATATTTCAAGCGTTTTATAATTACGTACAGTAATTAATATTAAGTTATTTCTTCATTAAATTAACAAATTTTTTTGTATCGCAAACAATGTTACCGACAAACTAACATCCAAGTTAAAGTGAATTCTATTCACTGGATGTCACGCGCTACACGTTTGTGAGAAATACAAATAAGTTAAGAAATAAGAAGAGACAGAGAAAAGAATATTATATTTTCTTTTTTGTGCCAATCGTAAATCGTGCATAAAAAAATATTATATCTATTTTCTATCTTTCCTTGATATTGTCAATTAATAATACAACAAATGATAATACAACAAACTCGTTTCACGTTATTCAATAGCATGTACCTTCCTTATCGAGTCATGGTAAAAGAAGTCAAATATTTGCATCTCTTAGAATTTCGCAGAGATAATACTTCAAAACGGTTGTTAATTTCATTATTCATTTACATTATTTTATATGCAAGTTTTGATTTAACTGAATTCTTATATATTCTTAATTGAATTCCATAACTTATTTTGAAAGCTCGACTATTCCGATTTGCTTGTTTACAGTAAAAAAAAACATTTTATATTTGTGTTAAACCGGTCCTTACTAAAATTTATGTTAAATTTATCTGAATGTTAATTTAACATATATAACGTAATTATTATTTTTTAATATTTTGTTAAATTAATATTTAACATTTATTAGTATTAAAATAACAAATTTATAAGTAAACAAATAATACAAAGACTATATATTTTAAAAATATAAATTTTAAGATAAAAAATAAATGTACGTATAAATTTAAAATTTTAAAAATGTTCATTGAACAAATATGCTTTCACAATTTATTTCCAAACTATATCGAAGTGTTACATTCTTTGTGTTAATTTTTACATAATGTTTGTATCACTTTCTAATATTTAGATTTATCTCATGTAACATTAATATGAAAATTTGGATGGACTGTTTAGAACACAGGATGCGTTAAATTTAATATAAATTTTTCAATTGATTTTTTCTAAACTAATTAATTTATAAACTCTTTCTTTATTTCTGATAAATTGTTAAAAAAATCCCTGAGTTTTATAAATTAAATCACCACAAATAAATTCTCATCGATTTTTATTAAATCCACTTGTCTACTGCCGCTACTTGTTGCAGCAGAGTATAACAAGTGATATAAAAGCAATTCGGTCACCGGCAGAGATATTACATTAAGTTTCACAATAAGGGATTACTATTTGATTTAAGTTAGGTACCAAGTATAATGAGGTAAGTGAGTAAAAGGAGTCCTATTCCCCGCGTGCATTCTTCGGAAGTGCTTACAATAGAGAAATCCTGTTTGTGACAGGATTTGCTTTTCGCAGTAGCGAAACCTTGATATCAACTTTAACATCATTATGTCGCCTTATTTGATGCAAATTATTTAATGAGAAAAATTTCTGATTGAAAAATGAATGAATCAGGAGATCCTGATCATATCAATCAGAAGTTCTAGTTATCTGATTATCTCAACTGGATTATTATAATCTGATTATCTTAACTAGAATTTTGATTGATATACGGAAAGAAACGATTTTACTAAAGTATGTAACAATTTAATTTAGATACAAATCTGAAAATTTATTGGATTATCAAAATTATTATGTAGAATTCAAACATAATGAGCAATACTACAAAAAAGTTTAACATTCTAGCAACCAGTATAGGAAATTATTCTGATGATCTAACAAATTTTATTTTTAAATCTGTATCTAATTAAATATTTAGACTTTAACAAAACCGTCTTCTTTTCGCATATGATCAAAATCTATTGATTTGTTTCGTCTTCAATCAAAAATTTTTCCCAGGGTCGTTTCTGTATTTCTATCTCTCTCCGTTATTACAATTGTGAAACGAAGCAAATCACAATTTTCTTAAGAGCTATGCGAGTTGAAAAATTGCACGTGTAAAATTTACCTAGAAATTTCTCGACTAGATCAAAATGAATATTTCTTTAACAAAAATATCATTGCGCTGTACTTCTTTTATATCCTTTTATTAAACATAATAATTATGCGTTTCGCGCATATTAAAATCTTATTTAAATAAAATTCCGATTTTATTTTAATATAATTCTGAATTCAATGCTTTAATTCCAGTCTTTATATCAATAGAATCTTGCCTAGAAATTTCGTTATCAAGTTTAATATTCAAATTTTCAAAATTGAAGCAAGAAACGACGTTCAGATAAATTTTTATAGCAAGACAAATATTCAATTTTTTTAACAAGGAATATTTATATTACTCATCAAAAATACGCATCGATTAATAATAATATTAATCAAGCATACGCATGTATGCTTTCATACAATAATCAATAAAAAAGGATATAACATTAATAATTCTGCGCGTTACATAATAGCCACCACGCTACTACTGGAAAGAATACAAAATCCTTTATGAAGACATAAATAAATGAGCAGCCATCAGCACTTGCTGAGAGATGAGAAGTTTGCAGTGCTATAAATCCTAAGTAGGACTCAGTTTCCGGAGGTTTGAACAACTTATCCTTCATAAGTCCCGCTGATGACGTTCCACATTGTCAAGTTTCGCCATCTCTTTCCACTGTCTTCGAAGACTATTATGGCGCGAAAGGTGGATGAAAGAGAAGTTGTAATCACATGTTGTAAGGACGGTTGGACGTAAGAATGATGTGAAAAGCAATATCCGGCATATCCGTCTCTCCATCTCTTTAACGACAAGCTTTTTATTGTTGTTATAAAAATGCTTCGATTATCTCATAATATATTTATTGAGAAAATAGTGTGCGATTTGTCAGAGCTCTTTTATATATCCACAATTTTCTAGTAAATGTCTTGTTCGGATAAAGAATATTTCGAAGGTATCTTTCCTTGCTAATTAATGGGCTGTGAAATATATTTTTTCGCAATATATTATACGTCTCCCGTCTTTTTTAAAATATAATACAAGTAAATTTTCGTTTCAACATAGAATTTCGATACTTTCATGTTTATAAAAAATTCTACCTGTGATTATCGTGTGATACATTTAAGTTTCGTGTAGACATGTTATAAAATCAATTAATATATTATATTCTATTATAATAAGTTAGAAGAAATAGAATTTATATTGTGTTTAATTCACGAAAATCGTCTTATAAACAGAATAATATTTTCTCCTCGATCTAAATTCCTCTGAATATTAAATCAAGAATTAGATTTCACAATTCATTGTTGCAACTATATTCTTGCATAAATGGAAAACTATAAACAATGCTGGTTACACATATGTCGCGAAAACGATGTATTGTCATATCTTACATCAGTAGCTTATATCTCATAAGAAATATTACGATATTACATGCCTTGGGACAAGGTTTTGTTCAAACCATGCGTCAAGATGCATATTCAAGGGGGCACAGCTGTTACATATAATCTTCTAGTATCACGACAAAGTTACAGAGATTTTCTCAAATCACATTTAGCGCACTAATGACTTGTCCGCCCCTTCTTGACAAAAGAGTCAGAAAAAATATATTTGCATTCCGCAACAATTCTAATCTTAAGAATAGAAATGCTACACATAGGGTTATATACAGTAAAAATATTTTGTGTTTGTATAAAAATGGAACCTTATTAATTAAAATTTTTATATTGAATTTTTAACGGTATCTGATGATTAATTTAACATAACGTGATTACATTGTTTGAATATTTTATTCAACTAATTTAACATTTCAAATATTAAAATAATATAAGTCATGAATAAGTGAGTAACTAACAAAAATAATGTTTTAAAATGTAAATTGTGAACAATATGTAAAAAATGAGATCAACAACGAACAAATAAGGTGTTACAAAAAGAAAATTAATTTATTAATCTGATACATAATACTGAATGATAAAAAGTGACATTTTCATAACTCCAGAACAAAATTAGTCATTTTTTTAGTTCTTTGGCTGCTAAATACGAATCTGTCTTTAAAATTATTCTATCAAGCCACAATTTAGAGAAATTTGTAATTAAAATTATAAAAGGATTATTTTTACATCTTTTATCCAAAAAATTACGGGAAATCACTAATCTTGATTTTTTTTGTCAAACAATGTAATCAGGGTATTGAATATTTCGATTGCACGGAATCTTTTCAGCGCGCGCAGTAAAAATTTCTTTCATAATAATTTAAATAAAGTATTGTGTGAAACATGACGCATACAAAAATGATGAAAAATCGAAATATTTCCAATCGATTGTATATGAATAGGGATTAATAATAAAAGACCAGCAAACTAAAAATACATTTCACAAACCTTATATAGATCTAGATATTAATGAATTATTGATCATCAAAGGTAAATGTATATAAGTATATTGTATATAAATGTATATAAATATATTGTATAAATGTATATAAATATATTGTATAAACGTGTATAAATGTTGTAAGATAAACGTATATAAATATAAAAAACGTATAAACATATATAAATACTGTCGAACTTCAAAACTAATAAATAAAAGAACATCTATCAATCTATTCTTTGTTTCGGGGCGAGAATGGGTTAATAATATATGTCAAAGATAGACATCGAGTTGTCATAATAAAAAAACCATTAATTAAGGACAGGTTAGCGAATAAAAAGAAGTATATACTAGTTTTTAGCTTATTATGCATATTTTTAAGACATAGTTGAAATGGATGTTTCTTTCAATAATTTGTTTCTTATTTTTCGATCAAGTTCGCAACCTTATCAAATTGTGAATTCTAGGATAAATGAATAAAAGATGTAAATGTATATGTGTGTTGATTTAACATTTATTCTAAATGTTAATTTGATTGAAAAAATATGCTTCCATAATTTTTGTTTACAAATTGTGTCTGTATTTTTTATATTAATTTTTTAATAAAATACATTTGTTTTATTAACATATCCATCTTATGTTAAAATTTAAATTAGTATAAAAATTTGGATGGATCATTTAAGACACATGAATTAAATTTAGCATAAATTTCCAACTGTGTACTTTATATTTCATAAAAATTATAGATTTACTTTTTCGTAAATTGAAGCAAAGATAAGCTAACATTTCAAAACAGCTCGAATAGGATTTGAAAGATATTTAGAGAGAGAATTGTACATAAATGAATGTGACGTACTATGAAAATGATCGTGTAATTGCTTGCAGTGCAACAGCTGTATTTGATTGCAGGAGTTTGTAATGATTGCAAATTACTTCCTTGCTATGGCATTACCTTTTTTAGCATTAGTACATATATACTATTTTTTTAATAAAAATAAAAAATCAAGTGTGAGGACACTTCGACGTCGCAATAATCGCAAATCATTTTACGACTATAACTAATTAATTATTTTAAACAATCTGAAAAAGTTTTCATTCAATAAGATTTTCACACAGTAAACATCGTAAAAAATCGTAACATTTACTCGACACAATTTCAATTACTCTACCTAGCTCTTGAGCTGGAAGGGAAACTTATTGCAAGATCGC
>NW_012130112.1:1058327-1060844 GCF_000143395.1 Atta cephalotes | reverse complement strand
TATATATATATATATATATATATATATATATATATATCCAAATACTATTCATGAATCGCAAACATTATTAGCCATATCGTACAAAAAGGATGCACATTTTAATCATCTGTCTAATTAATCATCGTTATTATAAGTTACTATAAATTAGGATCGAAGACGACTCCAAAATCGTAATATTGTTCGAAATGTAAATGACAAACCTAATGTGTCACAAATGTCACAATGATGAAATATGGATTTTAAATTCCAAATTATATATAGTTGGATACCGAGAATCTGGTTAGGAAAATTCATGTTTAGTTTCAGAGAGCAGATGAAAGCTGGTAAAACAGCATATCTTATATATTATCGGTGCGCTTAAAATTCTACTTGCGTAGATTATATTTCATCGTTTAAATTTAATGTCATTTTAATTGGCGTATTAATATTCCTCGGATATCACTTAATATCGCGAACTAATTATTTCTATTTTAATTTAGAAGAAAAAAGGAATAATTTAATAAGAAGGGAAATAACCTGATTTCCAAAAAATTGGAAGAGATTCTATTGAGAGACTGTATTTCTCGCGGGTAATAACAAATGACTGATACTTACAACATCAACTATTGAGTCATTAAAATATCGAAATAGAGAGGGGAGTATATTTTCGGAAGAACTTGAATATAAGATTTATTATAATCCTAAAATTTTGAATGTATAATTAAGAACATGTATAATTAAATATTAATATCAATTAATTAATAACACTAAATAAGATTTTATTATTTATTTACACCTTAATTAATAAAAATTAATAAAAATAATAATTTAAAATAAATAATGGACTTTTGATAATTTGATAAAATATAATACAATAAAAATAATGAAATCTTTTAATGTTTTAATTTTATTAGTTTGATATAATTTTATTAGTTTGATATGTCTTTTTAAATTTCTGTTAAGGAACTGTTTTATTTATCAAGTTTCGCTGTTTCTTTAATATTTCTGTTTTTAATTATTACTGTTTATAGAATTTTCACGTTTTAAAATGTGTTAGAATGCACAAAAATCTATCAAATTAATAACGCCATTATATTGCGGCATAACGCTTCTTCACTATATCTACTGTTTCACTGTACTTAATTATATCTTTAATTTTCTGTCAGCATAAAACCGTCGCTTGGATTAATCACAGTTACTAATTTCTACTTTGTTTGAGAATTTATTACGATTATTATGAAAAGTTGAAAAAGTAACGTTCTCCGATTTGCTTAATGCACAACTTACAATAAGATTATAATTGTAGTTTAAATTTCCGCAAGCAAAAATTTCAGATTGATTGAAATTTTCATCTTAATTCTCAATTTTCATATACCATTAATCAGACACAAAACGTTAACGTTTCTAGGCAATATCGTATAATGAAGGTTTATCATTATCGATGTACATAATAAAAACTCTGTTTAAATTTACGTCAAAAGAAAGTTGCGCTGACAAACTCCTCATTCAAAATACCAGCCTTTATAATTAATAAGAAGATAAAAGAAAAATTTATCGGTTATTAAAAAATCTTGGTATTTCTCAGTATCATGTAACGCCGCAAAGAATCCGTGTCGATTTACCTTTATTAGCTTCGAGATAAGAGAAACGTTTAAACTTCATCATCGGCAAGCCTTCGATCGCAGCTTTTAAATCGATTTTGTTAATGGAAATCCGTTATTCCCGAATAGCGTTATCGAGAATTTTCTTGTACCACAAGAATGATAATCGCGTAAGGACGAGAATTATACGTTGGCTGCGGAAGAGAGAGAGAGAGAGAGAGCCGGTTTCACCGTTTCGCGTATTAACTCTCACCCGACGGAATCTGGTGTCGATTGGCGAATTAATTACCGCGCGTGTCCTGCGGAACGGGGTACCGTTCGCCCGCTGTCGATTCGCCTGTTTGCCGTATCCTGCTCACCACGACCTCCGCCACCTCCACCATCGTCACCGCCATCACTTGCACGAGAGGAAAGGGTTGGTTGCGCTCGTTGTGGATGCCATGGGTGGGGGTTAGCGTCAGTGGCAGCGGTGGATGTTCGTGCAGGTGGTACCCCCCACGACTATCGTCGCCACCGCCGCCGCCGCCGCCGCCGCCACTACCACCACCACCACCACCACTACCACCATTATCAAACTATTATGAGCACCAACAACAACGATCACTAACACCATCAGCATTTCCGCGACCGGCCCTCATCACCACCACCGACCTCTCACCGCGATTCTCGCGTGTGTGTTTCGAGATCCCACCGTTATGTGTATACGTATATAACGCGGCTACGCCAACGAAGATTCCGCGCGGCCGACGGCGTTCTCCGTGCGGCTCGGGGTGGTTCGATACACGCGCGCGCGCATGATACCGATGGGGGTTCCGTGCCGACAGTGCCGCCACAGCTCTCGGAAGAGACGCCCGTGATTTTGCACTCCCGCTCGAGCAGAATTTACCGAACTATACGACGAGGGTGCACCACGGCTCTCTCTTTCTCTCTCTCTCTC
>NW_012130112.1:1042599-1058307 GCF_000143395.1 Atta cephalotes | reverse complement strand
CGTACCGTACGACGTACGTACGTACGTACGTACGTACGTACCGTACGTACGTACGTACCGTACCGTACCGTACCGTACGTACGTACGTACGTACGTACGTACGTACGTACGTACGTACGTCGTCTCTCTCTCTCTCTCTCTCTCTCTCTCTCTCTCTCTCTCTCTCTCTCTCTCTCTCTCTCTCTCTCTCTCTCTCTCTCCTTCTGTCTCTGTCCCTCTATCTTTCTCCCGCTTGATCCTTCCTTTTTTTCTCTAACTCCCACTTGAATGTCTTCTCTTTTTACCGCGGACTGTTCCTCTTTCTCGCTTTCGGCTTTTCTCTTCGTTTTCGTCGTATCCCTCGCCCGACTGTACTATTCGCGACGTGACGACTGCCGTACTACCTCGCCGGATGACGGATGACGAGTGAGTGCTGACTGTGGGGGATACCGCGGAGTCAACCGCATTTGGTCTCGCCGTCAATCTCGACGCCTCGTGGTGGGTACTGGTGATGATAGTGGTACGCTGATACGAGCCGACCACGCTGTTTCGCAAGAACCGCGGTTGTGTGTGGGCGGATGCGCCTTTGCCCCCCATCCTTACTCCCGCCAGTGCATACCTGAAACGAACAGCCTGGCTAATCGCGTCCTGACCGCTTAGTCACCGACGATTCGTCCTCGGGGTCCTTTTCGCATGATCCCACCGGAACGCGAATGAACATTCAGAGGGTCGGGGTGATTGACCGGCAGGCGACGACACTTCGTGTGTTTCCGACGTGCACTTATCCAAATTTCACTATTGCGCGAAAGCTGAAGTCAAATCGGAATGACCAAGGAATAAGGAGCAATTGTGCATTTCTATGCTTTCAAATCGTTCGTTGATTAAGCTATCGATCGAGGACTGCGATCAACTTGCGGAACGTCCTCGTCTTCATGCGATACACGCTGCAGTACGACGGTACATTTACATGACGGTTTACGTGCCTACAGTGACGTGGTTGATGATCGATGACGCGAGTCGCGAGGGCTCACGTGGTCGACTTTCACTCGCTACCGCACGCATATATTTATTAAATTCACCCAGACTGTCGGCGAAACGGAATTCCAAGGGCTGGTAGACGTGACCGGTCGATCACTTATAGCAGGTAGTACCATGACACTCGGTAGCTGCCAACATTCGAAATGAGTTATGTGCAGGCACGGACTCCTTGACCTCTTAAAGTCGCGACACGACACGAGGAGTATACCACGCAAGTGTATGTAAACCGCTCTCGACAATACGGCCAGGATAGGCTCATGAGCGACGATGTAACTCGAGAAACTTTTAGTGATCGAACCTTCTGTGATTTCGAGAGGCTTGTCATTCGGTTTGAACAGCATCATCGAATCGTGCCTTGCTGTCGCAAATCATCGTGATCTGTTAAGATGATACGCGTTGTTGTTTTCAACAAGCGGGATTACTAACTTTAAAGTGCTAGAAGTAGCAGATTGCGAGAAATTGAGAAGTCTGTCACCATCCATCACACGCGAATACTCTCTAGTATTTTCCGCTACTGGCCATCAATAATAAAGTGTACCGAATATTATCTATTTATCTGTAATCTTAGCAAGTCACCCTAAATATCGGAAACATAAACCATCGCATAGGGCAATTTTGCAGTCTAGTGCATCGATATATGAATCTACGAGGCTATCTTTTGTATTGTGAACTCTAGGCCTCGATTCGCGAGGTTCAAGATGTAAAAAAGTAGCACGATTTCTGTATTCAAAAGAATGTTTTTGAATGCAGATCTCACGAGTGTTAATTGATGAAAGTGAAATACAGTTTGAAAAAAGGTGTTTCACATCAGCTTTCGGTGTCACTGCAGCAGAAGTTCAACCAGCATTTCGAAATAGCCTAGATTCAACCGCAGTAATCGAAGCTTCATATAAATGATGAGATAGGAGAAGACAAATCGACAACACGGAAACAGGCAGTGATATATCGTGTAATCCTTAATGCTTTAAAATCCTGCTGGTTGGATCGATAACAGCGTGGCGGATATCGATTTACAGCAATCAAGCATCAATCTAGCGATAGTATGAGGTCGACGAAAGTAGTACAGGATCGAAAGGGAATGATCGAGCAAAGGTCCCAATGACATCTCGGCGGGGCGGGAGCGAGGGGTATAAAAGTCCTCCCAGCCCTCCGAGCAGCGGTTCGGAGGACAATGGCTTTACGAACCGACCCCGCGTGGCCGGGCTCTACGTGAAGAACTTGAGCAGAGAGGAATTGGATGAGTTGGCCAAGGAGGGAATTTATGGACCTACTGGGAATCCGAACGACCGACCCAGAGACGGCGGTAGTCAGAGGAGTCTCAATATTCTAGGAAGCAGCCGAGACTTGGACAGTCAGGATCATTTCAGAGGAGCGACTTCCAGAACACCTCAGCCACCCAGAAGATCTGGCATCGCAGTTAAACATCGAGAACTTGATGGTAAATTATCAGAGACTTTAGCGCGGAAGGATCATCATGGCTCGCTCCCGACGGAAAGGGGTTGGTCGAGACGCCCGGAGGATCACCCTGGGCAGACTTTGTCGGAAAGATCCGCTCGAGGATCTTCCGAGTTTCCTATCGGCTGGAGAGAGTCGTTACGATCCAGCGTCAGTGCATCGCCTAGAGAAAGTTCCATTGATGTGCGGATTACCGATGAAGATCTCAGAATGGCTGCTGGACAGCGCCATTTCAGGGAAACCCCGAAGCGTCCTGAAATACCCTCGCGTCATGTCATCTCGTCGACGGAACCTAGTGAGGACCAGGGCCAATCACCACCGCCATATGCGGATCTAAGTCCTCCTACGTATACCGAATACGAGGAACCGAGCTCGCGAGCATTGAAGATTTGTCCAAAAACTGCAACGAGAATCTATCAAGCTGATGACAAGGAACATACAAGTTCGCCATATGAACATTCGAGCTCGCCATCGTTAAAGGAAGACAAGGAGTCTCTCTTTTCGCAAACGAATGCCAAGTCAGATTCGCGCGCCGATACCGACAAAGCGGATGAAGTTACGAGTCCGTCAGGAACGGAGAAGTTAACTTCACCAGAATCCAAAAAGAGCGAATCTCCGCCGATGAAGAGAATTGGTTCCAGGACGCAGGACAGCATGAGATTGCGGCCACCATTGGCCGGAACCGCTGGCACTTCTGCTGATTCCGGCACCGGCGATTCCGGAAGCGCAGAGATCCAAGCGGACGTCGTGACACCGCAGACAGCGTCGAATGACATTCTCGATACCAAGGAATCTAAGATCGAAAGCAGGTCATTCGGCGCGAGAACTCCCAGCAGCAAGGGCGGCAAACAAACAGTCAAGCCATTCACGAAAGAGAGCAGATTGGAGAACAAGACTGTACAATTAGTGCGCGAATATGGTTTTCAACCGAAGAAAAAGATGTCGGTAGAGGATGGCGCGGTACTGCCAAACAAGTTCGAACCATTTCCGAACAATCTCTACGGCAGGCCGTTGGAAGAGATCGACAATTTTATCTACGATGAGGTGAGTTCATAATTTCGTCGCATATATCTTCATTTCTTCATCTTTTACTCGTCAAAGTTCTATTTTTTTAAATCATTTAATATGTGAAATTTGCAACTTAGATTAATGTAAAACAAGTCACAACTGTCCAAAACCAATTTGATTCTATTTAAAATATATTATTAAAATACCAGAAAATATAAGAGAGAAATAAAATTTTATATATGAATAAAATTGGCATAAAATTGTTTTTAATTTTTATTGATATAAAAAATTGATATATACAATTTAAAAAAAGAAGGCAATAATGGAGAATTTGAAAAATACTTTAAAAAATTAGACTTTTGGAAAATTTAAATACAGTTACAAAATACATAAAAAATCATAAAAGTTTTTTTTAAAACTTCTTTTATATCTTATCATTTTGCCCATATTTTTTTAATGGCAAATATAAAAGGTTGAAAGGTTTAAACTTCAAAAAAAGGCAGATATAAAAAAAATACGTGTCTCTTAAATTTTTATGTGTTTAATAATATATTTTAAAGAGACTCAACAATCCGACAATAATAACACATCCCTTGTGAAAGTTAATACTTTTTATAGACTAGAAAAATTATATTGAACTCTCTTCAGCGAAACCAGCAGAGCGCGATTTTAGTTAGGTATAATGGTTGCCAGCTTATCATAGTCATATCTTAAATTCACAAAGCTTCGGAGGGAAATGTTAAAGGACCACGCGACCGTTGGGGATCGTTATAACATGACGCTGCGATGCAATTTCAACGATCGCGTATTTCCAGTTTATATCGCCGAATATTACCAGGAGACAAAGTGTAATCGAGAGCCGAATATTGAGCGCGATTTTCGTTTCTGTAAATAAATTTCTTTAGGCGTAAAGCAAGTAGAACAAAAAAGAAAAACAATAAGAGACGGTAAAAAAGAAGTGTGAAAGAAGAGAAAAGAATTTACCGGAGATGTGTGTACGTAAGTGCGTAAGGCAGAAAGGGACTTAAAACAGAGCGAAGAATTGTAAAAGAAAGTTCAAAAAAGGGTGAATGGTTGGAGAGTGGTTGGTAGTATCGAAAGAATGGAGTGACGAAAAGAGAGAAAGAAGACAATAGTCGAAAATACAAAATGAGAAGAAACGAAGAAAAAAAACAAGAAGACTTGACGCGAAGAAAACGACGGAAAAGATTAGGCGAATTCGCGCGCGTGTACACATCCGTGTGCTACACATCTATTTATATTAAAAATCGATCGACTGCGACTATTCGTGACCTGTTCTCAAGTAAGGAACCCCTGTCGGATCTGCGGGAGATTATGTAGGTCACAACATGTCGGATTCCTTTAATTGCTCCCGCTTCCAGTTTCTTTTCACTGCTAGTGAGATTCTTATTTATTCAAAAAGAAAAGAATTTTGCAATTTATATGATACACCGAATATTCAAAATTTTATCAAACGACTTCCAGAGGTCGTTCGACATATTTTATATTCAGACTTTTTACTGAACGCCAATCAGCGAGAACGCTTCACGTTATTGAGATATTAAGTATAAAATATGAACGTATAAATAATAAATGGTATGCAATCTTTCACATATATATATAATATTCATAAATAGAAAAAAAAATAATAGACATTTTACATATATATGTACACACATTAAATAATTTTATAATTATTGCAACTATAAAATAGTATTCCATATGTGTACATTAGTTATGTATAGTAATTACATGTAGATAAAATATGCACAGTCACTTTTAGTTACTATCATTATAATATTTTTCTCCAAATGCACCGAGTATACACCTTTGATCAAGCTCGATTGAAAAATGACTATATAATGATAACATGTGAATTGTAGTCTAACATTTATAATAAATAATTTTTAAAAAGGGACGCGCAATATATATTTTCTATAAAGCGGACAGTACTTACCTCTCGTGCAATGTCTGCATCCGAGAATACTTCGTCCTGTGTGTCATCCTGGAATCCTGTAGCGATCTGAAACAAAAAGAAACAAATGGAGAAATTACAATTCTTTATTTCACGCAGAATTTAGCGTATTATAAATAATAAGTGCAATTTGTAAGCTTAAAGGTTAAAAACATTAAAGAAAAAGAATCTGGATATTCATTTTTCTTATTCTTTAAATTTTCAGCGAAACGTGAAAATTATTAGCAGGAAAAGAAACAAACCGTTATATTTTTTCTTGTAGTGAAAAGAGGAAATTTTTGCAATTTGTCTATTGATATAACATAAAAATCGTGTTAATGCAACTTCCATTACACGCTTGATCGTAAATTGTAATAGAGTGTACGCGCGCGAGCGTACTGAATTTTATTTATGATGCTGAAGTAGCGGGTCAATAGCAGCATTAACGCGCAGCCAGAAAGAAAAACCTCAAACTTTATTAATCTCATATTAAACCATTTATATAAAGCGATACGAATATATATTATTACCAAATGTACGTATTCTTTTCATTTTTATTCCAAAATATAATGTCGATAATGTGCGCTAATTTTCTCAATGGAAAATTAAGTCTTTTAAAAAGAATATTATTTCAAAATTCTCTTTTTTTCTAAAAGATACAAAATGCATTAAATTCCGTTAACTAAATACTCTCTAAAACGAATTAAATAAAGCGAAAAAGATGCGTAATTAACAAATGTAACAAATAATGTTTAATTTCTTTTTCTGTACAAGCTACTGCATGCGAAATAAAATTCTTTGAGAATTATTATACAATCTCTTTTTACCTATAGCAAAGATAACTTCTCCAAAGAGATTTAATTACAACAGTTATAAAAAGATTTTTACATTATAAATACATTATAAATACTAAAAGATTTTTCTTTCAAGATTACAAACAGAATATTAAGAATTATATATTGCAGCACATTTAATACAATTTCACAATTACAGTATTTTACCATTTTCTCGTAAATCATCATAACGGATACGTTTGTATTATATATGTGTTTATCCACAATATTAGAGTTCAATGCCGACCAGCGTGGCCAAGGAGAAAAATTTCAAACTCGTTAGGTTCTTTATGCAAGAGAGCAATGAATCTTTCTTGAACAACTGGCGTTCAAGTTATTATTGCTCTCCTTACGTTCGCTTTTTGAAAATGAAAAGAAGCGATCAGAGTCATATTTCTCCCGTCGCAGCCAGAGCAAAAACTACTGGTCCACCGAGCGAGTTAACGTATCTTTAATATCGCGGAATTGAAAGAACGGAACGTTCGGCAAAAATAGCAAGTATTATTTATTGGATGCCATGCTTCGCTACCTCGCTAACGAATTATTGCGTTTTTCAGCGATCCCTATGGTGAAGAAAATTCTACTACGAGGTTTTTTTTTTAATCAATCGATATTATCATCATTATCACATTCTATCCCGATCGCTTCTATATGAAGTATGATATACAAGTTATTGCGATAATTATGTTAATACTGCCGTCAGTACCTTCCATTTAGATTATAGTGTTAAATAGCCCTATCGAAGTTAAAGACAATCATATATTTATGAGAAAACTACTTAAAAAAAAAAAAAAAAAAAACTAAACTCGCTTTAGATGTTTGCGTTTTGCAGTATGAAATATGCGTATAAATGAATGAAAAACGTTTTATATAGAAATGAATAGATTCTATAGAAAAAATCTTATTAAGCATATTCAATTGTAAGATATTTTGTACAGACGGTTTTTGTGAAAGAAAAGAATAGGAATATGTGATATTACTGCCTACTGTATCAGTTTTGGGATCTACTTTGTCAGATATTCATTTTTGTTTTTCTTACGAAAAAATTAATTATTGCAAAATTGCAAACAAATATTACAAACTGCTGTATTATCTAATAATAGAGAAAACACATTTTTTAATTTTATATTTATGTGTCTAAAATTTTATTCTTAGCTTTTGTTTAAGAAATATTAATTAAGAAACAAAGTGGTTTCTGCAATCCTCTTCTAATACAGCTATAAGAAATTTAAATATTTTTTCTCTCTTCAAAGTCTTTAGAATGGAATCTCAATAAAGAATGAAATTGAGCTAATCTTGGAAAAAGAGCTCAATTTTTAATCATTAAAAGTGAGATTTCACTTTTCAAAGTACAATTCACTCTAAAAATTATAGAGAATTATACAATATATAAAAATAAATTTATATTTTATAATATAAATTTACTATTATTACATATAGTAATAATATAAAACCTCTTGTATTGTTCATGTAGAATTTTAAGTGATTAAAATAATAAACAAAAAAAAAAACAGCCAAAATCGAGCAATAATTGTAAATTATAAGAATAATAATCAATTTATTCTTTACGAGAATTATACGAAAAATATGTTTCGACTCTATTTAGTTTTCATTAATTTAATAAAACACATCAAATTGTAACAAGATAATAAGCAGAAAACTTGGCGACATCTTATTGTTTTATTACAATTTGGTATTTTCTACAAAACTGATAAAGTTTATAAGTAATGTCGAAATATGTCTCCATATTTTTATAAAATTTTTCTCGCAAAGAATAAATTCAATTATTCTTATATTACAACATTCATTATTGTTCGATTTTGAACATTATTCTTTCTTATTTGCTTTGCAAATTTACGAGCTATAGATATTATTAATTTAAAATAATAAAATTGATATTACTGATTTCTCAAAACCTATAAATAATGAAACTTTTTAATTTTATATTTTTTTTCAATAGCTGTAAAAATACATAAGAATCGCCATTTAGATGTTTAAAAACAGAAATCTTGTAAATTAGTTTAATCATTTTATTTATTTACGATATTTGAATGATTCTTGAATGAAATTCGATGTCAAATGCTTTAGATAAATATACATAATATATTGACCAAGATAAATTTAAAATGGTTTAAATGATGAAGGAAAGAATTCATACAGATTATCTGAGGGAAATAATTAATCACAGAGATTTTTCTCTTAAAATGACGAAAAAGAAATAGATAGCATAAAATAAACCGCTTTCTAAAACTTCCCTGACGTTTTAATTACGTGTGTCTCTTCAAAAGGAGGCAAAAATTTTTCCAATTACATATGACTGACAGAATATTGTTAATGTAATTGTCGCGATCGTCTTGCAAAGAGAGACGAGATATTCTTCGTAAAACCAAGCTTTTAATATCTTGTCTTAGGCGTTTCGTAGGTAGATCACGTACGCGATATTTGATCCACAGCATTTTCATCATCTGCCTACTGTGTATATAAGCGAATTGACAATTCGGTAAGAAAGAAATACGGAAGAGCAAAAGAACAGACAAGAATATATCGCCTCGTCTATCATGAAATCCAAGAACTCTACATTTCACAAGAACGAAAACATAACCTACATTACGTAGTTAGTTTCGTTTTGCGATATTAACGTATATTTATCATAATACTCGCAAACATTTCTGAAACAAATTTTGGATTAAAAAGTAAAAATGTTCTTATTTATTTTTTATTTAATAAAGAAATAATGATTAAGAAAAAATAATTTTTTTCGTATGTTCTTACATGTTTTAGTCGCTATTAATTATGTAGATGAAATTACATAGTTAAAATTAATTGTTATACAGTTAATTTTAATATAAAATTAATTAAACAGATTCCTTTCGATTAGTTTAAGCTAGACTTTATTATGATAAAGTTTCATTTTGTGCTTATGCTATAGTTACCAAGACATTTATAATGCCGCAAGTTAAAAGCTAATGTAGAGCAATGAGGTGATGGCCTTCAATGAAGAAGAAAAAAAAATTAACTCGAAAATTGGCAAAAAATCTATATAGTCCTATAGCTGTATAGTATATAACTGTTAGCTGTACATTCGCTAACAATTAAAAACGCGGAAATTGTTTAATAAAAATATATTGCGCATTTTTTTTATTGTTCCTTTTCGAAGTCATCTTGATTTATTTTTTTTGGATTTCGGAAATCTATTGCTAAATTCGTGCTTGTACAGCATAATTTTCACAAATCTGCACTAATTTCGTGTCACTAGATTGACTAGTTTCTCTTGATTACTTGATTCACTGTGATAATATTAATAATTCTAATTTTTAAAACAGAGCTAGCTGGTCAAATTCAATACAATCTCGAAATATAATGCGTCCAATGAAAAGAAAAATAATGAAATAAATACTGCAAAAATTTTGAAATAAAAATATGTGCATGGAAATAACTATTCATCAACTCAGTTTTTATACGTTACTCAAATCGATTTTACGAAATATAAAATTGATTTGATATAATTTTAAGAGTACATTTTTTCATATTTAATTAAAATCTCTTTCATAAAAACGTTTTTAGCAATGCTTTTATTTGCCAAAATCTCTCAATGCTAAATCCGCGCGAATAAATCTCAATTTATATCGAAATAATTCATGTGTGTAATGTAAAATTTGCTAAAAATTATTATTATTCATTTATACATTACTCTTATTTACAGAGCGTCAAATGTAGTTTTCTCCATTAAATGAAAAATTTAAATCTACACTGAAAGAAAAGATTGGTTGCTGCAACAATTTAGATAGTAAAATATGGCATTTTTAATCGACTGCAGCAATCAGTTTTTGATTGTAGCAGCAAATTTTTAGTTGTGTTAACCTATCGAAATCGTATACTGACATGCGAATAGGCTCAGTGTACATTTATCTTGAAAATCTCTGGATATTAAGTAATTTCCTTTATAATTTCTTTTATAAAGTGATTTATTCATAGATTTGTATACCGACACTCGTTAAGTTTAACAATTAGTAATAGTTCGAAATTAAATTAATGTCAAATAAATATTGTATTGTAATAAATATTGTATGTAAATAAGGTACCTCGCAACGCAGAACTGCGTAAAACATCGACAATAAGTTAAACATCAAGGCCATTCAAATCTACGAAAACTACGATACTCGTCGCCTATTTGCTCCGTCGCTACATTTAACTTCCACAAGACACGTGATCACGCGAGCTTCTTGAAGTAATCTCACATTATAAACGGCAGCGAAATTCGTACAAGTTTCATGGCGGCATATTATTACAAAGAAAGTGGTTTGGTCATTTTATCTCCTTCCTGAAATACATGGCGTATGAAAGGGAAACATGTTGATTCTAGCGAACGATAAAAAAGCTTAGAGTCATTCGTTAACCGAAGTATTTGTCAGATATAAAGGCTGAAAAGAACTTATCAACTTTTGCTAATTGTAAGCAAAAATTCCAAGTTCTTCTTATCGTCACATTCTTATACACATGTTTAAATGTTTTATTTGATATTTATTTAAATAAACAGTTTATAATTATCTATAATTAAATATAATGATAGTAGAAATATAGTTTAATTAAATAATAAATAATAGATTATTCGAAAATGATAAAAAAATAATTAAATAAACTAATTTTGAAAACAATCATAAATTATTTCTTATCTAAAATTTTATTCTTTATATTTATTTTTCTTTTGATAGTTAATGTATTAAAATTATAAGATTGTTAATTAATTTTTTCATTAAAATCTACAGTTAGGAATAAAATAAATTGGAACATATATAATTGTGCACACATACGCACACACGCATACACGCGCGCACGCGCACGCACGCACGCACGCACGCACGCACACATACATATATATATATATATAGATCTGTCACAATAAATATCTTACTTGATTTTTAAATGATAATATACTTATACGTGAATAAAATTTGGAATTTAATTGTATATATATATATATATCATATTTATGTCACTATAATAATTTCTCGGTAAAAATCAATAAAATTTTATGGCATGCTAAAGAGAAATGATAGGAATCTCTTTAATCTGGCTGAACTATGATAAAGTTAAACACGCTTCGGGTAATTTCTTTCTCTAGCGATAAACTATCGTACGTTCATCATATTTCCGTTAATATTAGATTCAATCGCTTCAGCCTATTTATCTTTTCTCACATATTCTTTTCTTAGATCCACTTACAAGATACATATTTCCGGATGTAGCCGAATGTAGCAATCCATAAAATGAATATCATCAGATCTCAAATAATTAAAGTAGGCCATTTCCGTTTAAATTAAAATTAATCGGCCGCAGTATGAACTTTGTTTCACATTGCGGTTAACTGTTCATGACACCTGACATTTGTGAAGCTCGCTGTGTATAAGCGAACTCCAAATATCATTGCCTTGGAAAAAAAGCATTATTATTTTATTCTTAGAACATTACGCGTTATTACGACCGATAACATTATATTATAATCCATATTGCAAAACATTTTATTTTCTTTGTTTCTACTTAAGACTATTTTCCACATTAAAAAACTTTACTATAATTTCATAAAATATTGCTTGAAAATTATGTATAAAAATTAATTTTATATATATATATATATATAAAATTTATATAAATATTAATTATACATAAAATAATTAATATTACAATATTAATATTCAAACAATTATAAAAGTGTCAAGAGTTAAGAGCGCAAACAGTAAGTTGATCTATGCTAATGTTTTTAGTTTTATAAATGTCATATATTTGTGCAATAACAAAAAGTACAAGATAGAATTTCAAAAATAGTATAGACAACTCGCTAAATAATTATTCAAGCGTTCAATTTAAATATACTTTAAATAAACGAACAATCACATCGACTTAAAAGGTGTAAAAAGATGCATGTAATTGATTTTTAATTGCTGATTCATTGCGATTTTTATACAAAAAAAAAAAAAAAAACGACATTTGAATGCTACATGTACTATCAAGAGATACATTATGGTGACTGGATTGCAATCGACGATGCGAGAGGTAGATTATACAGGCGTTAGATTAGGATATTATATATCCAATTGTAATTTAAAATTAAAGAATTTAAAATGTAGATTTAAAAACGTTCTTTTTAGCATTATATTTTAAGTATTAAGATTGAAAATGACCTAAATCTATTATTAGTTGAAATGTATGTGACATTTGTATATAAAATTAAAAACGTTAGCATAGCTCAACTTGCTGTTTGCGCTCTTAACTCTTGACATTATAATTGTTTTTATTATAATTGCGAAAATTATATTGATTAATTTTAATGTTATTCCATTATTTTATTTCATTACATCCGCACACAATTTTCATATGGTATAATATATTTAACATTTGAGGAAGAATTTTCAAAGTTTAAATTATGAAAATATATTTAAGTGTAAATCAAGAAATATTCAAGGATTTCAGAAAGACCGTGTCAGTTAATTTTACAAGAACTCTTCTTTGATAGAAAGAGAAAATTTTCAGGATTTTATTGCTAAAAATGTTTAATACCAAAAACTGAATAGAATGTTACGAATTAATTAGATTTGCTCTATTATTTCATAATTTATATTAAGATATTCAGTTTTCAGTTTTTCAGAAATCGATAAATAGCACTTTCGAAGATATTTTTAAGCACTTAGCGCAACGACACGATTATAAAGAAGTTCGACATTTTCACCAAATACATTGTCGATGATGCACAGAATTAGTAACGGAATTTATCACTAGCGTGGCATCTGCACGCGATACAAACTATCGATAACTTATCCACATGTCACGGTAAAGTGTGTCATAGGAATATGCGGTTAACGTGATAAAACGAAGTTGTAATTTCGTGACATTACCCAAGTAACGCGATGCATGAATGACATTCTCATAATTTTTATCAATGTCAATCTAAAATATTTCATAAGCCTAATTTCTAAAGTTTTTGTTTTGAACACCATTTTATTAACAATTGAGGCTAATAGATTAAAAGAGAAATATTTCTCTACTCCCCCATTTTTCTTTCGTTTTTTATTACAAGAAAAAAAATCATGATGAATATATGTTTTTCCCATAATGCCTTTATCATAAGAATATATTACATATTACTCATATCATGTAGTACATATTACTTATATTACTCAGTAAATAAGACTGTTATACATCAAAATTGTAACTTTGATAAAAAATTGTTTATCAAAAAACTGTTCAAATTTTAATTTCCATAACTATAAGTATTTCACTCAAATCTTTTATAAATGAGTGATACAATTATGTTGTAATATATAACATATATAATACAATATATAATACAACTGAATATAACTGAAATTTCATGATTTATTACTTATAAGTTTATTATTACAAATATATTTTACTTACAAATATTTTTAAATGGCAACTTTTCTACAATAGATAAAATATTTATGTTAGATTATTATTTTCTCTACGTAATTACAATTTATTATTATATCTAATGATGATATCTTTTTTCAAGTCATGCGGCAAAGATAATGACTTTAATGACAAATCTTATTCTTTGTAGAAATATTATGTTCGCTAGAAACGCGTTTCTAATTCGGCGTTCTATAAAGCATAAGGAAGGAAAAGTTTCTTTGATTCGTTATTAATTTCATGAGTAACAAGCATATCTGTCTCTTAAGTTTTATTAAGTTAATAACTGCGAAAGAATATAATATAGAATAAAGTTTATATAATCTCATAACTACCTACAGTATAATTTATATTCATACAATCAATGTGTACTCTTTACACATGTGATAAGTTAAATTAATTCATTCACAATAAAATTCATTGAAAAATTAAATAAAAGAGAAAAATTTTTATCCTATATTCTCACCTTTAGAAATTTTACATGTAAGGCGCCTTTAAATTTTCAATCATCTACATATAATTCAGAAGTAACATAATTTCGCATTGTGAGTTATTATTTATTTTATTGAATATACATATACCTATAATCATATTTTAATCAAATCTGTCCGATAAATTAATCGAGATATATGATTCTAAAATTCAAAGAATACGGGAAAATGCTGCATGTAATTGTTAAATATTGATAGAGAAAATCATCTCTCATATTTTATAAATTTATTTAAATAAGAAATTATCAGAAATAATAAAATGATAACAAAAAATACAAGAAATGTGACATTCACAATACAAAATTATATTAATTGTTAAGATACATAATAAATGTTTTAGGATATATTTGTAAAAATTTGTCTAATTAAGACATAACTTATATTTTTAAATGACTGTATGGTACACGATTTATTCTATCTGAAATGAATTCATCCAAGATAGTTGAAATCTTAATATTTAATTTAATATATACAGGATAATAAAAAAAAATAATAAAATTAAGGACACAACAATAGGAGCATATGGAAAAAGAAAGGCTCCTTTCCTTTCTCCGTGAAAAACAAAAAGCGGAGGAATATGGCAAGAACAGAAAGTTCTACCCTTTTGTTTCTTTTTCCTCTTTCTTTCTCTCTGTCTGTTTTCCTCTTTACGGAACATATAATTCACCACACCGACACGATAACAGAAGAGCTGTAAAGAATAGTCCTTTCGTAAAATGGCATTTAAAATATTGCCGTAAACTTAAACTCCGAAAATCGAATTATATTCATTCGTTCTTACAATCTATTATTTCCTCTCCCCATAATCTTTTTTATCATTGTAAAATAACGTGGAAAAGATTAATGGTCGAAAAGAATTCGCAAAATGTAGGAATTAATATAATTAGCAATAAATTTAATTAGAATTCGATATTTTAGATAAGCAAACATCTCGAAAAAAATAAGTGATTATAGTGTATTCTTCCGTCTTTGAGATTAAGAGAGAAATTATGAATTACTGAACGCTTTCTCTTTGTATCACATTTGTTATTTATTGTTAATTAAGATGTAACTCGAGAATTGCAGTTAAATTACATGATTAATAGCATTGTAAATAATAACGTCAGTGAACATCAATGAGCGGAAGAAATGTCGATCGTTGTCGAGAGATATTAATTATCGTACGGACAGTTGTATCCATCAAATTATGTAAATCTGTCAATTGTATTAAACGAATGAATTATTAGAGCATTTAATATTATTACAGTCCAACTCTCGATTTATATATTTATAATTAAAAACAAAGATTTCTTGTAATTAATATATTCTTCCAATTATATTTCATATATTATATTCCAATGATATTAATATATTCTTTCTAATTATATTCTTTATGTTACATTTGCAAATTCGAATTATTGTAAAAAAAAACTTAGTGTTTAATATTTTTTTACTTAATATTCTTTCTTATGATTATATTATTTTGATTCCTTGAAATTGAGTGCCTTTTTAATCAACATGTATATATATATATATATATATATAT
>NW_012130112.1:1040434-1042579 GCF_000143395.1 Atta cephalotes | reverse complement strand
TTAATTTTAATTTTAATTTACTTTACTTTATTTACTTATTAATTAATTTATTTATTATTTACTTACTTAAGTTAGTAGTAGTACTTACTTACTACTATATATATATATATATATATATATATATATATATATATATATATATATACCCTCCTAACTAAATGTCTCCTAATGTCAGTAACTGCGATATAAATTTTGGTGCTAATTCTGGAGGGTTGATTTCAAGGAATGATTCTAAACGGAGTTATGCATTCATAAAGGGTTTCTTAACCTTTTATGAACGATAATTCTGTTTGGAATCATTCCCTTTTATTTTGTAAACTGCTCATTCAATTTTTAATTAAAAATAATATAAAGTTTTCATAGTTTCGCTTTATTTGTAGCTCATGAGCGTTATGCAAACAGTTAGTACTGCCTTCCAAATTGACTTTCAAACTCTGATTATGAATCCCGTAAGAGGCTCCAGATTCTCCATTAGAAATTATTATTTTGAAATTCGACATTTTTAGTAAGTAATTTCAAACTCAGCGATATCAAGAACCCTCTAAAACTGAAATTTATGATAATCAGGGTACTCCACTTCTTTGAAATTTAAATTTTAGAATTTTAAGTCCAAAATCGAAAATTCAGTGATCCTTCAAATCCTTAAAAAATAAGATTTTTTTTTAAATTTCTTTATTAAGAAACTTCTTTCTCAAAGAATTAAAATTTATTATTATTTACATAAAAATATTATTAGGTACTATTCAACCGCAGCACTTCTTTACTTATTTAATATATTTTGAGCAATATATCTAGTTTAATATATTATTATAAATCTTCAAAATTCAGGAACAGAAGTAAATAAAATGATAGTCATTGATCTCGTGCTAACAATAAAGTAAATATCTTATCAATAAAATTGAAAACTACATTATTGCGAACAGTATATCCTCGATTGTGTAGTTGTTTCATCTAAATATGATACATGAAGCGCTTCAATATTGGCATCATGATCATCATATCAACCAAATGTTATCCAAACAAAATCAGTAGCAGCACAAATATTGAACAGACACTGGCGAACTCGGCTGTGTCAGAACTTATGGTAATGTACACTGAGAGAAATGATTTTGTTATAGGAACAAATCAAGGGAAAGCAAATGTGATATTTGTTAAAAAAACTGATCGATTTATTACGATTATAAATTAATTCGTAATAAATAATCAATAATGTCGCTAGCAAATAAGAAACTCATATATATAAAAGACGATTGTCATAGATTGCAAGATCCCAAATCGTAAAAAATTGACCAATTCTAATCAAGTATTCTCCCTACATTTGGCTGTGCTTAGTCGGTTTTCTACGACTTAAGTCTTCACGATCATCTACGAATTCTATGTAAGCCTAAAGTCTATCCAAAAGATAGGTTAGATTCTATATAATTTGCTTCTGTTACTAATAATTGGTTGGTATAGCAGACTAGCAGCAAACACAACTACAAAATTTGTTAGATATTTATCGATTAAAAGTACCGGTGGCTTGTTAAATTAACAAAATCCTTTCTCTCAGTGTAGCGCCGTGAAGGAAAATGCGGAGTCGAAAATAATGATAAAAAATCGTTGTGAATAAGATGCAATACATATGCTGTGCAGCAAAAATAATTCTTACTTCTCTCTTAACGCAATATTATAAATATATAAAATTATATGTGAATCGGTATTAACTCGTTTTCAAAATCCAAATTTTCTTCACCTTTTTCCCTTCCTCCGATATTTTTCTCTTTCCATGTATCGACCGACTTTCACGACTTTTTATGATCAAATTGTAAATTCAATGCGATGAAAGAAAGAAACAAGGAATATCTAATATTTTATGATAAGTAATTTAAGTTTACTTGACTAACGAATTTTTATGCATTTTATGAAATTCTTAAACATCCATTTATAATTATTCTGATCCTTTCAGAATTAATATAATAATTTCCAATAAATATTGAAAGAAAGATTTCACACACACACACACACACACACACACACACACACACACACACACACACACACACACACACACACCTAACTTTAAGTTTTTAATTTTAATTATTATATATATAGTAGAGTATAGTAAGTAGAGTAGTGGTCGACGTAATTAATTTAATTAAACGTAAA
>NW_012130112.1:1017970-1040414 GCF_000143395.1 Atta cephalotes | reverse complement strand
ATTATTGTAATATTAACTAATACTACTTATTAATTATTACTTATATACTTCTCATATATATATAATTACTACTAATAATTATAAGAAAGAAGTTATACTACACACACACACACACACACACACACACACACACACACACACACACACACACACACACACACACAAAAGGTTTTCTTTTTTAAAATTATTTATATCTATATAAGGCGATGAATAGAGATGTGCGCGAATATTTGAATACAAACCAAATTAAACCAAGTAAGATTTTCCAATAGTTCAGATTTGAATCTCTATGATTAGAATCCGAATTATGCAAATCTAGAAAATTCAAATACAAATTATATTAATAATTTTATAAAATCATATTTCTAAAGTGATAAGTAAAAAAATAGATCATATATGAAAAAAAAATAATATTGATTATACATAATCAATATTATTTTTCTTACACATAAAAATGTTTTCTTATTATTCATATATTAGGATTCAATACCTAATAATAATTATATTGTTAATCGAAAGTTATGTTTCAATAATTCGAGTCGGACAAAATTTTGTCCAGATATTTGATTTTATTCGACATCAAAAAACCTTGATTCATATACTTTTTTAACGATGAATAATTTTCTTTCTAAAATAGTTGATAATTTTAAATAATTGATATGATAAATGATAAATAATTGATAATTTTAGATAAAATGTACATGATTTTTAACTCTTTATATTTACTAAATATATGCCGCATTAAATTTGCGAGCTACAGACTTCACGCAATGGTAACAGCCCCTCATTATTCAACCATTAGGCTGTCAGCATGTCGGAAATATATCGCGAAATAGGAGGGAAGCCGACAATACGGCTTCTCGGTCGTAATTTCCTTATGTTTTTGATTATTGCTTATGTTATTGCTTCGTAAATGGTAAAAAATCTTACAATTCGAACACGACTTGAATGCGAGACGACTTTCTTAAGAGAGAAATAAAACTACATATATTTTTGATACTTTATTTTATGGAACGTCATTTATAAATACGATCATAAATGCATTCTCAAGCTTTTTCGTTGTAAAATTTCCGTGCCGAAATTTTATGACACAATATAGATCGTAAACGATAGAAAGACTCGCAAACGAGTTTTGTAAGTATTATAACTCGACATTCGAATATTTCTTCTTTATTATGAGATATTCCGTTTCGTGATTTAATGGAAAATCGAACAAAAATATTCTTCAAATGAAGATTGAAGTTGTCTTGATGGAAATAAATAAAAACAATAATATAATGGATGAAACAATAATATAATCGTCGAACCTAAACAGCGAGTAAAAAAGTTCAATCATTTTTATTTTCTTTAGTCAAAATATTATAATTATATTCAACATCGCGATTATACGAAAAAGAATTAATTTACTTATAAATATGCAGAATAAATTTATTAATAATATTTTTGCACGATCATTTAGAACAGGCACGTTTGAAGTGAGTCTTGTTTAGTTAATCAAGACAAAAAGAGACATTGCTAGTCGCATGTTAATAAGCATAGTAGTGCTGTTCAATATATGTATAGCAGCACACAATGCATTATCTTGTGACATCGTTAGTGTTACGTTGTTAGAATTCCTATACAGAGAGTCTGGACATTGCCCACAAAATAGCAATGGTGACGTGAGCTTTATACCTATGTGTGCATTCTTGTATACGCATACAAGAATGTTTGTTTCGCTGCATCCGTTATTACATCAGACTTTTATTACTACACTAAACTGCTAATTCCCAATTTTTCCTTATGTAAAAGTGTTGCTGCACGCAGTGGATGCGCAGAATAAGACCGTTACGTACAAAGAAGAGATGCCAACAGGTCAGATGATTTAACGTTTCTGCGATTGATTCAAAACTACATAGAAAGCATATGCAGTATTTATTCGCATGTATGTTTTGGCAACAGTTAACAGCGGTCTAATGTTATAATAGAAGTTTGTGCATTACATGCACGATGTATTTCAATCTTTTAATTTTTTGCTTATTCGCGCTGGGTGGATTGGTGTTGTCATTGTGGGCACAAGTTACGTATACTAATCACGCGGAATCCCTCGAACGACCAGACTTTCTATACAAGGACTTTATACGTTGTTCCCTGTAATTAATTACAGGGAATTTCCCGAAAATTAACTACGATCAGTTAATGTGTCCGTTACATTTGCGATATAGCCTATGATCAGAAACAAATGATCCCGAAACAGCATCTATATAGATTTAAAATATGTCAAAGTGGGATGCTAGCATTTTTTCAATTCCTTATAATTTTGAATCCCTTGAATACAAACGAAAAAGAAGATGATACAAATCAAGCTTAATTTAATGTGTAATAAAAAATTTTTTTTCTTTTAAAGTCGGAGGTTCATATAGCAATGATAGCTATAGGTGCTTTCCATTTGATACAAATATCGTTTTATCTTTGTTATTCATGGAATGCCTGAAATGCATGAAAGAAAGATAAAATAAAGTTGTGTCGAATTTGTGTCACTAAATGGAAAGCACCTGTGCTATATTTATGTTATGGTCTCAAAGAGTTTTATCAGAATTAAGTTATAACTGAATATTCATATATTTCTCCTGTGCAATAATAGCAAGTTAAGTTGTCTTAATATGAATCAATATAGTTAAGTTGTCTTAATATGAGTCAACATAGTCCATCTCTACATCTGTTTGATTTCAGTTATTTTATTATAACAAATTACTATCATTACTTAAAGTAACATATTGTATGATAACGCAACTTCTTTCAGCTTCTTTTAGCTAATGATACATTATTTTCTTAAACTGAAGAATATTAAAACAAAATTTTATTTCGTTTTTATTGTAATACTTATTTGATTTAAATAAAATTTAGGGAAAAATATTTATACAAGGATATTTGATAAAAGGATTTTGTGATAACTTTTACATTGTTTCTTTCGCTCTAAATATATAACAAAATACAACACTCTTGCCTCTTATATCAACAAATCTCGGTTTCTCCTTTGCAATTTATATATACAAGGAAAAAATGAATAAATTGTATTTAAGCGTTAAATTAAATTTTAAAATAAAAATTCATTTTTTATTCGACTCTGAATTCGAATTAGAGAAAAATTGCTGAAATGAGTTTCTGCCTGAGATTTTCATAGACGCAGTTTTACGTATATAATTGAGCTGCATCGAAGATTCCATGATCGCGGCCGAAACGATATTCCATTTTGAGTTTGTACATACGAATCGCGATGCTAGATAGAGCGAAATCGTATTAGCAGGGAAGCGCGGCGAGAGGTTTGTTATCGTTTCCCTTGTTGCGCTATACGAATCTCACGGCTTGCATTGAATAGAACTGACAGGCACTGCATCGCACAACCAACTTTGATTGCTGCTTATTTGAATTGATGAATGGCGCGGCTACGCGACTCATTGGTCTGATTAAATTGCGTCAACCGTGGAAGCGACGTACTTCATGACGCTAGTTGCGATTGATAATATAACGTATCTAGCAAATAGGGCACATGATTTAAGAACTAAGTAGTTCAATCGAGAAATAGATAACGACGCTACTGTAATTTTACCGGAAACAAACTCTTAAATAAATTGACGTAATTCAAGTAATATTAGAAAAGAGACTATAAACTACATATGTATACAACAATTAATGTATTTAATTTAAGTGAATTTTTTAATTTTTTTCATTCTTCGTTTTTTACTTTCGATAAGAAGAAGAATATACATCTATTACATGTATAAAATATTATCTTTATCTTTCTATATTTGATATAGATAATATAATATCGTTGAAAATATATTTTTTTTATGTTGCGTATGGAAAAAATTTATATTATAGAAAATAAGCATATACCCAATATTTGTGTCTAACCTAATTAGTTATTTGCTGTATACACACACACACGCACACACGCACACACAATATATATATATATATATATATATATATATATATATAAAATAAAACGTATATCCACTCGTCCTAAAATTTTTCTACAAAATTTTTTAAACTACAGCCTTCTCTGTAAATATACATAGCAAATTAATATAAATGAAGTTTTAGAAATAACAGTTTTATTCTTTATTATTTAACTACATCATAGTGAGAACCTGAAGAATAAATCGCCATCTCTATTTTGCCACTTAGTTCATATACGGAAAAAACAATTTTGCTGAAATCGTTTATATTCAATAGAATACATTATAGAATATATAATTAAGTATTTAAAAATTTAATTAAAATTTAATATAATTAAAAATAATTTAGTTAGATCATTAAAATATTTATGTAGAAAAGCATGGTGAGCAATACTTCAAAAAAATTTGATGTTTTAATAAACGAGCGATTAATTATTTTGATAGTCTAATAAAATTATTTTCAGATCTAACTAAATTTTTAGATAATCCAATAAAATTATTCTTTCTATGTGTTACCTGATCGAATAGAACGTATTATTAGACAAATTTGTATTATTAGACAAATCTTCCGATACGTTTTACGGCGATAAAATATTTTTACCGATTATTTATATTTTTTCCATTTACATTTCTTTCAAAAATAAGAGCTCTTTTCTTGCGGCGCTAATATAAAATGAACAGCCATACAATCGATTAACTAGAGGCAGCTTATACTTATCGACGATTTTGCAAGCGTGTTCTAAATATGGATCAGTCTATTTTCTCTCATTTCGTTAGATTTTGAAGATTATTTTCAATCGGGTCACAGCGATAAGACTATTTTCTTTTATTGAGCATTTTATCGATCATTTCACTTTATACATGTATGCAATCAAATAACGATATTACAAACACATGTTTTATTCTATCGCAATAAAACGTTATCTCGTGGCAGGATAAGATTCTCTCGTTCTTCTATATCTTCCCCATCGTGCAAGTTGTTTACGAATTTGTAAACACAATCGCTGTAGAGTGGCCTTTTAGTAGTAAGTTTCGAAAGACTTATTGTCACAACACAACAAGCACGTATCGTATATTATAGTTTTATATAGTTTTTCAATTTGCTACCAAAAATTTATGTTCTCCATGAGTGTCGAGTTTTATACCGTTTTTCTACGGAAATTTATTATTTTTGTCCTATATTTTCAATTTGAAATGCAAATGCTGACAATGCCGGAAAAAAATATAGCCTTCGATATGAGCTAGTTCGCGTGATACGTGACAGTCAACCATCGTTGTGTATACAGACATAAATTTTTTATCTTATAACAAAGGAGTTTACCAAAATAAGTCTTGTGTAATTTACTAGTATGAAAGTAGAGCTTGCATTATATCTCCCCTATATCTGTTAATCCCGATTCTTAGCTGTCATTTGAATTCGATTCAGGACCATAGCATACAAAAAATTTAAATAGTAAGACGTAAGGAAATCAACAGGATTGAGAAAAAATATAACTAATTATTTGTAACTAAGTTAGATTTTTTTTCAGTAATTTTTCAGTAACTGAACTTTGTTTTCCTTTTTTTCCAGCTATAATTGTAACTTAGTTACATTTCTTTTAGTATAACTATAATAATAACTAATTTTTACAGTTATTCTACATTGGAAATCAACGTGTTGGATTTGCTACTGGCTGCATTCAACAGAGAAAACTGACTAGGCGCTTAGTGATTCGTTAATATGATTCCTATACTTAAATACAGCAAAGAACTAAAGACAAGAACCAATCATATTAAAGAATCACTAAGGGCTAACTGATTAGTTTTCTCTGTTTACATTATACTCTTACGGTTTCTACTATAATTAGCCAATTCACTTATGACCCTCTATTCCTAAAAATTTTCAGACAAAGAAAACTGAATACAAATATAGTCTTATAATTTCATGTAATATTTTGTGTAAATATTTTGTGTAAATTAAATATATCTCGACATCACAAGATATATGTCACGTTTGATATTAATAGTTTTAGTTTTTAATTAATTATATTATATTGTATATAAACCTACTTTTATGTTAAGCAATATCTGCCATATTGGTCTTATATTGTCCCATCATTCTCATAAGTGTAACTTACAAATTTCGAAGTTAATACAACTAAAAAAGGTATGTTTGTTAAAAAGCAAAAATTGACAAAATAATATAACCAATGATCAATAAAAATTCGGATATTTGGTTTTTTTCTTATGTTTCAAAAATAAAGCTTATATGTATATAAATAATGAATTTTACTTTCTAGTTGTTCAAGATAACATATCTATAAAATTTGACATTGTTATAAGATTTACACTTGGAAACGTTCTCTTATGAATGTACTTTTCTCACCGTGTATATGACGTGGTCGCAATAACCGTTGACTCCGGAACGCACGTCAAACGTTCAATCGAAGGCCGCGGCGACCATCAACGATGGGACCTCGCTGATTTAATTAAATCATTATTTATAGTAGAACATGGGCGCGCACCGGCGCGGAATTCTATTGCGACGCCGAAGCACGTAAGCGCACGATACGATTCGACGGTGCATAACGTAGTCTCACGATGTTGTATTGTAGCCTCACAGCCGAATGCAGCAGTTGTGAAGTGTGGTGTGAAAGGAATGCTGACGAGGTCTATTGGAAATCTCCTCACAATGGGATAACGGGGGATCCATTTCTCGTGCAGACGGCAAAACGTTATGATATATCCGCGCTGCGATGCCCGGCAAAAGACTAGCCGAGACAGCGGAAAACGTGACGAAAGGAGTTTCTCATTTCGAGAGGTGTTGTTTTCGGACATGAATTGAGATTGTACGCGACCGAGATAACTTCGTGGCGAGCAAAATCCTGGAATCTTTTAAGAAAGAAAAATTAATTGCAAGACATGAATCTTTCTATATTCTTTTCAAACACGCGCTCCTTTTCGAGATAACACGAGTCGAGTGTATTAATATCATTGTCGAATTAATCTGTTTACGTCCGTATTATTTTTATATTGTATAAACAATATTAGTAATTTACGTTAGATTCTTATCAATCAAAATATTAATAATAAATGTATGAGAGAAAAAATGGTTATAATAATCATAATTTAACTATGACTTATAGTCATTTTCGGTGTCAATTGAATATTTTTTGGTGGAACTATAAATATAATAATATTACAGCCTTGACCATAAGTATAAAGTATTTTTAATTTATTGCGTTTCTTGGAAAAAGCAATAATAAAAATTGAAAGAAAAACCAACAGAATATTAAAATGGTTATAGAAATAAATATTATGTTTTAATTTATTTTCCATTAAATATAAAATGTTTACATCAATGCAGCGTTGTAGGGATGCTTTCTACTTATGGTTAAAGATAATTAAGATACTAATATTATATAGCAGTATTTAAAAATAGAACTATAATTATTTTATCATAATTATTTTACCATGCAATTATAGTTACAAATATCAAACTCTTCTCTCAGTGATGAATATTGAATATTTACTTACTCGACTAAAAATTTGAAATAATTTATATCTAACGTTACGAATACAACATATTTTTTACATCATGTTAATACAAATTAATAGTAATCTCTGTTTAATAAATTCTTTTGTGTAATTAGACATAATATTTGATGAAATAAATATTTATTTCTTATTAGCAAAGTTACAAAGAGTTTATATTTTAATGTATACTTTTGAAAAAGATTTAATAAAAAAATCACGAAAATTTAGACATTATTTTAACTTAAAATTTCGTTTTGAATAAACTATTTGCGCGCGGAATAAAAGCGTTATTGACTTTGTAATATAGAAAGAAAAATAATAGAAAGATGGAAATACAGATGCTCGACGCTACTAGAATATAATTTCACGTTCCCGTCCAAATAGTTAGTTTGCACGTGGCTTGCGGTCGACGTCGTGTAACCAGAACTAGAAACCTCAGTGCTGCACAGAACAATCAAGGCGGTGGTAGATTTGTTATAAAGTTTCTGCTTTGTATATCCGAGACAGCAAACTTTTGCATTCCGTGTATTGATGAAACTAATGCCAAATATATTCGAAATAAGAAAGAAAACAAGTTTCTGCTATACTTTTGTAGAGTTCTGTTAAAATCGATGCTTTGCCGAAGTTTCTAACTTCAACTTTGTTGAGGCCGATATTTTATGCCGGATAGCTATCAATTTTCGGATTGATCATGGTTGTAAAAAGTTTTATTTTCTATTAAGCAGTCGCCAGATTTCTTCCCATATAAGAACGTGAAAACATTCCAGAAAAAATAAAATAGCACTATTGTTAGCAATGTTTTGCACAAAGTTTATTCGTCATTCGTTATAATATGAGAAGACAAAGTTTATTAAAATTCACGAGTGAATAGACATCAAATATATATTTTAAACACAAAATTGAATTTTATGTTTACTTCATATTCAGCTCGTATTCTTTGTGAAAATTAATAGAAACGTATTAAATCAGCGTGTTGAAAATGAATTTTCCATTGTACTAGTGCTACATCAAAATATTTTGCCATAAAACATGACATAAATATTTATTGACTTGTGACAGTTAATTTTTATTATTTGTCTACATCGATAATTTAAATATACAACAGTATTTTATATCAACAAAGTTTTTAATGACGGTACATTATTGCTATGTTGTTAATATATAAATTAAATATAATTGTGGATAAAATATATATTTATAAACAATATAAAAAAAATTTGTAAAAAAAAAATAATCATTTTCCAAAGATTCCTTTGGAAGAAAAATTAATAACATATCCTTATCGTTAAATTTTGTCTTACATGGAAAGATCGGTTTTGCTGAAATATCTAAAAATTTAACTAAATACAGATTTAAAAATAATTTTGTTAGATTATTAAAATAATCATGTAAAACGCTCACAAGCATACTTAATGTTGCAAAAAGTTTGGACATTGTAACAATCAATTTGAGTGTTTTACATAATAATTTTGATGGTCCAATAAAATTATTTTCAAATCTATATGTATTTAGTTAAATTTTTAGATATTTATGAATGTCTAGAGAATCGTTCTCTTCGTGTATATATTTCACAAAAAAAGCATGCTTCAGAATAAATTTTTACGAGAACATTTACGAAATGTAATTTATCTTTTTATTATCTTGTCATAAATCAATATTACATTATTTCTGTATTTTGATATAAACTCCTTTTGACCCACAATGAAAGACATTGGATATTTCTGCTAGAAGAATGAGAGAGAGAAAGCATGACCTTTAATAAATTTATGTCATACTACCGCTTCTTTTTTCCGGGTGATTTTTCGCTAAGAGGATTTTCAACATCAGCAAAGACTAAGGGAAACGGGAGAAATCCGAACCATTTCAAATGCAATTTCAATCATCTTTTTTCAGATACTGCGGATATCGAATTCTGAATTATCACAGATTACGTCAAAGAACTGTCCACGAATTTACTTCATTAAAGAATTGTCTGTATGTATTTGTCCATACAATAGAATGTAAAAATTCGATTTTCGAATACGCATTCTCTTGAGATCGCAAAAGCAAATTTGCCTTGTCATAATTTTTCTACTTTTCATCTTAGAATGTTCTACAAAATCTGTCAGTAAAAGATTTCTTTCTTGGACATTCCGTATATGCTTATGTAAATATAAAATAAATAGGGAATCCAGAGAGAAAATCTTGTGATATTTATCTTTCTCTCTGTTTTGCAATGCAAATTGTTTTACGCAAAACTAAAAAAACTTTATGTTTACGAATATAATTGACCATCTGTTTAAAATATCTATCTATGTAATACTTTTTTTTATTAAGTACATAAAATTAATAATTTTTATTGATTTTGTAATAATATTCTCTCTCGGACATTTGTATAATGCGCAAGCCGTACTAAGAAATAACTTGATTTAGTACATTACACAGTAAAAAATATTTTGTATTTGTGTTAAAACCAATTTTTATTAAATATTACCGATTCTTTTTTGTATTAAATTTTTAACGTACTACAATTCAAATTACAATTCATTCAGCAAGCTACAATTTTCAATATTTATTTGCATTTAAATCAGTACCAAATAAAAGAGAACTTAATAATAAAAAGGAGCTCAAAAGCACAGTACGCATTGGTAACTTTCCCCTACTTATCTTATGTTAAATTTAAAAAAGTGAATCATTTGAAACAGACATGATAAATTTGATATTCTTCCAACTGTGTGAAGAGTTTATTTTTATAATTAAATAACCTTAATCATTTTGACATACGGCAGCATTATATTATAAGCATTATTATCATTCATCAAGTTAGATTTTCTTGCGAGTTGATCATAGATTACGATAATACAATAAAAAAATTTCACACGCATACACAATGTGGAGCTGTTAACCTTCTAACTATATCAGAAAAACGTTATAATAGGCTCTTAACCTTAAGGGAGTTAGCACACAATAGGGTTAGCGTAACCTCATCCAATTTTCATAGTTCACGTTTTCTTCACGGTTTCTTCCCTTTTCACTTATTGTAAAATATCTTTTGTGCTACGACATTTTAGATTTCTAACTCAAAAATTCTTTTTTTCTCAGTTTTCAAACGATAGATTAAAAAAAAAATTTGTTAAAATCGATACACCACAATCTGAGATACAAGCAAAAGAAAACGCTGGGTTACAAATATCCGAATGTGGATAGATACGGACTACCAGAATTGTGTGGGTTAAATTAATTACATACTGAAGGTTAAATTAAAGGTGAGAAATGCTTGATCCATTAATAAATGCGTGAATGTCGAAAGTTTTTGATTTAAAAGACAACATAATTTAATAGTTGTTAGCATGCAAGAAACTGTACGTTATATAAATTAAGAATTTTAATTAATTATAACGGTTCAATGAATAAACAATCGATAAACCTAGATGACATTAAGTTTTTATTGAGTAAAATCAAAGTGATTCTTTTACTTCTTATTGAAAATGCAAAAAAAATTACTTGTGAATATATCGCATAAGCTGCATTGAACCGTAATGAACAATATTTAATTATTTTATCGTAACACAAAGCGACTGCTCTTTCACCAGTATCTACGTTGATGCTACGTTATTTAACGGCAATGGATATTTCCACGACCTAAGTCATTTTATGTACCACGAGTTGAACATGGACGAGGATCTTCGATTTTCACTGCCGTATACTTTTGCAGCATTGATATACAAGCGCATTTACGTACGACTTTTATGCAGCATCTGTCTGAGTATGTAATTTTCTTGGATAAGATTCACCTTATGACCGATAATATCGCATTATACTACTGTACAGTAGAAAAGTGGACGCTTGCGTCGCCCACGCACATAGTAGTTAATGCCGTCTTGTAATCAGACATAGTCTGTTACTTGCTTGAAAGATTGAAGCGTTAATGGCTATAACCGTTAAGAATAAATAATAAGTATAATACAAATGCATACTACATTGTCATTATTATATTATATTATCACATATATATACTGTAAGCGATTGTACATTTTTAGCTTATTTGTTAAGAAACAGTAAGCCTAAAATTGGTAGTTTGTCCATTTTTGATCTCACGATTTTGGAATTGAATTGTGTGTCAAAATATGTTATGATGAGATATCACAAAAAAAAATTTCAATTTGAATCTGTAATTAGTTTAACAAATATAGAGGATCAAAGTTCATTAAAATGTCAACCTATATGCTTTGAAACATGCATTTTTATGAATAGAGCGATAATTAAGAATTTTACACTTGGAGTTTTGCTGAGTACTTAACGAATTTGAAATCAAACTTTCTAAATTCAAAATAGCTGATATGATAGATCATATATTTAAAAGAATATTTTAATTTCTATAAAAAATATTTTATAGTGGTTTTTTGGATCGCTGATTATAAATTTGAATCAGATATTAAGAAAAAAAAGATAACCCAATCAAAAAAAAGTGAAAAAAAGTGGAAAATTAAAAAAATTTTATTTTTTATGAAGATCAGTCAACTAAATGTAACAATTTCAACAATTTTTATTGCAATATATCTATATATATACACGTGTTATAAAGAAATTATATTGTTCTTGCAAATATATAATGCTATAACAAAAAAATTAAAATGTAAATTTTGAGAAATTGGAGTTCTAAATTGAGAGCTATTTTTTAATTAAAAGTATCTCATGAAATGTCATTCGAAACAATCAATTTCTCATGAAACAAATTCATTTTTTACTGCGTTCGATAAAACGCTTTCTTCATAATGTAGCAATATAAGGTCTCTTTATTCTGTTCTATTGAAATAATAAAGGCAATACATCATTACGTATAAAAATTTCGTAAAATTTACAATCCGATATAGATATTTATTATATACAATGTATTCATATTCTCAATGAAATATACATCAACGAGTATGATGGAAATTAAGTATCAGAATTCAAAAATTACAATATATTGTATACAATATTATATAAAGTATTGGCTTTAATATATTGTTAAAAACCAGCCATGATGATGTTTTATAAAACCAATATTTCGCATAGTTTTATTCTTTTTTAAAATTTAATATCATTACTATTTCTCTCAAATTCATGTTATAATTTTAAAATTACCGACTTTGTCTGTGTAACGGATCATCAATTTCAGTTTGTGTAATTTACATATTCTGTACAATACGTTATTTATATATCACGATTGATCTCCTGCTCTAATCTTTTAACGAAATTCTTGCATTTTGGAAACGAGTTCAAGGTAGAACGTCCAACGTCAAATATATCGCAACAATTGCGGATGCCATTTCCACATTTACAGAATAAATATACTTGACAAATTATATTATACCGCGTATCATTTATTTCTCTTTTTTTTACGTGCGAGTCTGTGATGATCCATGATATTAATTAGCGTCAGGACTAACTCACGAGTAGGTCAGTATTTTAGCGTTGTGACGAATGAAAATGGAAAATTTAGAAAAAAAGCTTAAACAAAGCGCTCGTTTTTTATTTCTGGTTACTTTACCCGACGCGTTTTTCTACTTTGGACACTAATGTTGTATGCAGCTCCCAGAATGACAATTACACTTTCTTTTGTTTCGTGCTATTTGGAAATAAGTGCGTATTCAGGTTTTGTAAGATATACGCTCATTAAGGTTTTCGTAATTTCGAAAATACGGAAATACGATATATTCGATTCGAATAATACGAAAAACGGAAAAAATGGTTTTGCTAAAATAATCTATTTAATTAATTAGATACAGATCTAAAAATAGCTTTGTTGGACCATTAAAATAATTATGTTATATAAGATACTGAAACTGGTTTATAGAATGTCAAACCATATTGCAGCTTTGCTTGAGTGTTCTATATAATTATGTTGATAATCCGAAATTTCAAATCTGTATCTATCTAAACTTTCAAATAAATTCCTCAGCAAAATTATTCTTTTCATGTAACTCATATAAAGCTTGAAGGTTTGATGCAAGATTGTAAATTATTTCTGTTCATCGATTTCGATTCATCTATTAAGATTTTCCATGTTTGCGCTAATTAATTAATAAACATTGTGTGCGATAATGAATATTATCATTCAATATTCAGGAATATGCTCATATATATATATATATATATATATATATATATATACTAATCACTATTATGAGCTAATATCATTGAAACTCAGTTGAAATAATTTTCTTTTTAAACAAATATTTTTTTTTAACGAATCTTAGTCTTGACCTAAGTCAACTACTAAGAAGATGAAAGTATAATATGAATAGTAGATAAAGAGTATAATATAGACGAGAGTATATAATCTTAAACAAATGAAAGTAGTTTTCTCCGTTTTTTTATTCACAATTCGCGCGTAAAAACGTAAAACTTAATTTACCTTTGCTTCACGAAACTGCGCTCAGTACATAAAAGTTTCCAACGAAATAAAAAAAAAAAGAATTTTTCATGCAAAAAAGCATTTTTGATCATTTTCAGAGTTTTGATAGTTCCTTACGGGACAATGCGAATAAAGTGAACGACGAACAGAATTATATGTTAAAACGTTACACTATTCAATCGCATTTTATTTTATTTTATTTATCGTATTTTAAAACATAATTTCCGGTAAAACATGATTTCCATATTTGAAATTTAATGGAGTAGAACATCACTTATATTTTAATATTTTCAAAAAATATTTGTAAAATCTATGTTTATAAAAAATTCTATATAATTGTTGTAATTATTTATAATAGACATGAGAAAAACGCACAACTCTGTGAAATAAAAACGTTTAAAGGAAAAATATGTTTCAATATCTTAAAATTGACATTCCAAAGAAAAAAAAAATATAAATAAACAAAAGTCCAAATGTTTAAACTGTCTAAAAAATAGTTTAGTTATTAAATAACTCAAAAATGATATTTTTTTAGTACATAAATTGAATGTTTATTGCATTTACACAATTTTAAACAATGCATTTTATTGATATTGCGTTACAAAAAGTTACAATTAATTAGAAAAAATTTCGAAATTTTTATTTAAATATTTTGAAATGTCACATTTATTATATTTTTTGAATAATATATTTAGCATAAACTGTTTCATTTTCAATTTTTTTAATAACACGTAAAATTGCAATGCAAACGAAAATAAATAAAAAATAAAAATACAAATTTTTGGCTGCAAAAAAGTTACACAGAGTGGGTCTTTTTCCCGTGTTCTAAGATAATTTCCGAAACGTTTTTTTTTGTTGGAGGATACGCAGGAACCAGCGACGGACAAAACTTGTTCTTTAGATGCCAAAGTTTTTTTTAAGGGAAATATGGATCAATTAGATATCTCTAATATTTCAAGGAAAGAAACCACTAAAGATATGAATAACTTAATTACGTATTAAGGGTTAATATTGCATAAAAATGAAATATTCAACTGATAGTATATTTGACGATTTAATTTGGATGAGTAAATAATGACGAGTGTAATTTTAGTACAAGTATATATAGCAGATGAGTAATATTCCGTGCAAATATATGCAAAAGTCACTTAAAAAAAGTCAATTAAAAAGCCACAAATTGCTTGTTTGAAGTTTCAAGTAACATCGATATTAATTTTATTACGATGTTATTTTAGAGTGGGATTCCCACATTTGTTCCCTTTTTTCTCGGATGGCGGACATCGTCCTTTTATAATGACCGAGAATGATCGGAGAAATTTTCTAAAGATGTCCCAAATAATTACTAATTATAATTGTCCGGACATTTTTCCGGAAAATCATCCCAGACGGTGGCAATTTTATTTTAGAGAGACCCTTAACATTTTTTAATGCAAATTATGATAATCTAATGACTCGATTGATCTTCTAAACAAGATTAATTCTAATAATATAAAAGATTCTTAATAAACGAATAAAAAAAAATAGAAATTTTTTTATTCTTATATTTCCTCCCTCTCATTGCTATAATAATTATATCTTCGTATCCTATAATAATTACATCATTGTTGTTTCGTATCTTCGAAGAGAAGTAAAAATATTGTTTAAAGGCGAAATATTTATCATTTTTCTAAATTTTTTGGCGATATTATATCGATATATCTTCATTTCTGAGTATTCGCAAACTTTTTTTAAAAATCATGGATTAAATTATTATGTTGCTTAAAATTTTATGTGATATTATATATTACCAATATTTATCTGTATTGTCACGCGAAAGATGTCACGGTTGTTTCCACATGTTATTTAGACAAGCTGAGCGGAGACAGAAAAGTGGCAGTTTGCCGGTGGCGGTCGCGCGTAATATCAAAGAATCACATGTTATATTCGCGTGAAGCTAGTCGGCATAACTTTTGACAAGTTTCTCCAATTATTACGTACGTGTTGTTCGTCGACGTGCGCCGTTTCAAACCATATTGTGAACTTGTCAACGGAGAGCTGTCGAATAAAAAAAAAAAAATTAATATCCCACTTACGCCCGGTGTCTTTCGAAGCGAGAAGTTGCGTGGCATTCGAGTGTCGATTTTCACTTTCAGGTGTAGTTTTTGACGAATGACACGTAAAAGACGTCGCAAAGTCTTTCGTCGCTCTTAATTAACCGTACGATTAATTAGAAGCGAATGATTCCAATTTCACATTCCTTAATTTCCATTTGATCAGTGGTCAAGTTACAGCCCTCGTCGAGATTGCGAGTTAAATGAAAAAAAGTACTTACCGAATAATATTCTGGCAAGTAGCATCGTCTTGTTACCAATGGTCGCGTCATCAATCCTATACGAACGTACGGAAACGTTTGTTTCGTACGTGATTCCATCGTTGTGCAAACGACTCGTCATGTAGTACAAGATGTAGTTATAGATCTTTGACAACCATGCGTTCCTATAGCAGAAGAATAATCGTTGTATATCGTAGAGATATGTGAACTTCTAATACGAATCAAATTCGATCTATATGATTCGAATTTGAACTATACAAAAATTTCGAATCTAAGACAATGAATACGAACCATATATAATATATTCATAATTTTATAAAATCATATTTCCCCTACTAATAATAATAAAATAGTGCAACTATTTCATTGAAGAAATGTTTTATTAAAGTTAATGAAATTTTAAAATATAAATAATTTTAATTATAATTTTAATTATAATCATAATTAGTTATAGATATTAGAATTTCAAAATCAGTTTTGATTTCTATTGAGTTACTCTTCTGATTGCTCACCAATTTGATTAATCGTACATACAATTGTGTACTAGACTCGTATTAATACAACAATTTTAACTGCTGTTTTATTTATAATTTTTTACATGCTTGTGATTTTATTGTTAAAACTGTAAGTATAATACCTACTTTATCAGTTATTAAAATACCTATATTTTATCAGTTATTTAAATACATGATATTTAAAATGACTTTATATTATATAATTATTATTTTTTATATAGTAATTTTTTTTTATCTATATTAAAATTCAACCTAACAATAATTATTAATTACAAGTTACGTTTCAATGATTCGATTTGATTCGAATAAAGAAATAAAATTTAATTCAATTCGATTCGATGAAAAAAAACACTGATTCCTTCATTTTTAATCGTGATATATGTTAATAATTTTTAATCATGCAGATACATCGCGAAAAAGTGGACCGCTACACAGAAAGAACAATTTCTTTAAAGTATATATCTAAGAATTTAATCATAGATCTAAAAATAATTTTGTTAGGCTATTAAGATAATTATATATATAAAATAAGTATATATATTATATATCATTTTGCTAGTTGTTAACATGTCAGAATTTTTTGCAGCATTGCTCATCAAGTTTGAGTATCTAATATAATTTTTTTGACGGACCAACAAAAATGTTTTTAGATCTGTAACTAAATTTTTAAATACTTCAGTGAAATCATTCTTCGTATCGTGAATAATTGAATTCGTTCATGAAAATGTAAAATATAATATTCAATTAAATAAAATAAAACAATGCGCAAATTTATTCCAAGTGCCCAAATTGCATAAATAACTGTTACTAGTACAATTATCATAGGTAAGATTATCCGTGCATCATTTATTATTATAAAATTTAAAGATTTTCGGCTCTTAAAAATATATAAAAAAATAATAAAATAGAACAATTATGTTTTATTTTTCAATACAATTATTCTCTATTTCATAATATTTTTAAAGCATGTTTTTCAATGTGATAAATTAATTTTCAAAAAAATATTCTGAATTTTTGTACTTGGTTTAATCTCGGGTTTAATCTCGGGTAATATTACGGAGATCGTCTTCATATCAGCTTTCAAACTTAGCCCTTAGCAGTTTGGAAATTTGTATGAAAAAAATTTACCAGATGAAGGAGTGTTTACCAGATCTCCGCAGTGTTAAATATTTTTAAAAACAAAAATATTCAAGATATTTTTTTAGCGATATAAATATAAAAATATAGATATAAAAATTAATTCATCATTCTAAAAAAATATATTTAAATAAAGGAATTATATACATTGACACATAGAAAAATAATTATTTCATTTTATTATCTTTTTTATATCTTTGATTGAAAAATTTTTGAACTTTAGTATGTAATAGTAATATTTGTATAATTACATATAAAGTTAAAAAAAAATAGTAAAATGTTTGAACTTAAACGATTAAAAATAGTAAAGGAAGATAAATAAACTGTGTAAATTAAAAAGAACATATTTCAAATGTTTCTGATTTTACTGCCTTGTATTTTTTGTGTGTTTATATTGACAGACAGAATTAGGTAAAGATAAAAGATATGGCTAATCCGATTCATGCTTGCAATGCTTTTGAAGTCATTTCAATTGATTTTATCCTTGATTATCATTTGATAAACATAGACAAATGATGCTCACAAGTGTCGTGAGCATGAATTGGATCACAATGTATAGATAATAGGTTTATCGCGTTGCATGCTCCAACATGTTTCAACATGTTCCTGCCAATGAGGGCGTTTGAGTGAGTAAGAGCTATGGTTGGAGGAAGTAGGAACATGTTGGAGCATGCGACGCGAACAGATCTAAGGTAACGTTGAAGATTGACGAAACACAGAAACGACATAAAGCACTCAACAAATTGATAAGCAAAGAGCTTTGATTTTATTACCGAGAGGAGCCACGACCGTTTCGGAAAAAAGAAGAGAGATCCCCGATTCTAAGCTTAAATTTATTGAATTTTATCTCGAGAAAACAAAAAGGAAGCCGAAGGGAAGCCTCTTACCTATATTCACAGTCGCCCAAGTTGTCGGAAGCATTCAATTGACATCAATTGATACAATTCGAAGTGTACACTCATCACCAAGAACAACCCGCGTGAATCGTGAAGTCGCGCATGAATGAAATGCGAACAACGCCGCGCCGCAACAGTTGCGCGTTGGAGAATTAAAATCGATATATCGATTGATCTAACATCGTGTTGTCCGAGATTTGTGATTCTATATCTCGATTCTGTTATTCTTAATGACAATTCGATAGCATTATGTTGTAGCCACGTAACTTTTTATCATGTATAAAGATTGATCTACATAAAATCTGATCTACATAAAATGCAGAACGTGAGTCGCAGGTCATTCAAATTTCTTGCGTCAGCCAATCTCGAAGCGTCACTTTTAAAATTGACTCATCAGATTGACGCAACAAGCTTACGACCTGCAGTTCGCGTTTTGCGTTTTAAGCCCGATCTACATAAAGTTGCGACAGCCAATATGAAGTTTGCATTTTGAAATCAACGCTTTATATTGACTGTCGCAACAAACTTGCGATCAGCTTACAATTAATGTAGAACCGACTTAAAGAGCCCATTCTACATTAGAAGCAAGCCGATCGCAAGTTTGTTGCGACAGCCAATCTGAAGCGTTGATTTTTTTGGACACAAGCAGTGTTTTTTATGCAAAATCTGTAGTAGTAACAAAATCGAGCGAGAGAGAAAGATACATTTACTAGAGATCCTCTAACAACAATCTGGACAAGAGCCACGTTTTGTATACAGAGTCTCTAGTTTTATAACAAAATCATACGAAAGAAGAACACATACATATTTCATTATTTTTTCTTTTTCTATTTTATCTATACTATATTTATACGGCACGCTTAATCGGGTTTAATAACGTCCATAGTTGAAATTGACCAATCATAGTTGTTCCTCGGAAGAGATTCTTCCGATATGAAATGGCCAATATGAAATGGCCAATCACAGAATGACTGTGATTGGCCATTTCATATTAAAGACATTATTAAACCCAATTAAGGGAACTGTGTAAATGTAGTCTTTTTATCTTTCTCTCTTCTCTCTCCCTCTCTCTCTGTTTCTTTCTTTCAAAAGTGTTAAAACATTGCAGATCAATCAAAAGTGTTTCCTTTGTGTCCAAACTCTTATTAGAGGATCTCTTACATTTACTATCTTCTCTCTTTCCTTTTCTATTTTATGTTTTTTATCTCTTTCTCTTACTCAGAAGTTATTAAAACCCAGTAGACGAATCAAAAGATTTCGTGTCTTGATTCTGATTAGAGTTTTTACACATTAAACAAGCTGATATTATTTATTGTTATGAGCAAGTGAATGAGCAAGCAATGAAACTATTTCAAGAATTGATCCACGATCAGAGAGAATATTTTGCTTGTATTTTTATCTCTTGACTAAATAATGTTTTTCGCAAAACAACTCAGCGTAATTTTAATTTAAAATTAAGGATGTATGTATTTAAACATTGCTAAAAATATAAAAATATAAAAATATAAAAATTTCATGATTCTATTATTAGTAGTGTTATTATGTCTGAAGGTAATATTATATAGAATAGGGGATCCCTCTCCGATAATCTTGACCTTGATATGACAAGATCATAACTTTGAATAGCCTCCGACAGATTTTAGCTGTCGCTCGTTATTCGTTAAAAAGTTATTAACAAAATAAGTTTAAGAAATAACGTTTTTTTTTATTTAAAATAAAAATATTTTTTTTATTTTTTTCCAGCTTTTCCAGAAAGACGGACGAAGAAAAATTTGAAAAATTTTAATGACAAAAAAATCAAGAGAAATCAATGAGATCTCATTTAAAAGATTGTTTATTAAAAGATTTAATTAAAAATTTTTTTTTCAGAGATAAATGAAGGAACATGTACTAAAAAAAAATTATCACCAGCAATTATTTTAATTGAAAATAATTTTGTTATTTCAATAACACTATTAATGAAATAAATATGTGATGTTTTTGTTTTAGAATTGTATTTATTTCATTAATATCAATTATTGTGAATCAACAGGATTACTTTCAATTAGGATAATGTTGTTAATGTAACATCATGTTTTTTTCAATGTTTTTCGACATATTTTCAATTGTTTCAAAATTACAGGAGACGCAAACAGGCTTTAGAGATACTCCTACATTAATTAAAAATATAACAATATCATTCTCACGCATGTAAAGCATAAAATATTTTTATAAACCAGATCATAATTATTCAAATCTAAATAATATGATTCCTTGTTCTAAATATCGCAAAAAATTATGAGAATACGTAATAAGAATCAGTGGTAGTAAGAGAAAGAAGAAGGTATTTTATAAAAAAAAGGGAAGGGAAGAGAGAAAGAGAAAGAGAGAGAGAGAGAGAAACAAACACAGAGTAAAGATATAAAAGAGAGCAAGAGAAATGTTACGTTTCACACTTAATGCGCATGATATATCAATTTATTCTTTAATATTCGGTGAGCAACAAGGATAAAATGATACATCATGTGCATCACGTGTGAAACGAAATCGCTCAAGCCCATGTAAAAGAGAATGTGCGTGGGCGCGCGCGCGCGCGTGTGTGTGTATGTGTGTGTGAAAGAGAGAGAGAGAGAGAGAGAGAGAAAGCTATGTGTGAAGTGTGCCGCAGAAAAGAAAATGCGAGCGAGATAGAGAGAAACATCAAACAAATGAGGTACATAATTGGCGCAGTACGCTCGGCCAAGCTAGACGGTGAAAAATTCGAACCATTCGAAGGCCAATCAACCTCGAACTTCAGTCAAGTCAATACGTTTGTCGCCAAAATCGTCGGCATGTGATCATCGAGCTACTGCGTGTGAATAGCGAGCGAGCAAATAGCGTTTGAGCAACAGGCAGTATAACAGGCCGATTATTCTATTTAGGGTACATTCCTTACTCCATACTTAATGTTCGTAACGCTTGCGAGTATAATTTCATTTATTGATCTGTTCCTGTCTAAATTGCACTGAAACTCTCTTTCTCGTTTTTCTCGACATATCAAACATATATCTATCTCACTATTTTAAAGACTATACACTAGATCACAGAAAATAGACTTTGTTGTCATCAAATGTTAAACAAAGATGAAATAATGCATGTGAGCGTTACGAACGTTAAGTGAAACGCACCTTTACTACTTCGATCAAATTGGATTCCAGCTCGTAGATTAAGTATACCATTATCGAGGAAAGAAATAAACAACGAATTGAAAAACGAGTGATTATTCATTTTGAAGCTGCAAGCCTCGTGGTGCTTCGTTGGATGATCCTCTTATAGATAAGTGCCGCTTGCTTCCGCTTTTCAAGTTTTCTTACGCGTTTTTCATAACACGTAGATTTCTCGCGGCTCTCGCGTTTCTCATCAAAATGAACTTGTGATTTGATCAGATATTATTTGAATCTCGCTTCTATTGAGTTTCTATCTCGATCAAACAATGTCGTTATATGTTGTGTAATTATTATTATTAACACTTTGACCGAGACTTTGACCGCTTTCATCCAGACGATGTCAGAGAAAAAAAAACCACTACGGTAATTATGTAGATGACAATCATACAAGTTATTCTATACGTAAAATGTGCACAGTTAAAAGAAACGTATATGTATTATTTTATAATTATTGCAACTGTATTGTAGTATAATTGTTTCTAGCGACGATTCTAGCAAATGTAAGCTCTATTTTGTTCTTGTTACGATAAGCTCAAACACTTCAAACAGCTATTGAAGAGAATT
>NW_012130112.1:1016049-1017382 GCF_000143395.1 Atta cephalotes | reverse complement strand
ATATATATATATATATATATATATATATATATATATACTGCGTTATATTCCGCGTATTTCTGCCGCATTCTATCTGCCAATCCAAATCACGTAACGTTGCATACTAACCCGAGAGGAGATCGATAGCGTAGTCCGAGAAATGTACTGCGATTACTTGGAAAGTGTTTGCACGCACGAAACGACCGAGCCGTCTCATTAAGCAGCCATGAACGGGACGGAGAATCGAACTCACTGCCGCACTCGAATTTTTCTTTTTCACTTGCAATTAGTATAGTACCGAGTATTTAAAAATAGAAAAATATTTTTGAAATTTAATCTCAAATATCGCGTTTCAAAAAATATTATATTTTTCCATTTAATAGCAATCTAAACAAGTCTTCGATTACTTAGGACTATTGCATACAGAATTTCTGTAATAGTAATCATAAGATGTAAACTCAAGTTGATAAGCTAATCAGGATATTGCTTTAGATTTACGTAAGCTGACAGAAACAGAAATAGTAGTATAAACTTATCTATAAGACAAATTTCAATCGGTTGAAATTGATTTATTTATGGATAAGTTTCCTGATTGGTTTATTATCGGTTTAGTTTACGCTTTACGGTTACTGTTACGGAATTCTGTCTGCGGTAGCCAGCGCTTACACAATGCGACGTATGCACAAAATGCATAAAAAATTGAGAACATTGTGAGCTAATTTTTAAAATTATGAAAGAGAAAATTACCTGAATGCATCTTTACATTTTTTATTCAGCGTTTTTATATGTTAATTCATTTTTTATTTCAATTTTATGTACGTGTATGTGTGTGTATGTGTATATGTGAAATTGACGTATCATTTCACGGAAACTCATTAGTTATTGATTGAAAGTTTTGAGTATATTTTCTACAGTTATAGGTAGGATAAGAAAATAAATCTCTATGAAGAGTGATCCTACTTTTTTAAAATATGAAAAAAATAATCAAAATTACGATTGTTCTCTGAAACGTCTAGAATTTTCAATCGGTTTTAAAAAGAGTTTCGTCGATTAAAACGGTGAAATTATTTGAGAAAGCTTCGAGATAAGTTACAAGAATATGCAATAAAAAATGAGGATTCCATTAAAAAAATTTAAACTAATCTTTCCCTGACCTTGACAAAATTCAAGATCAAATCAATGATACTATTTCATATATCTCTCGAAATCAAAGAACTTTTGTATGAAACATTGTTCTGTAAAATACTTTGTTTCTGAGATATATATTTGTCACTTTAACTTACTCACCCTATATATATATATATTGGATTTGAAAAATGAACTATTAAATATAACTATAATACATGTTAATATC
>NW_012130112.1:1010417-1014916 GCF_000143395.1 Atta cephalotes | reverse complement strand
GTGTGTGTGTGTGTGTGTGTGCGCGTGTCGTGTGTGTGTGTGTGTGTGTGTGTGTGTGTGTGTGTGTGTGTGTATTCTGTTATCAATATATTATCAATTTATATTCTGTAAATTATTTACTATATGAATATCAACTAAATTGTTTTCGAAGAATACTTAAAAAAACTAAGAACTATTATTTGTTTAAGACGTCAATAATATCTCTATAATTTTTTACTTTTCGAACAAGAGCTGTGCCACGTTACTTATATTCGATACATACAGATTCGATTAAAGACGCCGGAAGGCAGACAAGGTAAAAATTGCCAAGGTATATGGAACACGGTTGCATTGCCGGTCGATGTGCGAGCCGCCATTCAGTCTCACATAGCTGCGTGCATCGAGCTTATTATTTTCCCCCACGTAGAGCGACCTAACTACTGAGGGAAAATTTCATCGAGGAGAAATACAGCTTCGTGCACGCGCATGTCGATGGGATTCGGTGTCGCACCGAAAAATCATAGAGTCATGCGCCAACTTTCTCAGAGCATCATTCTTCAGAGAAATGATAAAGAAAGATAAAATTATCTCTTCTGGAAAAGAATTACAAGAGAAATAAGTTCAGGAGATGATTGAGAAACCAAAGTACTCTAAGTACTTTTTGTTTACTGCTGTTATATATTTTATACTCGCGGCAATATTATTTTGCTCACGATCGAAATAAAAATATGACATGTATAATGAGCTGACTAATAGCCTCGAATATGGAAAACAATTTATATTTTTATTGTGATATGCACTGGAAAAAGAAGTTGGTTGCTGGTAGGAATTCTGAATTCTAATTGATATAATCACAGAGTCTTCTGATTTATTCATTTTTGAATTTTTCTCTTGTGCGTACATTAAAAGAATTAATAGGAATAGTAACAAAATGCGATTCGACATTTTATTTAATCGTACTTTTATTCAAAAGTGCATATACAGTCGTGCTTCGCGACATAAATAAAATCACCATAGTTTATTTTTTTTGTAAGTTGTTATAAAACTTATTTAGAAAAAGATTGTCACTTTTATACTTCTATAATAAATATACGTCCAAATATACTGAAATTTATATAATCAAGAAATTCATTCGTTTTTAAACATGTTCATTTTTAAAACTGCAATTGTCGAACTATTGCGTTTATATTAAAACTTGTTAAATGTTTCCAATAATCTAATTTACATATTTATTACTTTTAAAATACAATATTTAATTGCATTTTTATAATTTTCCCGAGATACGATTTCAATAAATTTATCGTAATTTCGAATTTAACTTTTTGGGATAAATCATTTATTAGTTAATCAGTTAGCTAATTTCAATCCCCAATGGGATCTTTCCAACACGTTGCTGATACTTGCCAAGTTTGAAAACATTTGCATTTATTCTGCAAATCCTTTTGGATACTTTGAAAGAACTATCTGAAGCAAATTTATAGAGCTTATACGCTTTCCTAGGATTTGATTTAAATTCTTATTGAAAAAGTTTTTAACCTAAGATTTTTATTATTTTTTAATTAATTATTCAAATAATATCAATGAAATGTAGCAGAAAATCTTCTTAAAAAAAAAAGAATAGATCTAATCTCATAAAATTCGTGCAAAATCGATTATTGATGCTTTTCAGTAAGACATAATAATCATATTATCTTTGTTTAATATTAGCAAACAACAAAGTTGTAATAAATCATTATATTATACTGTGTCATCTGGTGTCGCTTTCTAAAGCATTGTATGTCTCTTTCAAGTTTAACACTTATTTAATTTTACAACATTAAATAATAAATAATAATTCGTTTTATCATCATTTCGGTTATATTTGATTATTTTATTTTTTATTTGCGAGCGGGTTGAGAGCTTGCATTATATTGAAAGGTCTATCATATTACAGTGCTTTCTCTATATCATATGTTTGCTGCAAACAAGTTTTTGTGAGACTCTCGTAGGAAATAGAAGTGCATTCGAGGAGTTTGAAATAAATAATATGTAAGGAAGTCGATCTTGACTACACTGAGTTATTACCAAAAAAGATTCCCTATTTTTCTAGAGAAGCTTGTGTGGTTCGTCCATGTTTTGCATGTATTTTATAGAAATCTGCACACATTGCGATAAAGTTCGCGATGTTACATAGATGTAATTTATTTCCACAGCGGAATTTCTCAAAATTATAAACATAAAATTGTAAAAAAAAAAATAATAAAAATCACTTTATTATTAAATAATTTTTCAATTAATATCTCAAGTTAATTCTATATTGTCATTAGAAATATTGACAATCAGAAGCAGAGAGATCTATGCTCTAAATATCCACATTTTATATTGTACATTCTGTATATTGAAAAAAGAATCTTACAATAGCTACTAAATGATGAGTCAAATAATTTCTGTCAAATATTCGATTAGTTAACATAACCAAAAATAATTTTACTTTTCAAAATATTTAGTAAGTAATTTATATTATTACCAAACGTAATAATATAGCTAACAATTTTGTAATAATTACTAAATATTTTATAAGAAATAGAAACTATTTTTTGTTATATTAACCAGACATTTGATTGAAATTAGTTCACCATTTAGTAGCTATTACTGGACTCTTTTTCATATCATGCCACAAATAATTTGAAGTGGTAAAGAGATAATGCAAAAACAGGCAGTTTCGAGATGTAGCGGGTGGGATTAAATTGGTCCAAACAAAATCCCTCGCGGTAAAAAAGGATTACGCTCAAATATCAGTAATTTGAATTTTAAATCCCATGCGGAATTTTCTCGTTTCTCCGATTATACAGGAATAACGAACAACAGTTTTGTACTTCGGGAGCGACGGTTATTGTTCATTTAATATATCGGAAATAATTTAATAAACATTTTAACAAACAATTTAATAAAACATTTAATATATCGCGCCTATTTTTTCTTTCTTTTGATGTATGCGAAATCTAGAGCGAAAATCATATTTCTGATGTTTTTATTATTTAGGTACACGCGGCAATCTTAGGAGTTTATCCCACCTGGCCGGTTGGTGCATTGCGCTGAAATTGTGCACAGTAAAAGGAATATAAAAGAATTGCATGCTCCGCCTACCGTTACACCGCATCGCGCATTCACCCCTGGCCACCCTCGCTAACCTCCTCTGTTCCTTTTCTTCACCCTTGTCTTCTTTTGATATTCTTCTCTCTTTCCTCCTTCCGCAGCTCAGATAACACCTGCACGCATATAAATCGTGCAGTGACGGCATGGTACATTTATGAAGATGTACGCAGAGTGTTTCGACTGCGACCTATTTATCTTCAACTCTGATGGAATCACTTGATGGAATGTATAATTTTGTCGCGTAACGAACCGACTTTAAACTTTCAATCGTTACTCGGTGAAATATCACACTACCGTTGGTTGTCATCTTCGTGTTTCATTCCATCCGTTTTCGAACAGACAATTTTACAGTGATTACATTACCGAGTATTATTTGTCAAGTTCCACTGATTATATACGAAAGAACGATTTTGCTGAAATAAAATTTAACAGATCTGAAAATAATTTTGTTAGACCGTCAAATAATTACGTAGAATAGTCAAGCATGATGTAACGCTTTAAAAAATTTTGACATTTTTAGCAATCAATTTGAGTGTACTCAAAAGAATGAAAATTGAGTCAGTCTCAAAAAAAGTGCTTCAATCTTAAAATCTTGAGATTTCATTCTTTAAAGTAAGATTCAAAAAGTTTTAAATAGCAATTCTTTTGTAATTTTTTCGTAGTAAAGAAGCATATTTTCAGATCTGCATCTAATTAAACTTTTAGATACTTCAACAAAATCGTGTTCTTTCCGTGTAGCACAAACTTTTTCAAGATTTGAAGATTGCGCATAATTATTGTAGCACCATCAAAACTAGATTACACATATATAAGCAGATTTGAATAATTTTATATATAAATTTATTATTTTTATATTTTAATTTAAAATGCAAATACTGACGAAATAATATATTCATACAAGTGCAATTAATATGCTCCAGGCACATCAAGTTTTTTCTTCACTATAATCCAGTTGACCATTTTAGTTACTTTCAATCTATCTTATATGTCTTGTGTTATAAAATACTTGGCTAATTGCATTTATTTCGTATTCGTTTTTTATTAAAAAGAATGTAATATTCGATATCTTTTTTATACATTTGGCGTATATTTTTTTCTTTTTTAAAGAAGTATATTATTATACTTGATCAGATTCTGTTAATTTCCAACAAATAAAAATTATAAAATGGAAATCTACTTTGCTTGTGCTTTGCATGATTAATCAAATATATAATAGATAATCTTTCTTTCTTTTTTACTAAGTAAATAAGTTAAAACATTTAATGAATAATTAAAAGTTTAAATTTTAAGTTTTTAAATTTTATAAACATTTATTTGTAATAGCCTCATGCATTAAATCACATAAATTATTGAGCGAACTTTCAAGTCGACAACCTCGGAGTAGA
>NW_012130112.1:999187-1009249 GCF_000143395.1 Atta cephalotes | reverse complement strand
GTGTGTGTCGTGTGTGTGTGTGTGTGTGTGTGTGTGTGTGTGTGTGTGTGTGTGTGTGTGTGTGTGTGTGTGTGTGTGTGTGTGTGTGTGTGTGTGTGTGTGTGTGTGTGTGTGTGTGTGTGTGTGTGTGTGTGTGTGTGTGTGTGTGTGTGTGTGTGTGTGTAAAATACTTCCCTTACATTTTTTTTCTGGAATCTATTTCTAGAGACACTGCGGTCTCGGCTTGACTTTTAAGATAAGATTTTTTGTCCGGCGACTTTCATCATGCTCGATTAAACTTCTGCGATTGGATCATCGCGTGGCCGTTGCTTTTTGTGCTCGTAAACGACAGTGATGATCACATAATTCTATACCTGGCTGGATCGATATTACCCTTAGGTCCAAACGTTACCCTAATCATCATTACTTGTCTTTACACTACATCAATCTTGTAATTAGCGAGAGCGACAGAGAATTTATCAATAAACGCGAAATTGATATCACAAATGGTGCGTCTGTTTCGCTAATCATAAATTACAATATTATCCGCAAAGAGAGCAAAAAATTTTTCATATTTCTAAAAAATAAGACATAAGGAATTAAATGTCATTTATCAAAGATAAATCATTCATCTCTTCTCTCTCTCTCTCTCTCTACATCTATCTTTTAATAGATCACAATTTTGTATTATCTATAATTCAATTACGTCTCCTATATTTCATCTATCGTTTATTACATTTTTACGAATATCTGCGTGAATAAGAACTTTTTCTGTAAGCTCCTTTATGTGTGCTTTATACGAATCATGGATATAAATATATTGGACCATGTAACTCATCGCATTGGAAAGTATGTGTGCACCGATAAATGCCTCGTTTGAATGAAACTTATGCATAAAACATTTTTTTATGGATGCCACGTTAGAAAAAAAACTTTTATGCTCGTGAATTATAGTATACAGATATATAATCGGATCATTTCCATCGATTTTATGTTCTTTTTGTACAAATGCAATTTAAATGTATGCAATTTGTTCGTCACAGAAATTAGATTTGATTAAAAATATTTTATTTAAATCTAAATGTTATTTTAATAAGTACACATTCACTTGTTTTTATGCTGCACCATTTTTAGATGCTTGGTTTACTTTTAGCTTGTTATTATTAAAATGATTATTATTACCACACATTGACCGCACTTATAGTTGCGTATAATTGTCTCGGCTGGGATGCTATATTGCATTTTTCTCGCTGCTGAGCCAGTTATAGTCCCATAAAGTCCCTTGAAATAATTACCCACTGTAGACACATCCTCTTTAACTTCAACGTTATTTTAAATTAAAAATTAATTTTTTTTTAAACATCTCTTCAAAAGTGGTAATAATAACCTTATTATTTTCAAATAAAAAAATTGATGAGGTATGCTTTAGATTAGATAATTGCACGCGCGATTAGGCATTAAGCAACACCTTCCTAATACTTTCGCACAAATAATAAGCAAAACGTTCGCGATGAAGATTCTCTAGCTTAATAAAAAAAGCCTTAGCATCTTATTGAAAGTCTCTATCACAAAAGAACTTTGAACTAAAAAAAAATTTATTAATATCTGAGACAATTACACGTTTCTAATATATCAACCGTTTTGTTTGAATAAATATTTTTCGACAAATAATTTCCCCTTCAAGATTTAAATAGAAAAATACTTTAGACTTAAATGTTTTATGTCCTCGGAGAGCAATAATTTCATTTCAATAATGTGCACTAGTGCACACAGCTTAAAATTAAATGATTTGTAGATTCGCTTTCCATCAAGTCATAACAAAATCGATAAAATATTACCTTTGCTGGCAATGCATAAAAATTCCAATTAATCTAAAAATATTACAGAGGTTTTATATATATGTGTATGTACACTCCCCCCCCCCCACACACACACACACACATCTTTCATAATTACATTCTATAGATAAAAAGGTATTAACAGGCACAGCGGTGCGAAAGTACAGCTTTACATCAATAACAAATATTAAAAATTTATAATCGGTTATAATTTAGAATCACGCGGCATTTGGATTTAGTTAAAAGTGCGATATGTTTTACGTAATATTTATATTTATATTACACAGAGTATTCAAATAAAGAAATAAAAATGCGTTATTACGTTAAGGATATAAAGAGGAAAGAAAAATAAAAAAATAAAATATACAATGCGTTTGCAAAATTCTTCCGGGATTTCGGGTCAAAAACGCGATTCTTGAATAATGTAGATTAGACACATGAAGGGCCTGGACAGAAATAAAAGTACAATATTAAGTTAAAGATAAAAGATAACAGAAAATAGGAGTGTAAAATTTATAGTGCGTTCACAAAGTTCGTCTGGGATTTCGGGTCAAGAACGTGCTACTTGAACAACTTAGACTAGATACATACACTTTACTTTGGCTTGCGATAAAAGTTTCTACACTCTCTGATGTGTGTGAACATCTTTGAAGCAAACATTTTCTTTCATATTTTTGCTATTTCTGAAGAGGACACTGATTCTTTTCTAAAGTGTCAAGTTTTATAATTAACGATTGAAATAAATTTTAAAATTTTTAATTTTATATGAAATAATAGATATGGAAATCTAATAAAACGTATGAATATATGATTACGTGATAAAAAAATATTGTGTATTTGTGTGAAATAGTTCATTCACGTTCATATTAACCATTTGTATTGATTTTTTAAACATTTTTTTTATTTTATTCGAGTGTTAAATTTAACATTAATCTAATCCATTCCACCCTTATGACTTGTAAATGCTTAGCGCTATTATATACAGCTCGGGTATATGTAATCCAATGCTCCAGCTAAGGGTAAATAATGATCTAATAGAGATCGAAATGTTTGTTTCATTTAGTAATCATTTAAATTTTAATAATAAACATTCAAGTTGGCTTGCATTATGTTGGCTTATTATTCTGATCTTTATTTTTTAATGTTTTATTTCTGTATTTGACATAAAAAAGTATACGTAAAATACACATATAAAACTCTCTAAAAATGCTAAATAAGAAATTTATTTAGCTACAATTTGCAATCAGAACTTTATTGGAACTGTCATATTTGTATATTTTCAAATTCAATTTTAGAAATGTGAAATGCCAACAGAAAGTTGTTTTAAAGTTTCCAATTTTAACAGTTTTGTCGAAATTTTTTCATTTATTATAGATTTGAAATAATAATAGTTCTAACAAAAAAAATTTTATTTCAAAATAAATGTTTCTCCTTTGCTTCAACTGTAGATTCTGAATTTAAAAAAGAATTAACTGCAGAGTTTTTTATATATACATATAAATGCGAGACATCAAGCTTATATATATAAGCGTTTGTAGCGATTGAATCGAAAAATCACTTACTTTATCGCGAGGTTTTTTTCAGTTCAACTATTCCGTGCGCCAAGATCGATCATCGGATGATCAAACCAAATTTATATTTGGTTGATGATTATCCCAGATGAATCATTTAAAATAACTACGTTGAACGAACAACTTCTTTTTTAGAAGCAACGTTAAACATGCATATAAAACCAAAACTGTTATATAATTTCTTTAAATAATATTTTTAATATTTTATGGTGCAATACAAAATATTTGGCCGAATTTTATAAGAATGTTGAGTATATAAAACAAAAGCACGATACATATTTAAATTTTGTATCTTTATGTTAGCGATCAAGTTGCGATTCAAGTGAATTATCATTAACATAACTTTTCCAAACGCCACGAACTTTTTCCCACCTAATATATAACTTTTCCATAATAAAGACTTTATAAATCATAGGAAGAAGATCTTTCTTCAATGAAATAAAACAAGAACAAGTTAGTTCGTTTAAGCTTTAAGATAATATTCTAGGATATTTTAAGTGCTGTGTTTGTATAATAATTACAATATATATTACTACAGTATATTATTACAAATATGATATTTTATGAAAAAACTGAAAAAAATTGGCTGCAGCAAATTAGATAGTAAAATAACTATCTAATAACATTTTTAATTGGTTATCCGCAATATCAGAATAGGATTTTGATAGGTTAACACAACCAAAAATTGATTGCTGCAACCAATTAAAAATATTATACTATTTTCAGCCAATCTTTTCTTTCAGTGTACTAACAATACTTCTATTTTAAATTAATTAAGTATTTAAAATTGAAATCTTTATTTTCTATAATATACCTATATCATTTTTTATGTTTTTTCTTTGATAAAATAAAATTTTTTATAAAATCTCTGATCAAAAATTGGATAAATTCACATAAAATCATATACTGGATTTGTGGAAGAGATTTACGTTCGCAAAATGAGCTAGCATCGTTCTGACGGCACGATAAGCTTCGTTTTGACGATGACCTGAGAACGTTTCGCGATTTTCGTATACTGCGATGGCAAACTCTCTTTTTTTCTTTTGTCAGAATTTTTAATCTCAACGGAATATGTGGCTAGGGCTGCAAAAAGTTCAGTACGAACGGCTCTGATAACAGTATTTTTTCCGCTGGACTTGCGAACGAATCGTGGTGATATTTTTATGAGTAGTTCGTTCTGAATTGAATTCATCTGTTCTTTTCACGTTTCGCATTTAAGATGTTTGTAAATGAGGATAATTCAGTGATTTGATGTATTAAATTTTAGTATTAAATTCAGATATATAATATAATAAAAAAAAATTGTTCATACATAATTGTGTATGATTTTATATATAATTATATAGCAATAATTTTTTTTATATATCTCCAAACTTGATTTAAAACAAACAGTGCGAAAATTATCCCTTTAATTATTTTTTATGCATTATTATTATTATTGTATTTATTACATTAAAAAGAGAAGGATATATGAACATGTATGGACAATTTCATATATAATTATATATGTTTATGAATATTTACGTTTATACATATTTATACATATTCTGCATAAAAAATTTTTTACCGGGTTGTTACGTTATACTTCACTGTCTACCTATCTCTCCATTCTACCTCTTTCTTTTCCTATTCTTTATTCTAAATTTTTTTTCGTCTCGTTTTCTTTCTTTCTTTTCTTTTCTCTTATTTAATTCATTATCTTCATTCTTCTATAGTTTCCTTAATATTCTCTATCCTTTATTTCTCGATATTTTTTTCCTTTACATAATATCTTATACAATCTCTATTTTCTCCACTAAAATATTATACACTTCTGTTAGCTTTTCTCCACTCAGTATTTATTTGTCCTTCTATAGTTTTGCACCTTGTTATTTTCTAAAAGTGTAATATTAATGAACTAGTGTAATATTAATGAAAAATAATAAATAATTTTTTATTATAACAGGTTGTAAGCAGAGTTGGGAAGTAATGTGTTATTTGTAAAATGCAGTTGTATATTAACTTAATAAATATTGTATAAATTCATATCTTCAGTATATCTTATTAAATCATTACATTTCGCTAACTAATAAATGTGAACGTCATAATGCATGTGTATAAAGTTATGCTTTATTCTATCCGACCTGGTCTTTCGTTTCCCCGAAGAGAATTATTGACGTCGCCCAACCACGAAGTCATCGAAATCGACTTGATCGCGCACAGTGATGCATTTCCGGTGGAAACGCATAGATTATTTATCTAGAACAAGTGCTAAGCGACACTTCGTGCTTGACGTTGGCCTGGTTATTTGACTGGTCACCCGGTTGGCTGGTACACGTGTTGCTCATACAAACCAGTCAGGAAGCAAATCGATATTAGTCGATATAGCACGCGAACATGCTGGTTCCTGATGGCAATGATGGCTGTGCCGCTAATTCATATCCGGAGTCAGCAAATATAGATATACTTAAAAAGAAAAAAGAAGAGAAATCGAAGAAATAGAAAAGAGAAAACGAACAGCACAAAATTCTAAAAATTGTCTGGCACGAATTCGAATTCGATTGCAAAATCAACATCATCAGATCCGAGAGAAAGCTATCCTAGATGGCATTAAACGAATGAAAAATTGAGAGAGAAGGGCATGCAGAAATCGCTTTTCCACCGGCGCTTCGCGCACGTTATTTGCACATTTTAATTATTATTGATGAAGTTAATCGAGAACAAATTTGTCCTCTGTTAATGTAGATACATAAAATATCCCAGAATTATTAATCTTAATTTTAACAATAAATTTATACATCGAGTTTATACACATATAGTGTAAGATGTAGTACTAGTATCTGTAAATAAAAATGTAAAAATAAAGATCAGTAGTTTTAATTTATTATAAATTTAATAAATAGAATATTAATCGAATTTAATAGATAGAATATTATTCCAAAAATGAATATTACGAATATAATATTTAATAAGATAACCGTTTTGTCTTATTTGTCTGTACATTTTATCGTTCTACACGAAAAGATCGGTTTAAAAATTTAACTAATAACTAATAACATAATTAAAAATGAAAATAATTTTTTTTGGATAATTAAAATAATAATTATTATTTAAATCGAATGATAAAGATATTTGCACACAAAATACGAGAGATTCAGGTTCGATTTTTGCTGATCGAAGTAATACTTTTTACAATAAAATTCTTTACAGATCTTAAGACATAAACATCAATATTATTAAAATGGCTTGTCAATTTAATGGTGCGATAATATTACTCCGATTTAGGGTTATATTTCAAAACCGACAAATTTGTTGGCGCACAGTTAGTTTGAACTGTGTTTAAATTATTATTTAATTTGAGATATATTACTACCATAGTTCGACTTATAATTGCATTTCAAGACTGAAAATGATTTCGACAATTTACACAATTGGATACGGATACAAAATATCGAAAATATAATTTAAGCATTAAGATCTAACTTAGATCATTGAAAACTTTCGCATCAGTTGTGTACTTACATTTGTGGCCTTACACTTTGTATAAAATAATAATTGTGTAGAACGCTCAAACTAGTTGCTAGAATATTAAAACTTTTTGCAAACCTGTCATCAACGCTTAAATTTTATATGATTTCGTTGGTCCAATAAAATTATTTTCAGATCTATATCTCTAACTAAAGTTTTAGACATTTCAGCAAAATTATTCTTTTCGTGTATAGATTTATACTGCAATATGAAAATGAAGGTCCGATATTTGTCGATGATTAAAAAGAAGAAGATTCGAAATATTACATTATATGGACTTGAAGATTTATAACTCATGAATTAATATTTATCATGAAACTAAAAATAAGGTACAAAATACAAATTGTTATAACGGCATAAATTCATATACGAATATTTGCTATATACAGTTTCAGTTTCTGTCTTTTTGGTATTTTTTTCACAAACGTTATTTTGTATTGCATATAGCATCAAGAAATATAATGAAAATAGTATCGCAAATATTTAGCAAGGGTCATGAAATCTATTTAAATGCAATTTGGGCAAGGATGTTGCGTCTAATCTAATAGATTCCCGAACTTGCATGCTGATTAACAACATTTGATCTCTCTAAACTGTGCTCGCGGCGGATCAGTAATTTGACCACAGTTTATGCTAAATACACGTAGGCACCGCGATGCACATACGGTTTGTAACCGTCATAAATGTATATATGTAATGCATTCGAGCGACGCATATAAATTCGCTATTATAATACCACGAAGCAAAACGCGCAGATTGATCAAATAAAAGTGCAAATAAAAATAGCACGCTATCGTTGTAGATGCGAGCAATAATATTTATTAATTATAATTGACAATTGGGAGTTTCTGTATCATCTAGAAACAAAAATATTTATGTTTTTAATTTCTTATTTACGGTACCGATATTGTCAATGCTACAGAAATCGTATGACTTATTTTTAAAATGAATTTTACTATAAAATGGCAAAAAAAAGAAAAAGTAATTGTAATTATTTAAAAAAACGTTTCAAACAAATATTTAAAGTTTCTGTTTCAATCTAGGAAAGATTTATAAAAAGCCTCTTTTTTAATTAAACGAGTGAAATGTTTCTAAAATTGATTATTAAAAGTTCATAATTTATTATCAGATATAACTATTTCATATCAAATATCATATATCATTATAATAATACTCTAAATATGAATGTCTGGTTTGTACAACAAGAATTTTATTTTTCATCGCTTCTATATACTAACTGCAAAAAATATTCACAGGGGAGATTTTTTATTAAAAAAACTTTATTTAGAAAATAAGCATTAATTAGTTAAAATAAATATTGATTTATTTTAATATACAATAAACACTCTGTTCTAATATAAACTAAAGAGCTTCAAAGTAAGTGCAGTTCATGATCTTAGAAAATTACTAATTAATATTTACTTTCTAAAAATAAGTTTTTTTAAGATAAGATTTATATATTAAACATATCTCTCTATACAAATACTTTTTGAACTTGTAGGTCTGTTTTTTATAGTATATGTATATACTCGTATTTAAAATAAAATAGATATTTTTAAAGTTTGATAAAAGGGAGATAGAAAGTTTTAGTACAGTTCAATGCATCAACAAAGAACAGCCTTGTCTATCGTTTTTCAGAAAATTTTTACATATGGTCGCGCAATTTGCGTGTTTATTTTCATGGATTTCTTTACTATGTATTTAGGTATCGATTAAATTTGTAATAAAATTCAAAAAATGCAGGAGACGAAAGTAAAATATACAATCGCCAATTTAATGATTTAACAATTTTATTATATTTATTATATATTATATTTATTATATATTTGCAATGTGCAATTTACTGATATATAGATACCATAAATACCATACATACATTATTAATTATATAACTTCAAATGTTCATAGTTATACATTACCATTACATGCTGAATTTTCTCTCTCGGTGCTCTTTGAAATCCATTGATAGAAATGCAAAAAAAAAATCAGAAGTTCGTGCAATACTTCAGCCTCGTGCAATACTTCATTTTGATCTATCAATTCTCATTAAAATCTTCGCTTGCGCGCACACATTTACGACACGATATTCAATACTTCAATACTTGAGCGACGTTGAATGAATATTCTCCAGTTTAAGGTTAAAATTACGAATTTATTTAGCGATGATGGAAAGTGAAAAAAAATATTACGAATTTGTTTAGAAATAATTGAAGGTAAAAAGAAAATGTCGGACTGTGTTACATATTGCACGCATCATGAATTTAATTTTAAAGCTACGAAATTGATACTGCTTTCAAATCATATTAAAAGAATAGTAATAACTTAAAATAATATATCACATTTAAAATGATATATTGCGTTAATCTTCGTCATATTTTTTTAGTTTTCATTCAAACCAAGCAAAACGAGAATTACGTACAAGAATACTAATTGTACGTAACATGAAAAATGAAAAGTTAAAGTAGAATTCCACAGCACTATTTGCATAAGTACACTAAATAGCATAAGAAAACTCAGAGTTGCTATCAACATTTTAATTTTCCGTTTGTTAATCTTGAATTATTTAAACTTGCTTACTGATCAGACTTGCAAACGTTTAATAAATCAAATTGAGAGAAATGGACAAGTAATCCTGAGAAACTTTGACTTTGTTCTGTGAATAAACAATACAGATAGATTATGACAGAAATATAATTGAAATACAATTGTTACATAAATAATATTTTGGACTAAAAGTATTCTCTTCACATCAACGCAACAGGCAATTGCAAATAATTTTGGAAATTGATTCTAATTTTGTATAAAAATAAACTGCATTGATTTTGCATATTACATGCCGTGATACATCTTGTATTATCTCAAGTCTACTCTTTTAAAACTTTTACTTTTTTAAGATTTCACTCTTCAGAGTGAATCTCACTCTGAAGAATGAAATCTTATTCTTAATGATTAAAAATTGAGCTACTTTTTATCAAGATTGATTCAATTTTCACTCTTTACAATAAAATTCTATTTCAAAGAATTTAGAGAGATATACATATATATATATATATATATATATATATATATATATATATTAATTATATAATAAATAAATTATTAATATACTATATATATATACTAGTAACTACTAACTAAGTATATAAGTAAATAACACTAAACTAAAT
>NW_012130112.1:990877-999167 GCF_000143395.1 Atta cephalotes | reverse complement strand
TTTAATTTATTAACTACTTACTTCTCAACGTAATTACGTACTACTACCACACACACACACACACACACACACACACACACACACACACTTGCACTCACGACACGACATTCAACGAAACTTCAATTTAGAACTATATGAAATGAAGAATTCATTGAAATTATGTAAAAAAGAAAAAGATATACTATATGAAATAAAGATATTATAAAAGATCTGTATTACGAACAGTAATTATGAACACTGAAACATCTTTGTCCAAAGTACAAATATACACTACTATAACAAATTGCTAAAAAGTTTATAACTGTTAACATTTGCACATTATTGTCTCCTCTATCCCATCTTTACCCTCAATTATTTCAACTCACTACTAACTAAACTTACCGTTCAACAGAATTCTAACGAAGAAAGATTATGAAAAGAGGGAATGACTTTGTCGTGAATACAAATCAAAACAAATTTATAATTTATAATTAACGGTTGTTATTGAAATGATATTTCAGGCTGAAAGTATTTTTTCTAGCAAACAATACAAGAATTTGAGAAATATGAGGACCGACTCTAATTTAGAATATAAAATAATTTAGAATATAAGTTTTTATGCTCTTTTGTTAAGAAGACAGAGATAGCTATATCTCCGACAGTCGATATTGCGAATACTGTGTAAGACAAATTTCAACCTAAGTTTATATGCTATTTCTATTTCTAATTCAGATTACTTAGATTTAAAGCAATATCCTGATTGGCTCATCGACTTAAGTTTACACTTTACGCTTAGTGTTACAGAATTTTATCACTTTTTTTAAAGGTTAGCTCAATTTTCACTCTTTAGAATAAGATTCCATCCTATAAAAATATATATACAAGTATTTTTAAAAATCAAATACTATTGATGTAATTTTTGATCAATTATAGTCAATAACATTCTGTATATTGATTTATTTGAATTAGCTAATGATGTGAGTATTACTAAGGCTGATATAATTCATCTACAGGATCGAAAGAGTTCACGAAAAAATCCTTAAATGTTTTCGATCGAAAATATTAAACCAATATTTTAATTTTAAAATTAAAAATCAAATATACATTTTAAAAAATGGTATTGTTAATAACATTATTTTATAATTCAAAATACTTTTAATAATTTATATAACAACAGTTAATAAAATATTTGATACAAGAATATTACGTATTTACTTTATTAATAGTATTATGAAATAATATTTTCAATTAAAATAATGCTGTTGACATTTTTTCAGTATACATGGGGATATAGATCATATAAAAATTCACTTAATAAATTTATTTATTTCGTGTCTAAAATAGAAATGCATCGATACGAGAAGCGTCTTCAAATTTATGTTTCATCGAGGAAACGATTAACAAATCAACATTTTTGTACAGAAAATAATCGGGAATCTTCCCACTGATTTTAAAACCATCCCACGAACCCATTCTCTGAATTGATAAATATCCTACCGTCGGTTATCTGAATGCTGAAGCGGCTTATTAATAATTACGCGTTGACCCACTGCCGCTTTTGGAGTCTGCGCTGTTTTAACACATTGCTTAAGCATAACGTTCAACGATGAATCGTTGTTTTGCATCTCGTTGCGTTGAACATAGATAAAATATGAGGTTGAAAATTATGTATTCCATAACAGAATTTAATTTTAATGATGCAGTTGTTCGTTAGATAGCTCCAAAGAGCTCAAAAAAATTCACATATGACAAAGAATAACTTTTGTTGTTGACAACAAAAATATAAAGAAATATTAAGAAACTTTTGGCAGCAACCGGTAACTTTTTCAAAAAATATGGAGCAACAAAAGTCTCATTATTGCTCTAGTAGGAATATAGTTTTAGATCTCTATCCCTGCGGATTCAAATTTTTAAACTCATCGATAAGATCTTATTTATTCTTATGTTTCAGACGTTCTGCGTGGTATCCAAGAGGTTCCGCAAAAATTACATTCATAGGTTTACGGCGACCAACAGTTGGTTTATATTCTCCCCATGGAATCCTATACGGCGATGCTGTATCTTCCTAAGTACAAATCAGTACTTCGATTACGTGGTCATGGCTACTATCCTTCTTAACTGCGTCTTCCTAGCCATGACCGAGACCTTTGACGATGCCGAGTAAGTATAAACTAGTACCTCATGTTTATATAGTAACAATGATTGATTTCACAAGGGAACGTTTCAAATTACAAAAGTGATATCAAGAAATTAATGCTATCGAACAATCATGTTTGAAATAGATATTCTAAATAGTCAAATCTTGAGATCCTGTAGATTCTGTATTTAATTATGAAACATATTTTACTTAACTTTGATACAAAATATTTTGAGAACAACATTTTTAGAAAAAATGTTTCAAATAAAAGTTGTAGGGTTGAAGCGGGTCAACGGATGAGCTACTTAGATTTTGGGTTTAGGGCCCATTTTGGGCCCAATAAGGCCTAGGTTAATTTTTTTCTAAAATCTAAGTAACTCACCTAATAACCCTCTTCAAACCCTACAACTTTTATTTAAAACGTTTTTTCCAAAAATATATTATTCTCGAGATATTTTGTCAATCAAAGTTAAAATGACCAAATATATTTCGTTCAAATCGGATACAGAATCTATAAGATTTAACTATTTAGAATAGCTATTTCAAACGTGATCTTTTGACTGGTAGCTTTAATTTTTTGATATCGCTTTTGCAATTTGGAACGTTTCCTTGTCAGTAATAAGTGACTATTGAAACTCTGTGCAAACCGTATTACCGTTATAAAGATTACGAATATGTTTTACAATATCATGTAACATTTAAATGTAATTTTTTATATTTAAAACAAAATTTGAAACGATTTAAATATGAACAATCACTTATATTTCTTGGAAATCCATAAAACTGTTAGAAAGGATGACTTTTTTCGTTACTGAATAAATTTTTCGAAAATAGTTACAGGAAACTGCAGTATTTGGATATGTTCTATATTTTGATTTTTCTATAAACATATCAGATTTCGATAACAAACATTAGCGAATAGTTGAACTGATGTCCGATGTTTCTCATATTACAGATTAATCTTCCTAGCCATATATACGGCGGAAATGGTGATAAAATCAATCGCGAAGGGATTTATACTGAATAAGTACACTTATTTGAGGAATCCCTGGAATTGGTTAGACTTCGTTGTGATTACCAGCGGATATGCCACTATTGGGATGGCAGTCGGAAATCTGGCCGGTCTCAGGACGTTCAGGGTGTTGAGAGCACTTAAGACTGTATCCATTATGCCAGGTAATACAGCAAGTTTCTGAGACATGTATTTCCCCATGTTTGGTTCAATCGAGAAATACTTAAAGTACCAAACAGATTTTCTCGTCTCAAGTAGAAAAATGATGATTATTCATTCTTTTCATAACTTAATGGAAAAAAAAAAAAAAGAAACAATTAATCTTAAACAAATTAGCTTTATACAAGTGATCATTTCAGTGATCATTTTATTTCATTAAGTAAAAATAATAAACAGTGAGTTTAAATAATTGGGATCGAAAGATGTATTTAAAATTTGCATAGAAATATAATTAGATATCAAGATCTAACCTCGACCGTATACGCATTTGACTCTTTTATTATTTATTGTATTTATTCATATAACAGTCTGGTTTATTATTGAAAAAACAGCGATTGTTTCTCTTTTCCTGAGATAAAATGTACATTTATGACTATTGCGGATGAAACAACTGAATGTGTGTCGATACGTATTGATTACAATTGATAAAAATTTTGCATTGGTTTATATAGCGATTAAATGCGCACCAATCGATGTCAGTACATTAATCAGCTGCAGATAAACTGAACCGTTTTTCGTATTAATTGTGACTTTAAATCAAGACTGCATTATTTTTTGCTGAAATGATTTTAAACGGTTGCTCCGAATAATTAAAAATCGCTTGCTTTCGCGCTCTATGTAAGCGCATCGTGATTTATCGCATTAATCCATTCGCATGACAAAAACTGAATGACAATTAAGTAGCGGGACTCATAATACTCATTGCAGTATTATGTTGATAACCTAGATACTTGTACAGTTTTTTTACACATTATTATTATTATCTTTATAATATTATTATAGTATTAATAACTTGATTGAAATTACAATATTCGACATCAGAATTCATCGCAAATTCAGAATTCATTCTACATACATAATTAAACGTTTATGATGCGTACGGTTTTTTTTGTGGCCGTATGATTGCATATTAATATATGCATGAGGACGTTTAGCGGTTCCACTCGCGAATCGCTCTCGTAATCGTTTCCCTTGTAATCTCTTGTAATATTCAACACTGATCTGCACTCGGTGTGGGACAGGTTTGTAAATTTGCGATAGCGTGTTAAAGGGAATTGTCCGAGCTTACTTCGTGTCACATTGCGATTCGGATAGAGAAAAGGACTTGCGTCATTTAATTTACCAGCCCAAAGAAATTTATGGAAATTATGAATGATCAAGCTCATGAAGAAATGTTTATCTTGTTTATATTCCCCCGACATTTCCCCAAAACCTTTTAAGAAAATTAAATTGGTGAATAAATTTTTCTTATCTTTTATTTTATTGTCTGGCAAGTTTTTAGCATTATTAATTGTTATTTCCTTCTACCAATAGAAAATGACATATTTCAGAAAATTTTTGTTAGTTAATTCATCATTATTCTGACCAGTTCGTAAAAATCTCTTTTACTAAAAATAATCATATGTGATAGATTGTTCAAAATGATTCAGGATTATGTGATAATCAATTTCATAATACCAAGGACAATATTAAATTAATATTTAAAAAATGTTATATAATATTTTCGAAATATTATATTATCGAAATATTATATTATTTTTTTTAATAATTTTCATATATCATTCTAGGAATATTTTGCGCTTATTTTTTAAGGGATTATATTATATTCCTAAAATAAAGAATTGGATTAAAATAAAAGCTGAATGTTTTTATTTTTTCTTCATAAAAAAAATATGTTATTGCCAATCCTGAAACGTGTGACAATCCATCAATCCTGAATATTGATCTAATTCATATTTTTGCAGCTTCAAATAAAATTAAATAACTTATTTGTACAATAGTATGTTCAAGAATAATTTTTTTTAATACCTAAGGGATGTAGATAAATATATTATAATTTAAATAGTGTTTCAAAATTTTACATTCACTTTTTTTTAAATTATTATTCAAAAACTTGTGAAAACCGATTCTGATCTTTCTCTGAAGATCAGACTTCTCTGAAGATCATTTTCAGGAATGCTAATTTTAGAAAGAGGTAAAATCCTTTGAGCTGTTAATATTTATTTTGTTTGCATAAAATAGAATGATTTTACAATACATTTTTAGCTATAAGCCGGCAGGCCACAAAAATTCAACAGTTGTGTCGTAAAATGCGCATTGCTACTCCAAATAATTTTATTTAAATCAACTTTTATACATTTTTAAAAATTCTTTCGCCTTTTGTTATTTCTTCAACATTATGTTTTAATGATGTCAAAAATCGTTCATTTAGATTATTAGCCATTCTATATTTATAAAAGTTACCAATAAAAATTATCTTGTAAAAGACATGCAAAACGAAACGACAACGTTGATCAAACGCGCATGTCAAGCGGTTTTAGACTGAACATGTTGAAATTTCAAACAAAATTCGCGAAACAACAAAGCGAAAGACACGAAAACTAACAGATCGCCGAAGCAACTCAGTCTAAAGTTAGTTAAATTAAAGAAACCAAGAGGTATAGTAGGAAATTATAAACGACTGTCCGTCTCTGGCGACTCGAATGAAAAACACAAAGCGACTAAGGTTCGGGGAAAGAAGATTTAAGTCATTTCTTGTTCATGAAAAAGAGATGGCGGGGTCGATGTGGTATATATACGAACGGCGAACTTTGACCGAAGTTTGCATGAACAGGGAACTCGAATACAGCGAATGTCATCTCTGTTCTGTGAATAGAGAACAGGGAGATTATTCCAGATGTTATCGAAACTGTTCCATTTCGCATCTATCGTACTTTCGATGAAAAGGATTGTGATTTATCTCGACGGTCTGCGATATCGATTTCAAATGCTGTGTACAAATTCAAAAAGTACGCGAATGTACACAGCTATTCACCGAATGTGATTTATTGATTTGACCGCAAGTCTTTTCCCTATATGTTTCGATATTAAAGTCAAATAAAAAAATAAATGAGAAATATTCGTAATATTTGCGAACGTATGTGACTGAATGCTATAAATTGAAGATCTTCGATCTCGCTAACAATAAGTTTCTCTTGGTAATCCCGAAAAATCAAACAATGAGTTAGGTATCGAGTGCATACGACTCGGTAGGAGCATATTCGTAAGATTACATTTTTAAGAACAGATGGAAGTCGAGAGAACTCACAGTCTGTGGGATTCCTAAAGGCCGATGAATATCGCATCTTTGCTAGTAGGTTAATAAGATGTTTCTTGAATAAAGTTGCCGCGGTCTCAAAAAAATCGATTTACCTATATACTAAAGCTAACGGTGGGCGTTAATCAGGAGACGTGGTAGCGTCTCTCAAGTATATTTTTGAAGTTTAGTACATTAATAACATCTTTTTTATATTACCATGAAAGGAACACTACCATGTCATGAAAGAGACAGACTACAGCATATTCTTTACAGAAAGGATGCTTATGTAATAAAAAATTGTTTTGTTTAAATAAATTGATATCATAAAAAAATGGAATATTAGGGAAGAATGTAGATTTTTTTTTACAATTAACGATCATGTTCGTATATGTACTTGATGCGAATATATACTAGATATGAATATATTGCATTTTTCTGTCCGATGTATGTCATTCATCGCCGTCTTCTTCTTCCACTTGGACAAGATTGACTTTCTCACTACTAGATATCCATTAAAAATGTAAGATATTAAATAAAAATATAAAAAAAGGTAAATACATTCTAAAACATAATGAAAAGAATCGAAAATACTATCACAAAAAAAGTAGTAAAATTAAAATGCAATATTTTTATGCAAATATGCATATCAAAATAAAAATATTCAAAATCATAACGAAAAGATAAAAATAATGTCATAAAAAAAGAAGTGAAATTAAAATAATATTTCAGTATATTTATTAAAATATGGCACAGAACACAATTCTCCGAGTGGCATCTTAAGGATGTCTATATGACATCCTTTGGACATTATTTAGAACTGTGTTTGGGATAATCTTTCATAATTGTAACCCAGCTAACGCTAATATTTTCTGAAATATTCATAAAATTCTTCCCCCCCCTCACCCCTCAAAAAAAAAACGTTTTAAACGTATTTCGGAATATCTCGAAATATTTACGGAATATAAAAGCAACATTCAAATATCAAATATGAAATTAAGAGAAAATTTCGATTGATAAAAAATCACGTATGTGTAATGTATGTTACAGGTCTAAAAACTATCATCAACGCGCTGTTACACAGTTTCAAACAACTTGCCGAAGTAATGACGCTGACGATTTTCTGTCTGATGGTTTTTGCATTGTTTGCCTTGCAAGTTTATATGGGTGAACTTAGGAATAAGTGTGTGAAGCAACAAGAGCCAAATACGACGCAAATCGACTGGAGGGAGTAAGTTATATTGTAGTTTCATTATTACGCTTGCGTAAAATTCAGTTCTAATTAATTCCGAATTTTTATTCTGTGAAAAATATTAAGACATAATCTCAATTCATGTCAAATATATTTATATATTAAAGAAACTTTGAATATTTTAAGCAGTATTGATTTTATATAAAGTTTTTATAAAGTTTCCAGTTTTTCGAATTAAGTATGCAATATTATGAATTGATAGATTGACATAAGCGGTTAATTATTTATAAATATATTGGATTTTGCATTAGCATTGTTAGTTTTTCCTTTATACTTCAAAGATATAATCTATAATTAATTGTATCGTAAAATCAAAATAGTTGTAAATAAATCCACACTCCAAAAATAATAACGTAATTTTTGGATATATCTATTTCTATCTGAACTGACGTTTCTCCAAATCACGGAGAAATATTGGAGAACTGTGAAGTATTATATTAAGCCGGTTGAAAATATGATTCCGCAGATTTTGCCAGAGAAACATATTCCGCAATGCAGTTGAAAAATGTTTGATATCCAACACACACACACACACACACACACACACACACACACACACACACACACACACACACACACACACACACACACACACACACACACACACACACACAC
>NW_012130112.1:987401-990017 GCF_000143395.1 Atta cephalotes | reverse complement strand
ACACACACACACACACACACACACACACACACACACACACACACACACACACACACACACACACACACACACACACACACACACACACACACACACACACACTTTTGTACTATTTTTGCGTATTTTCGAATACAAGCGCACTTCCATTAAAATATTATCCCACAAAAATTGCATCGATGAAAAAATAGTACGGTTATTACGCGCGCATTCTTTCTTATCATAAAATTCTTAACAAGAAATAAATACGATAAATTTTTATTTGTAAATTATGATCTAATGATGTTCAATACTAGTCGATGAAAAATATTACACTAAGAGAATTATTCGTATCGTAAAATAAATCGGATTGCGCAAAGAAAGAAGTGTTTAATTAAAGACACAAAGGCGGGAAAGATTATTCTGAATAATCAAGATAAGCGTGTCCCGTGCATCACCATAGATATGTAAATCATGTAGGATCGTTTAAAGCGGTGCTTAATCGTCGCAGTAATCCGACCATAATCAACGATACAGTTTCCACAAGCGCAGTGGTGAATCCAAACAGTCTGACGCCCAAGACTAACGGTGCTAACGAGGAATTCAGTAAATCCTTTAATAAAACCTCAATCTCTTAAGGAATGCAGAGAAAATTTGCCTTTAATTACAAGCAATTATTTTTCGTAATTAAAATCAGATATGTTCTTGTAAAAACACATCGCTCTTGCAATAAATATAAATTTAAAACTCGTTTTTGTAAAGTTACAATTTAAAAAGGCTGAGACGAGCAAAAAAGGGTGTAAGAAATTGCACTCCGACATTACGGCACTTAATCGTCAATCATACTATTGCATAGCAATACTTGCATAGTAAGAAATTATTTGCTGATATCATTCTAACTCTATATTGCTCTTCTACATAGTTAGAAACTTCTTTTAAACAATTAGAAAATTCATATTAAATTTAACACATTTCACTTATTCCAAACAGTCCACTCAAATTTTTACATTAATTAAATTAATTAATTGTTATTGCTAAAAATGAAAGTAACACAAACATTTAAAATATTTAAAAATTAAACAATTAACAAAACTATAACATTTTGACATAATTTGGACAAATTGTAAAAATATATTTTTTTCAATAAAATTAGCATTTAATAAATTACAGTTAAATTAATACGTTCATTTAGCTTAATGTTTTAAAACTACATTATTCTTATTTTATTTGTTTACTTATTCAGAAATTGCGTTATTTTAATATTTGTATTGTAAAAAAAATTAAATATTCATTTAACACAAAATATTCAAATAATATCACATTATGTCAAATTAATACACGAGTATGTTAAAAATTCAAGTCTATTTTATCTATTTTAATACAAGTATAAATTTATGTTTTCTACTGTGTATGAATTGATAGGATAATATGTAATGATTAGTATAAATAAAATATCGTGCTAATCTGACATATCAAAACTGTCTTGGTCGTTTTATATTATAGAAACAGTCGAAAAAAGGAGCAAATTTTTGACTAAACCAAAGAGAGTAGAACAATAAATATAGAAATAGAGAGCACGTATTAGTACGTCCGTGTCGTAATCCGTCACTATGCAGTGCCACTGCCTTTACATTGCAATCGTATTTCCGGTCGCTATACCAAACGGATCACGTGCTTAGGTATCCACCGGTGGATCTCATTGTCCGCGCTTCCCGACAGCATCGATCTATGGTGCACATCCCGTCAAATCGTGACATGTGACGTGATGCGTCTCTTCGAGAAGATGCACGGATGCACCATTATGCGTTAAACCTGAGAGACACTCTCGGAGAGCAGGAGACGCTTTATTTTTACGAGAGTGGAGTGTACGGGTTGATTTATGCGCGTGGTTAAAAGTGGAAAAATAGTCTGAAAAGTTGTAAAAAAGGAACGGAAATGTTCATATTGTTTATAAGCTCAATTCGTAAGAAGAAGGCCCTTATTCTTATGCGATGAGATTCAAGAGTGCATCGGAAATAATAAATTCAAGTTATAAATTAAATATCAACTAAATGCAGAAACAATAATATAGACAACTTTTAATTTTGTATTTAAATTTCTGCGAAATTTATTTTGACGTATTTTGAATAAGATATTTTTTTATGTTAAATTTAAATTTTTCAAAATATTTTTATATGTAATTTTTCTCGTTCAATTAAAATATTAATATCAATCGATAAATTACATAATACATTAAACATAAATACATTAAACATGATTGAAATAAATAATCAAATCCTATGTCCCTATTAAATTTTGCGATTTTTTTTCTAATTTTTTATTGAGTTCAAAATTGAAAATTAATGGTCATATTTAAAAAACAGAATATTCATTTCTGTTAATAAAAAATATGAAACATATTTAAATATTTATATAGGTATAGTAAAGATAAAAAAAAGTAATATTTTGCGCATATTACATATGTTTTCAATATGACTTAAGTACATGTTTCATTCTTTTTTGTAAAAAAAAAATGTTAGAAAAATAAAGTGATCCAATATTAATCTTACATCCAGAGAAAAGGTTGTTTCGATTTAAAGAAATTTTCTTTGCTATACGGTTAAAGAAAAAATTCCTTTGATTTGTGAAAAAAATTTCTTT
>NW_012130112.1:978421-984611 GCF_000143395.1 Atta cephalotes | reverse complement strand
TATATATATATTGATTTAATCATCTTCTATAAATAATAAATAAATATATTATATAAGTAAATTTAATTAATTTTTATCTTATTAAATCGATGAATCTACAATATATGAAAATAATAGATATCGAAAAGATTAGCAAAATCTTTAGATAGAACGTATCATGAATCTTCACAAATAAAGACAATTAAATAAATGATTTATTAAATTACTTTACTAAATCGATGATTTTACAATACACATACTAAAAATAATAAAAATTGAAAACATTATATACATAGACAGGTTTCTACATAAGATATATATCACAACAAGATATATATCAAAGCCGTAACGTATATTGCTGTCGATAATAAGCATTCATATATATTTCTCTTTAATCACTGTGCACTTTAATTCTTCAGTGTTTTTTTTAATTAGAAGTTATTAATATGACAAGCGGGAAAGAGAGGATCCTCCTTATTTCTCGGTTATGCTCACATCACGTACTTGCCTGATTCATGGGACTCGGGAAACTTTGCTCCCCCGAACCTTTCCCTTCCAGTCGGGGGAGACAAAACCCCCTAAACCTCCTGCCATTTGTCTAAGAAGAGGAAGGAATGGACATACCCTTTACACGTATATATTTTGCAGTGCAAAGCGAGATTAATGATTGTTCGGTTTCACATCGATTTTCAACTTCCCATGCAAAGCTAGATTCCACAGTTAAGTTTATATACTCTTGTATATACGTGAACCATATCCTCAGTTTGACATTACTAGTGCAGAGTATACCACTCTGTGTACTGCAAGCAGCAAATTCTTAACAAAACAAATAATTTTATTTAAACGTTTTAGCATTAAATCTTTTTTTATCAATAAGAATCCCCTTAGGAACACTCATTTGACATTATTTTGAATATTTTTGCAAAAATATTAATAGTTGAATATGAAATGTTTTCAGAAGTTTAGCCAAATTAAATTTCCCAGAAAAGGGGAAAAACTATTTTTCGAATTTCAACTTAATTTTTTATTTTTATTACAAAAAATTATTGACTAATCAAATCTCATCCTCTTTGTTATGACAATTTTAACGATTTTTTGAATAATTTCACTTTTGACGATAGAATAAGAATAGACGTTTATTTATTAACTCATTAAATGTAATTAAGCTACGTGATTTGTCTTTTTTGGAATAAGAAACTGATATGATTTCTGGATGAGATAGGAAACATTATACATATGAAAATTATACATTATTACAAAATAATCGCAATTCATAATATATTGTATAAAGACAAAAGTATTGAATTCTTTATAATCGTACGCTTATGGAGGCGCTATTCATTCTATTCATCCATCTTCTATATGTTATTATCATGTTTTTTATCGAATATTATTCATAGCTAATTTGATTCATTCGCCACGTATTGCACAGCGGCAAATTGATTTGATAAATTGACTGCTGCGCGACAACACACAGAAAGACGGTGGATACGTAATTCTCTCATTTTAAATCTCCGGAGATCGCGGATCCCCTTGAGGGATCCGAGATAGAAATGCTAACGGAATTTTCGTGTCGCCAACAGGTGGACTTGGAACTCATCCAACTGGGCGTTCAACGAGGACGAGGAGCCGATCATCTGCGGCAATGTAACCGGCGCCAGGTTCGTGTCTCACTGCCATCTCCGATTCCACTTTAGATAAGCTAATTCGAAAGATGCGTGGATCGTGTTACTTCGCGTCAACATCTCTAAATGAGTGCCATTCGATTTTCCCTTCAAGGGAAAAATAAAATTTTCCCTTGAAATTGCAAGGGAAGCGAGAAAAATGGCTTTACTGCCTCTCTGAATCGACATGTCAGTCTTATAGCGAAATTTCTTAATGTCACGTCCATTTTTCTCGATGAGAATCAATAGTCTTCGACAATCTGATGGAAATTTCTTTATTCCTTACTGCGGAAAAATTTACCCAAAGTCGAGTAAAGCATTTGCGAAGAAAACGGTTTTCAATTTCAAGAATTCATATCTTTTTGGAAAGAAAATTTGTGAATAGAAAAAAGAATGAATATGAAAAAAAAAGTTGTATAACATTAGTTAACAATGGTCTAATAAAAAATTATTATTTTCAATAACAATAATAATGAAACAAATATATCTTATTTTTCTTGTAATAAAATATTTGTTTTATTAATACTACATTATTATTATATAATATTGTATATATCATGCATGATATTTGTTATTAAATTAATATTATTATTAAATAAATATTATTAATGTTGTTAATACAATATCATATTTTTCTGTATTATTTTGGAAACTTTAGTTATCCTTCCGTTAAAATTTTGCATAAGGAATTATATTTATATGAGAAATATTCATTACAAAAAATAATTTTTTTTCGTAACTATTTTTCTATCTTACACATAGAAATATAGTGTTCAGAAATTTCTAATAGAAACTCGTTCGCGATGAAAATATAAATCGTTGTTAGTTATTGTATAAAATCAGTACTCGTAAAATCAATAGTCTTTAATAACTCGATTAAAATTTTGTTCCATAGTATGGATCGAGTTATTAAATACTATGAAAAAATTTATCCGAAGCCAAATAAAGTATCTATAAAAGAAGAGAATAGATACAAAAATTTCTCAATTATAAAAATTTCATGTTCTTTGGAAAAAAAATCAATGTGTGAAAACAAGAAGTACGTATACTAAAAATAATATACTGCATAAGAGTAGTTTAATTGAAAATAATCTTATTAATTTAATAACAGTAAATATTAATGAGATAAATCGTATATGAGATAAATCAGCTAAGCTATTTAATTTGTGATATTTCAGTTGCGTTTCTGAGTCCGGAAAATTAATTCAGAGCGCAATTCGAGAAACTACAAATGTGAGATATAAATTCACATGAAATTATTGAAAGTATTTAAGATTCAGTTTTGACTGATATAAGCATTACTTCTTACTTATTGTAAATTAAGCTAAAATTATTTAACTTTTTAATCTTTTAACTTAGCACTACCTAACCCTAGATAAAACATAAATCATCATTGATTATTGGCAATTGTATAAAATCGGTGAACTGTTACAGATGATGTTATATAATTATTTGTTACGTTATATGGTTATTTGTTATATGATCATATGATCACCGATGATGTTACATGATTATTTGTCATAGTTACTAATTAATCACAGGCGAAATAAGAACATTTCCATCATGATATCCAGTTATGTTTGATCACTCGAGCGTATCATTTGTAAGATCGGTTTATTTCATGTACTTTGGCGAATGTGTGCATGTGAGCACTTTTATATTTATTGATTTTTGGGAAGCATACATTCCCCAAATGATTACGTCGAGCGCACGTATGTGCGACGGAATTCGGCCGACTCGTATAAATAAGTTTGCAAAAGCTTTACTACTTTACAGCGGCGCACAAACTTTATGGCTACTCTTTCGATATATCGATGTTCCGTGGAAAGTAGGTTTTTTATTCGATCGATGTGTCCAGAGCTAACAGTTTCTTGGCACTTTTGATGAGACATCCTTGTGAAGAAACTCGTCCGTAGAAATACTTATGACTTTTCCATGGGTGTTTCACGCTGAATTTTATAATTGTACACAGAAAAAACGATTTTGCTGAAGTATTCGGAAATTTAGTTAGATGCAGATCTGAAAATAATTTCATTGGACCATCAAAATAATTACGAATGCTTAGCTATTGATAACAATGCAGCAAATAGTATGATGGTTCAAATAAAATTACTTTTCTGTATCATAATTAAATTTTTAGATATTTCAGCAAAATCGTTTTTTTTATATCTGCTGTTATTATTTCATGAAACACACAAATATTTAATGAATATCATTTGACATCTAAATATCTTGCAATATTCAGATTTCATTAATGATTAATTGTTATCTTTTAATTATGTGAGGAATGTTGCATAAGAAAAAAATGAATAAATGATAGGACACAGTATGACATATATTTTTTTGTTTCCGGGGGATGAAACGTTATAAAACATGATTACAAGAATTACACAGTTGCAATTTTTCAATTTTAATTTTACGAGATAACGAGACGTTAAATATTCTTGTCTAACGAATGCGGGTCACATATAGTCGATAATTGCCGCGGACTGACCGCGAATACTGACACGATAAAGGCCTTGGCGAGTAATATTTCCACACTTGATGACATGTATACTACGAACACTTGAAACGTTCTCACGGTTATCACGGATATTACAGTGTCGACAATGTGGACAATCTTTCCTATTTTCCAGACACTGCAACGAAAGCTATACTTGTCTCTGCGTTGGTCCTAATCCAAACCACGGTTACACCAACTTCGATAATTTCCTGTGGTCGATGCTCACGACCTTTCAACTGATTACCTTGGATTACTGGGAGGACGTCTACAACAAGGTTGTCGTCTGAAAGATTTGTTTTGTTCATTTCATGATATAAATGGAGATTGAACAAAACGCTTTTTTATGCTTCCAAATTCTTTCGACGCGTCTTTTAGAGAAAATTAAATAAAATGAGTTTCCTTTAAAATTTTTTATTTTCCATTTTAACCTGCTTTTTTCTAAATTGACATTAAGTGACTTAATAGTTGTATTCAGAAAATTGGAAAGTGAAAATTAATAAATTTTGTTTAAAAAAAACAATATATATTTATAAAATATTATATTTATATCTTTTGTGGATAAAATGTAAGTGTAAATCGTTGCATTTAGAAAATATCAGCTGCAAATAAATCAGCATATCAATTTATTATCATGAAATATTTTATATGGCTATAGAAATGTAATAATAGAATGATTCTTTATATGGCAAGTGATTTGTTATAGAAATGATAAGTAAAGTTTTACTGAACAGGTATTATCGGCATGCGGACCTATTAGTGTCACATTCTTTACGGTCGTCGTTTTCTTTGGATCATTTTATTTATTAAACTTGATGCTGGCTGTCGTGGCGTTGAGTTACGAGGAAGAAGCTGAGATTACAAATGAGGTATGTATTTCCTTTCAACTTTTGACATACACCTATGTCTTACTTTAACTCTTCGAAGCTGATGATGAGTTTATTGGATCTATTCAATTCTTTATATTGAATCTATACAAATTTAAATTATTGTCATTAAAATTTATTCACACGCACGCACATTTTTTTTATATATGTATATGAATTATATCCTTTAAATTAATTAATGCTTTTTAGTTAACATAAATTAAATGGGTTTTACAGATGTCAATAATTGTATTACAGATTTTGATGTCAGCTTCGGTAGGTTAAAGTAGCATTTTAAAATATAATATTAATTCGAATGCGTTATGCTAAATGAATTATGCTGACATTTTACAACAATGCATTAAAAATAATAATTTATTCAATAAAATGTTATATGTTAGTTCGTTTTATTAATCACTTTTATCTAGCATTTTATGACGTTATCTACATTTAGCCGAGTATTTTGAATGCAGGAACGAAGAAAAGACTTGACGGATCATCGCGAAGACTCAACGTTTAGTTTCGATCCATCAAAAATCAATATTAAGACACTGACAAAAAATAAACAAAAAAGAATTGATGCCCGTAAAGGAGTTTTGCTCAGCAGTTACACAAGGAAAAAGACGCGTAGAAGAAAGCGCGGGAGGAGCAGCATCGGCCAGGAAAAAAACGGTGGTGCACGCAGCAGGTTTCTATATCTGTATTTACGACCGATTTTATACAGTTCAATTTGTCATCACCATTGCTATCGGACACTCGTTATGCTTGCAAGTTAAATGAGGATTTTGATTTCGAAAAATGCTAAATACAATATTAAACATACGACAATTTATTTATTTGTTCAAGATTAAAACATTTACTTTTTGAAAAAAAAATTGAATTTATAGAAGATTATATAAAATAAATGCTTTTAGTTCTTTAACTTGGAAAAATATAAATAAAATTCTCTAAATGTTCAATTGTGTGTAAAGCTTTTATAAATAAAATAAAACTAAGGAAACATGAATTACATATAAATCTGTTTCTGCTTTTATTCAAGAAAAATATTATTTTAAAATGAAAAACACTATGAGTAAAAATAAAATACTTCAAGTATAAAGTTAAAACATTTGCTTCTGTAAGAACAAAATAGCAAGTGTATAACAACAAAACGTTTTAATTTTGTCAGCATTATCTTTGCA
>NW_012130112.1:976125-978401 GCF_000143395.1 Atta cephalotes | reverse complement strand
AATTAAATTTAACTTAACTAACAGTGCATACATACACACATATATATATATATATATATATATATATAGATATACATATACATATATATATATATATATATGCAATTTGCTACGAAGCATTAAACAACAAGCTAATTCTAGAAAGACAGAAAGAAACATCGTAAATGCTCTCGAAATTTTCGAGAAACTGTAATAAAAGAAAAGTGAGCAAATGTGCTTGCCTTGCAATCTCACAATAGTAGATGATATAGGCCATATCATATAGAACGCATATTCTGGCGAATTTTGTATAATCTATCTCAGAACTATTATTCTCATCTACATCTAGTTTCTTTTATTAATTCACAGTTGTTTTGTATTTAGCGAAAATTTTATGAAATACTTTTTCTCTACTCTACTCACTTACTCTAATCACTTGTAGCTGATCTTTCAATTTATTACAATACTGTCAAAAATTAAAATTTGCTTAAAATGAACTAAAGAATACAATTTTCTTATTTTAATTGTTCATAATTAAGTTGATTTTAATTATTTATTATTATAATTATTTAATTATTTATTATAATATTTCGATATTTTTTTATTTGTTCTGAAAGAAACTAAAAAATATAAAAGATAGATTGTTTATTCTTAGTTAGAAGAAATTAATTGATATAAATTAAAAAAGGTTTTTACTTCCTGAATAATATAAAATTATTTTCTTTCTATAATTTATAATTAATTTCTCGCAACGATTTTATAATAAAAAAATATTTTGTTTAACTTCTTTTTATTTTTATTTTTTTCGTAAAGAATTTCATCTCCTTCCTTAGCGTTATTATTTTCCATAACACGCTACAAACAAGAAATGACCTAGTTTAATGATACACACAATCAGGATATTCCCAAAGTTAATGTCTACTAATTATATCGATTACTAATTGTAATCGATTTCACGTTGAACCTAACTATAATTTTATGCAGTTCTGAATTTAATTAGTGTAATGTCTCGAATAATCCCCGATACGACCTCAGTTCTTTAAAATCACAAAATTTCGTAGATCGCTTAGCAATTTGAAATATAAATATCTATCTTGCGCACTTATATTTAGGTATTTATGAAAATTATATATAGAATAATTCAGATATAAAAAAAAAATAACATTAAAATATATCATAATATCATAATACGTATTCTCAATTTGGATAATATTTTTTCAAAGAATTTTCTTTAATAAATGAAAACTGAAGAATACTATCAAATATTTAAAAATAATATAAATTATATATATAAAATACATTCTTCTCTCTCTCTCATAAAAAACTCAATATATTTTTTATTTATATTTTATTGGAAGATAACTCAATCTTTTCAAAATATTAAATTCTCTCCGAAATATATAATGTTGAATTCCATTACAGGTCTATGACGCCCAGTCCAAGTCCAAGTCCCAGGCACTCTAGTGTACGACCTTCTCACTTGCCGCTTCAGAACATTAGCCCCAGACCGTTGGAACCGAATACGGTTCATCGGTTAGCGCCAAATCGGGGTATGTTACATTCCAGACAAGCCAGCAACAATAGCAATCAGCAGTCATCTTTGGATGACTCCGGGGTAGTAGATGATCATGACGGCGACGATGTCACGTCCGCTGAGGAGCATGACAAGCGCGAGTTGCGGGAGCATCGTGTAGAGAAGTCACAGGAGAAATCCCCAAAGGAACACGGCAGAATTCAACCGATCCAACAAATGCGCCCGGATTGCCCACCGGCGCCGGTCACCGTGTCAGTGAGGACCGGCAATCGAGAGATTCGAGTGCTCAAATGCAACGGGCTCAAAACCAAGAAACATATGTACGCGCTGCCGCCAGAGTACCTGTCGCACATTGTAGTTTTAGGTGAGCAAAAAAATTGCAACATGTTAGCAACATTGTTAACAGTGTTTCTTTATAAATAATATTGCCAGTAATTGAATTTTTTAGTGGTTTGAAGTATTTCCGAATCAATTTGAAGTTGACGGTTTCCTCAATTGAAACTCTATTAAAAATTTTATCTGAAACTCTATTTGGAAAAATTTGTTAACAACTTTTGCATTGTTAATTATTTTTTTGTTAATTAATTACTTTTTCATTGTAATTGTGATTTAATTTAAACATTGTAATTGCGATTTATTCAAAATTTATTATTCTGTCTCTCTCTCTCTCTCTACTCTCNCTAGTACTATNTACTACTACTACTATAGTACGTTACTACGTACGTTAACGTTTAAACGTTTAAACGTTTAACCGTTTAACGTT
>NW_012130112.1:950260-976105 GCF_000143395.1 Atta cephalotes | reverse complement strand
TTAATTTTTTACCTTATTTAGTTAATTAGTTGTATTTAATTTTAAAACTTAAATTGTTAATTAGTCGATTTATTNTAATTAATTTAATTCTTATCCTCTCTCTCTCTCTCTCTCTCTCTCTCTCTCTCTCTCTCTCTCAAATTAAATGTTAAATTTAAAAGTTGTAGATAAAATTTGCGTGAATACTATTTTATATAATTGATTTGGCAAACTAAAATTTATTCCTTAATCAATTTAGCAGTTTTAACTTAACTGTATAAACTGTATAATGTATCTTTGGTCAAAATCAAGTAAAATTTTTCAAAATTAAATACAATTTCATAGTTTATTAATTAATTAAAATGTTCAATGTTGAATATTCAAAGCTTATAGTAGATCATGTTGATTATATGGACTAACTTCATTATTCATTCAAAATCGCGGCTATATATCTAAATTAGTACACTAACACATTTGCAGATATAATTTCACGAACGAAAGATTAATTTTTTCTTTATTATATTTTTTTTTATTAAATTGAGAATATTCAAATTTTTAAAATAAAAATTAAAGATAAAATATCGTAAATTTAAATTGCTTACAGACGATCTTCCAGATAGAAATTGCGATAAGTGTATTCAATGCTGCGTTGATTACGAAGGATGGCTAAGATTTCAGAATTGTCTATATAAGGTAAATTTACTGATATTCACTTTTCTAAAATTTTGTACATGGACCTGGGACAGTTATGCATTACACGTAATTGATACGTAAACAATTACTAATTGACATTAAACGAAATAAAACATACTTAATGTTGATCTGATTCTACATGAAACAGTTTTTCGAGACATATAATCACATTAGAATTACTCTCTGTTACGTTTTGCTAATTCTATATTTAGGATATATTACGCAGACATTATTTCTAAACGTAATAGCAAAACCTGGATATTTATTTTGTTGATAAAATTTAGATTCATTAGAGATTAGATCGTAGATTGTTTAATTCTTTTCTTATTTTAATTTTCATAATAATTATTTATAATTTATTATTATAAAAGAAATTTATAATGTAAAATAATTTAAAAATTTATAATTTTACATTATAAATTTCTAATTAAAAAAAAAATATTCTTAAGTTTGCTATCGATATTAAGTGATGCAGTTTATAGCTCAAAATTATATATATAGTATAAATTTTGTTAAAATTTAAACTAAAAAACGAAAGTGATTCTTCACATAAATTTAAGATGAAAACTTCATATAACCATATGATCGAAACGATTTAGTGTGAAAGATACACAGTGTTAAAGTAGAAGAAAAAAATGTATCAAAGTAAAAGAAAATCATTCAGGTTACTTTAATGAAATTTTCTATATATTTAATCAAAGTAACTCGAGTGATTTTCGAAATTTTTGGAACAAATTAATGACCACTGATATATAGCTTAATGTTCCAATAACTTGGCTCATTTGCATGTAAAATTTATGTCTGATAGCATTTTACAGAGTTAATTCAGTAAGAAGAACGATTCACAGATTGCATACATAAAAATTACTTTTCCTTAATCTTATTGCGACATGAAAACAAATCGCAGAATAATTTGCATCAAGGTGGTGAGAGATCCCCTGTTCGAGTTAATGATCACCCTTTGTATCGTCTTGAACACCGGTTTCCTGGCGATGGAGCATCATGGCATGAGCGAGTCGATACGGCAGGCGCTCAACATCGGCAACAAGGTATTCACCAGTATCTTCACATTCGAATGCTTCCTGAAGCTCTTGGCGTTGAGCAAGGATTTCTTCAACAATGGCTGGAACAATTTCGACTTGATTATCGTTTCTGCGTCGCTTATCGATTTAACATTCGAATTGGTAGATGGCTTGTCGGTGATACGCGGTCTCAGACTGTTACGTGTTTTAAAGCTCGCGCAATCCTGGACGACCATGAAGGTTCTTCTCAGCATTATCATTTCGACAATAGGCGCGCTCGGTAATTTGACTTTCGTGTTGGTGATTGTGATTTATATATTCGCTGTGATCGGCATGCAGCTGTTTAGCAAAGACTACACCTTCGACAAGTTCTATCCGGATCCGGTGCCGCGATGGAATTTCAACGATTTCTTTCATTCGTTCATGATGATATTCCGCATTCTGTGCGGCGAGTGGATCGAACCATTATGGGACTGCATGCGTGCGGAAAGGGACGATGGGCCGGGTACGTGTTTCGCGATTTTCCTGCCGGCTCTAGTGATGGGCAACTTTATGGTTCTCAATCTCTTCTTGGCGTTGTTGCTCAACAGCTTCAATTCCGAAGAGTTAAAACAGAAAAAGGAGGAAGTCGGCGAGGAATCGAAGCTCGCGCGTTCGTTCGATCGCATACGGTCGATCGTGCGTAAACAGAAGCATCGGAAGGAGAATTCGGAGAATGAGAAGAATATTCGATTAGAGCAGATCGTGCGCGAGGTAATGGACAAGTCTGATAAGGAGAAATACGCGATTCAAGAGACCGTGCTGAGCCTTCCCAAAGACAATATTTATAATAGATCATATCAGGAGAGTCTCAATCAGCCGGTCTTTACTTACGATCCGATCTATCGTCAGGCCACTCTCACCACTTACAGTCAGAGCAATCAGGAAACAATCAAGGAGAATAAAAAACTGACCGAAAAGGGCAACAGCAACGAGACCAATCCCGAAGAGAATATAGAGTTAGAGGTGCTCAAGGACGTCAACCCGGACGAGGAAGTAGCCATGCTGCCAGAGGAAAAGCTGGCCATTCGAAACGACGAAAATATAGGAAAACGTCCTTGGCATGCTCTCGTGAGTTACGTGGACGAGCTTACGGTCGGAGGCAGAAGGGATAGTAAAGGAAGGTATATCGATGGAATGGGCTCGTTTCCCGGATTCGGCAGGAATAAGAAGAATAAAGAGCCGCTTGATTGCTTTCCCCAGCACTTCTATCAGAAGTAAGATGTATTTTTATCTTCGTTTATATCGGCAATTTAAAATAGTATAAAATAAAAATACTTGAAATTATTTATTATTTATAATTTAAATTAAAATCAGATTGAAAATTGTATTTTGGCAGATCTGTCGTTTTGATCATTTCAGCTTTGCTAATTACATCAGTCGATACCATTTTGGCCTTAAAATAAGCAAAGTTGTTTGTGATAAATTTTGATGCGCCGATTACGAATTTGGTCCCGAAAATGTCTTATCACGTCAAGTTTTAAAAAAATTTCCAAATTAACGCCTTCGGCAGTAATTAGTTATAGTATTAAATACTCATAAAGAGAAAAATTTTAAATTTATTAACAGTTTAAAAGTAAATAAAAAGTTTAAAAATAAATTCAGTTATTCAAAGCTTTATTAAATGTTTATTCATTATGCAATTGAATAATGTTCAATGGATACGATTATTTAGGTGCAGCTGTATCAATCGTTGCCTCGCCACGGATCTCGGCAAAAAATGGATAAGAATCCGTACGGTCGTTCTATCGGTCGTGGATACGCCAGCTTTCGAATGGATGATCCTAGTTTTAATTTTCGCATCTTCCATAACGCTGTGCTTCGAGGACATCTACTTAGACGACAATCCTTTTTTGAAAAAGATTCTCTATTGGACCAACCTTGGCTTTTGCGCACTTTTTAGCGTCGAAATGCTCCTAAAATGGCTAGCTTTAGGCTTCTGTAAATACTTCACCAGTTTCTGGACAATCCTGGATTTTATAATCGTTTTCGTAAGTATAAATCAGAGTCTTGCACCTAACCGATGTAAATTTCAAAATTGTGAGCGATACATGTGGCATGAAATGTGTTTTTGGTTCCTTTGCTTGTTTTGAGGCATTATATATTTGTATTCGAGATGAGCCATCTAATTTTATGAATAACTAATAATTTTTATTCCTAACGAAAATTATAAAATGTTCATGTGCTGTTAAGTAGAATAATTTATATTAGTATACGTATTCTTTTTAAACTAAACCAATGATTATTAAGTTTTTAAATTTGACAACTTTTTTATGTTTGCAATGAAAATTGTAATAATTATTCCATGATTATTACAATTTCCGTTGCTATCTAGATGGTTCAACTTTTTGTATATATGATAAGATGAAGTAATTGAGATCATATTGGATGAAACATGCAATAATTGTTTGAACGTTGTTTCCGTGTTCCTTTTTTTATGTGTTTTATGTGGCCCCGTGGATCCAGGTATGTTGAAAGTTACTGTATATGTCTCAGTACATTTCCATTTGTATCGTGTTAATTTAAAATGATATTTACCGCAAACGCATGTGGTATACGTTACTTTTTTGTCAATTATACATGAGTTACCGCAGACGAATAATGTTTGCATCATTAAGTAAACTCTCATATGCATAAGAGGAATAAATAATAATTGGTTAAATAAAAAAACACTATTTAAAACCATGACTATATTAACAAAATATTTTCTAATTTTATCTTTAATGTTGAAACAATTCCATGTGTTTATATATCATAAATCCAACAAACTTTAACTGCTCCCCGAATTTATTTTTAGACTTGAAACATAATTCTAACAGAAATAGAATCATATTATAATATCACAAATTAAATTGATAAGCAGTTTAATATTAATGCTCATAGGCATCTTTATAATAATCTTTACATATCTATAAATAATTTAATTAAAATAAATATAAAATAAAATCTATAAATAATTTTATTTTAATTATTATGAAAAATATTATTTCGGCCGGGGATCTTACGCATTCCGTCTTCACTGCTCTCCAGACTACCGAGACTTTAATAATATTCTTCGCAATAACTGATGTATATATATATAGAAAGTACGCATTTTAAAGACCGCGTGTATAAACAATATTATTAAAACATTATTACATTAAACTACGATATGAACAAACAGTAGAAGAAATAAAGACTAAATTATTTATAATATTAGTACTCTAGTTCTGTTAGAATTCCTAGTCAGGTCTAAAAATAAATTCGACGCGCAATTTGCAGGATTGGATAGGTGGTATATAAATTCACATGGAATTGTTTCAGCATTAAAGATCCAAGCTTGATCATTTAGCCTTTATTCCTTAACTGTTTTGTATTCATATCGCGGTCTAATATGGTACTTCAATATCATATTATATATAATATCATATTATATAATAAAGGTATAATAAAAATAACGTCAATATAATAATAATAAAAAAGTATTGCTTTAAAGATCGCGATGTAAACAACACAAACAATTAAGAAATAAAAGCTAAGCGATCAAGCTGGACCTTAATACTGAAAACAATTCATGTGAATTTATATATCACAATTCTAATTCCAAAACTAGAATAAAACTAGAATAAAACTATCACAAATTAAATCAACAAATATACCTACCTTAAAATTAATTACAAATTTTGAGATACTTATAAAGATGCCTATGGGCATCAATCAATATTATTAAATTGCGTGTCAATTTAATTTAATATTACTACTCTAATTTTGATTGCATTTCAAGATTGCAATTCGCATTAAAAATAATTTTGGCGTGCAGTTTACAAAATTGTAATTGTGATGATATTAATTCACACGGATTGTTTCCAGCATTAAAATCCAGCTTGACTGTTTAACCTTTATTTCTTAATTGTCATAAAAATAAATCAATATTATATTACGGTTTTTAAATATGCCGCTGCACGCTTTATAATACAAGGATTTACATATGGCAGAAATACAAAAGGAATGAAAGTTTTATTCTCTTTATGTAATTTGCACATTTGCTTGTTTAATTAACATAGCTTGAAAATTTAATTTCCTACACAATTTATTCTTTATAATTCCTTGTAAAAGAACTTCATTACTTAATATTATCCGTAATTGCACAGTATATACAAAAAATTTCCGGAGTATTTAAATTAAAAATCAGTAATGACAGACAAAAAAATTTTATTTTAATATTCTATATCTATACTTATCTCTATTCTCAAGTGTGTTTTTTAGAACACTCGTTCAATTATATTTATAATACAATTATTAGATTATTCTTAAAAATAATTGATTTCTAACTTTTTTCTTCTTTCGTCGATACATTGTCATACGCAAATATCAAATACAAATATATTTTCAAATTACTTTATCAGAACTTGAGAATTTAATTGCATGAATTTCTTTATTTAAATTTAATGAGCTATATTGAGATCTAAATTATTACGTTTTCCTCAAACACAGGTATCCATGTTTAGCCTTTTAATAGAAGAAAATGAAAACCTTAAAGTGTTACGATCACTGAGGACACTACGCGCCCTGAGGCCGCTAAGGGCGATTTCAAGATGGCAAGGCATGAGGGTAAATATATTGCAGACAAAAACTCAATCTATGAAAATTCGTTTGAAACATAAACGATAGAATATGTGAACGCGATTATTGCGTTATTCACTGATTGTGAGAAGATTTTTCTTCCCGGCTCGCAGATCGTAGTGAACGCGTTGATGTATGCGATACCTAGTATATTCAACGTGCTCCTCGTCTGTCTCGTGTTCTGGCTTATTTTTTCGATAATGGGTGTCCAGTTTTTCGGCGGCAAATTCTTCAAGTGCGTTGACGAGTACGGAGAAATGCTGGATATTTCGGTGAGTATCACTCACTTTATTCTAATTCGAATCTAATTATCAGGAAGGAGGATGACATGTATGACATAATATGCGTGCATTTAAATACATTCATTAATTTCAATATATTATATTCAACAATTATTTATTAGCAAAGACCAAAAATAACAGTTTAAATTGTTTTTAGTTACGAATAATCATTATCGATGTCGGAAATTGTTTTTGATCATAAATTATCATTACGGATGATTTCCAACATTAATAATGACAACCGAAAACAGTTTTAATTATTTATGATGATTATTTGTCCAAAGTCGCTTAAAGAAAATATAATTGTTATGTTATAGCTTTTTTTTATTTTGGTTATAACAGTTAGTCTTTATATACTAATATTAATTTTATTATATATATACATATATATATATATATATATATATATATCAGATATATATATATATCAGATATAAATTATAAAAATTATTTGTTCTAATCAATCTAATAGCAATCAAATCTGAGCATAATATTTTTTGTAAACAACACGACTTAGCATATCAATCTAATCATTATGATTTGATATTAATCCAAGACATTTTTCTTATGCAATCATTTCAATTTCAGATAGTGAACACCAAGGAGGAATGTTTCAGCAAGAATTATTCCTGGCAGAATAGTAAGATTACTTTCGATCATGTTGGCATCGCTTACTTAGCTCTGTTTCAAGTGGCTACTTTCGAGGGTTGGATGGAGGTAATGGAGGACGCTGTAGATGCGAGAGGAGTAGATTTGCAACCGCAAAGAGAGGCAAATCTGTACGCCTATCTCTACTTCGTTATATTCATCGTATGTGGTTCATTTTTCACACTCAATCTTTTTATTGGAGTGATCATAGACAATTTCAACATGCTGAAGAAAAAGGTAAATAGTATAATTATACCATATGAATAAATGTAAATTTGATGAAATCCATAGTGAAATCATAATTTTAAAAATATTTTACATATTTTGTTGAGCGTGGGAGATATGTTTGTTTCAATTTCACGTACAAAACAAGAGTAATTATTTGTGCGCTGTATAATCGCGAAATAAAGTAAAGAAAAATGTAAAGTAAAGAAAAATATTTGTTAATAGATATTTTTCTTTACTCTCTTTATATCAAATTCTTTACTTTATTTCGAGATTATACGATGCACAAATAGTTAACTTGGCAAAATGTTCATGTTATTATGCATACAAAGATTATTTAATATTTTTGAAGAAGCATATTTTTATAATTATTTAACAGTTCATTTTAATAGTTGCTAAAAACATTTAAATTTATTATTAAATATTAAAAAATAATAATTATTCACAATTTGTTATTAAATATTAATGGCTGTTCATATCAGTTATTTCTTGTTATAAATAACAAAGTATGTTTTTTTTTATGGATTCTCATAAAATTTATATGATTGTAGAATAATAAAACGATATTTTTTTTCAGTATGAAGGTGGGGTGTTAGAAATGTTTTTGACGGAAAGTCAAAAACACTACTACACTGCCATGAAAAAACTCGGCCGTAAAAAGCCACAAAAAGTTATAAAACGTCCGATGAACCAATTCCTCGCAATGTTCTACGACCTGTCCAATTCTCGCAGGTAATTGCATAATATAACACTTTGGCAAAGAAAAGCACATTGACACTTTGAGCAAAGAATTGTGTTGCTTATGTCAATGATTGTACAAATTGATGTCATTAATAATACTTTGGCAATCAACTTTATTCTTTACTGTAATCTCGCGACAGTTAAAAATGTTAGTTTTTTCTATAAGGAACAGTATTATATTTAAACCATAACTTAATTATATTTTAGTCAAAAAATAATTTTCTCTTAAATATAAAGCTAAATAAAATTTTTTTTATTTATATTACATTTGTGTAACAAACTTATAATTTTTGTACTATTTCTGTACTATTATATCATTTTCTTCATCTATTGCAAGTCATTTATTGCAATTATTATAACTCTATTTTAATTATTTTTTTTCTTTAAAATCTTGTAATAAAAATTTTTGTAATCAATAGTAAAAATTTTTATAAATTTATTATTGCAATGAAATAACTTTTTTCAATTCTATATAATTGTATATATAATTCATTGCTTATTTTTCTTAGAATTTTTATATAATTTTTTTTTCCGAATTTTTGTAATTCTCTAATTTTACAATTTTTTCGAAAACTTTCTCAGATCTTTTATATAAATTGGAATATTTCTCAAAAATGCTGAAAAAAATGTACATCTTTTTTAGTATTTTTATTTATATAAATTTTTATGAATTTTGAAGTATTCTGAAATTTTTAAGATTTTTCATTCATAATTTTTGAGAAAAATTCATAAAATCTGAAGAAATTTATGGTTTACAAAAATTATTACAAAATTATTATATTTTTACAAAAATTTTCATAAATATGAAAAATTCTTAAAAATATGAAATAAGAACTTTTCCCACAAAGATATTGTTTAACGTCTTGCATGTTAAGTTTTTTCCACAAATCTAACTCGATCGAGACAACTAATTGATGCCAAAGCTTTATTCTAGTTTCACTCAACACATGTGTGTGTTATTCGTTGCAATATAACGTAATGAATGCGTAGAAATGGTGTGGTCAAAATGACGTAAATGGTACGTGCGAATTTGATGTGGCGGTCGTACTGTGCTGCACGCGTTCGATCGCAATGCAGCGCGAGCAATGCGGCAGGTGTTTCCTCTGTAATCACAGACATTTTAAATTAAATCATTAACAAGTTTACGCTCTCGCTTTTGATATTTTAATTAATATTTGATGTTAATTAGTAGATACTCCACTCTTGAAATTAACTTTGCCAAGTATATTAAATTCCTTTACAGTAATTCGCAACGTGTTAATGGTTAAGCATAAATGTCTGTGACCCAAATTGTTCTTTAATAGAGTCATTACAAAGCTACGATTGCCCACCTCCTCACTACTCACGTTGCTGTGCTTGAATGTGTGTTTCACAGAATTCCTATTTATCTATTTTATTGAAATTTACGATCAGAATTATATCAGGTCATAGACAGGTCATAGACAGGTTTGACAGATTGCTTTTATATTATCATTTACCAGCAATTAACAGTGCACAAATAAAGGAAAACCGACAAAGGAAAATACGTACTGTAATTTCACATAACTATGGTCTTGTGCTACAACTCTAATCCAAACATCCGCATGCACGAAAACTGATATTCATATTTTCGTGTGCGCGGGTGTTTAGATCATCTTGTGGCATAGGACCATAGTTACTTGAAATTACGGTGTCTAACATCACAGCAATCTTCTACAGTGGAAGCGATCTATAAAACTACTATTATTTTTATCTTCAACTTACTTATTTATCAACGAATTAAGAAGACAACTTTAGATCGCAAAAAATAAGGTAAGAAGAAATATATTTTACTGTATTTTGAAACAGTCTTTAATTTAATCGTCCTATTTTTTTCTTCAAAAGCTCTTTACATAATTTTCTTATTAATTATAAAACTTTCATAATATTAATTTGTTGAGAGCTTTACTTTACACAAATCAGATTATTTTTATATTAATATGTAAAAATATAAAAATGTTATCTTTAAATAGTGACTCATATAAACTTTTCAAACTTACTGGATTAATATCATAAAGCAGAAAACTATAAATTTTTTTCTGTATTTTCAGTTGCTAAATTTTATGTCAATTCAATAGATAATTTGTATACATTTTTTTTGTGCGATAATATTTTCTTTTTTCAAGCATTGTAATATGTATACAAATCGCCGTGAAATATAGTGCGTATTTTCTTTTCAGCTTCCAGAAAAGGCAAAACCGCGGAAAATAAGTGCTGTGACTCTACAATTCGTTTCTCAGAGTAATGGAAAATCGATACTCAAAGGACATTAACGCTCGCCATCTCTAAATTGTAGATACACAATGTCGGTGTGCAGTATACATAATAAACGAGATAAGCTGCAAGCAGGGAACTTACGTAAACGTCATAACTTCATAATTCTGCACACAGGGATTAGATACTCCTTCTCGTAAAATCCATGCAAATGTAAAATTAGCTGTATATAATAGCAGAATATAGAATTATTATGACGGTGTCAATGCGTGAATTACGAAAAATTTATATACTTTTATCAAGCTACTGTTATAAACATACATATAGCAGAGATACATTTTTATCACAATTAAGATATACTTAAAATTATTTATATCGTTGTATAATTTTTTCATTTTTGTGAGAGAGATCGTTTTATTTCAACTATTTAAAGAAAGCGAATGAACGGTAAAGTTAAATATTATATTTGTCCCACGTACTACCAGCAGATATTATTTACGTCATTTTTACCGCACAAATATTAAATTTGTATGCATCGCTTTGACAAGAAGAATGACGATTAATTTGAGTACTTTGAAATTATAAAAGAGAATATGACCTCTATTCTGAAAAAGAAACTAGATAATATATGAAAAACTAGAGAAATACTACAGTATAAGTTACATATATTATGGTTACATATACTATTTCCCTAGGTTTCATTTTAAGAAATAGGGGCTCTGACCTCTTGTATGATTTTTCAGATTTGAAATAGCTATCTTCGTTTTGATATTTCTCAACATGCTGACGATGGGGATCGAGCATTACAATCAGCCTCATCCCATCTTTTTTGTCCTCGAAGTGTCGAACGCGTTTTTCACGACCGTTTTCGGCTTGGAGGCGATCGTCAAAATAATAGGTCTGCGTTATCATTATTTCACGGTGCCGTGGAATCTGTTTGACTTCTTACTTGTATTGGCGTCCATCCTGGGTATTCTAATGGAAGATATTATGATGGATTTCCCTGTGTCCCCGACGCTCTTGCGAGTCGTGAGGGTGTTCAGAATCGGCAGAATCTTGAGGCTCATTAAAGCTGCGAAAGGTATCCGCAAGCTACTCTTCGCTCTTGTCGTCAGTCTTCCAGCACTTTTCAACATTGGGGCCCTGTTGGCCCTAATCACATTTATCTACGCCATCATCGGCATGTCTGTTTTCGGGCACGTCAGGAAACAAGGCGCATTGGACGATATGGTTAGTGTGTGGATAGTTATATTATAAACGCCGGTTTTTTACAGACTTAAAACTATAGATTGCCTACGATCAGTTCAAAATTGAATCTTACATACATCTTTTATGTCCTTTAATTTTCAATTAGTGTTATTAATAATTAGTGTTTAATTATTGTTATTAAAGCTAGTATCTTCCATTGTAGGTGAATTTCGAAACGTTTGGTAGAAGTATGCAGCTACTGTTCCGTTTAATGACTTCGGCTGGCTGGAATGATGTGTTGGAGTCGTTGATGGTGCAACCACCTGAATGCGATCCTACACCGAACAGTCGACAGATGAACGGAGATTGCGGATATCCCTTGCTAGCTATCACGTACTTCACATCATTTATCATCATTAGTTACATGATAGTCATCAATATGTACATCGCCATCATCTTAGAGAATTTCAATCAAGCTCATCAAGAGGAGGAGATTGGTATCGTCGAAGATGACTTAGAGATGTTCTACATCCGATGGTCGAAGTAAGATACTATTTTCTTTCAAAATTATTTAGCCATGTGTTTTTAGAAATATTGATTTAATTAATAAAATAATTGCGGTCTCTATATATCTTCTAATAGATAATTAAAATAATAATGTGGCGGCAATCTCATTGTCATTTTAAATTGAAATTTTTGTTTTTCTAGGTACGATCCACATGCAACACAATTTATTAGCTTCTCGCAGTTGAGCGACTTTATAGCAAGCCTGGACCCGCCGCTGGGAATATCAAAGCCCAACGTGGTAGCGTTGGTTAGCTTTAATCTTCCCATCGCAAAGGGTAACAAGATTCATTGTCTGGACATCTTGCACGCGCTCGTCAAGCACGTTCTTGGGCACGTCGAGGAATCAGATGACTTCAGGAAGCTGCAAGAACAGATGGATGTTAAGTTCAAAAAGCAGTTTCCAACTAGAAAAGAATTGGAGATAGTGTCTTCCACGAGAATCTGGAAGCGACAAGACAAAGCTGCCAGGTTGATTCAACGTTCCATAAGAGAGTACATTGCGTGAGTATGACTAATTGAATTACAAAATGATAGAGGACTTTTCGACTCAATTTAGTCCGTTCTATCTGCGCATGAAATGTTTGATGATTATTCTGAGACATCCTGTATACGTAATTAGCGTACATAAGAAATAATAAATATAGCAACTAAATAATCTCGATGTATGTACAGGATGAAGAAGGAGCGTGAAAGAATCGCTCAGGAGGTGGACTCGCAGACGCAGACCTCGAGCCCAGGTGGTGTGGATGGTAGGAGCGGAAGTGGATGGGGCGGTAAGCTGTCAGCTCTGCTACATGTGCACCGGGGTAGCCGGGCCAGTAGCCGCAAGTCCTCCAGGGCCAGCGACGCCAGCGACCTCAGCGAACTCGGCACCGCTTCGGCGTGGTTATTCCCGAATCTTCCTCTGCTGTTGCTCTCCGGCGCCACCGGAACCCACGAGGACCTGCCACCCCCGGCACTGACCGTGTCCCGTCCCTCACCAACCGCTGATCAACCCTCCGCAGCCTCCAGCTCTGGCTCGGATTCTCATATTACTATCAGGTTGGTTTAATTTTGCACAATAAGATAAGATAATTATTCGGATGACGAACAGCGCGCTGATGACCTTGATCATGATATATATTGTCAAAGTCATGACAAAAGTTTTAGGTCACTATTTATTCAAACGTTACTAACAAGTAAAGTTTACAAAATAATATCTTATTTCTGCTATATATTGATTACGATTTACACTGTGCGCTTAGTTCGCGACTTATATGACAGCTATCGGTCGCGGACTAAGCGCAAGGTAAACGTAGCCATTGACGGGCATATGTATTTGTTTGCTAAAGCAAAATTTGATAAAGCAGCTATAATAGCCAACATTACATCATGCTTTTCAAGAAAATAAAGGTTATAGAGGCTATACAAAAACATCCTAATAATCTGAATAGAGATAATGGCTGCAACATAAGTAAAATATAGAAGATTATTTTTCCGATCGAAGATCGACATTCTTGTTCACACCTCTCTTTCCTTCACTCTTCTTCCCCTATCACAAAAAAAAACAACCAGCGCATATAAAGGGAATTCCCGGAAGAGCAACTCTTATCGATATCAGGTTGCTCCTCATCCTAATAAAACGAACTGTTCACGAAACATTGATATTTTAAGAGTAGATTTGAACACGGAGATATTTGATATAATTTCTATATAGAAAGTGTCATGGAAAGTATCATGGAAGAGTATTATTGTTTTATTTATCATTGCTTTTTACAAGTTGTAAGCACATACGCAAAAATTTTCTTTGCAAAATACATTCAACTATATCTTTATAATTATTCGTCTCACATGATATTCTTCATATCTCGTAAAAAACTTGTTCAAGACAAATTGAGTTCGTAGAAAATAAATAACTCAAGTACATCTTGCAAATGTCGTGTATCGAAAAACAATATTATTATGTATAAGAAGTGAGAACATTAACAACTGCTTGTTCTCTTTAGATCGTTGGGTCCCACGCTGGGCCGGCAGGACGCAGTGGAGAAGTATCCGGAGGACGACGTACTCAGTCCACCAACTTCGAAGCGCAGCTCCCTGCGACCGAGCGGTACTACTCTCTCATTGAATACGCTGCAACGGGATATCAAGGAAGCGTTTAACCGACGATGTAGTAGTCTGAGGCGACGGACACCACCGCCAGAACCAGTGCAACTACCAGTCGAGAGTAGTGACGTGAGTATCCTGGTGACGGAACCCAGTCCGGAGAACACGGCACCGCCCTCGAGGCCACCGCTGATTAGACAGCAGTCGGAGGCAACGGTGGTGCACGTTCTAGTGCACAGGGAAAGCGAGGAATATCAGGACACATCAGATGATAGCTGATCTTAACCGACAAGCGGATAGCGACAGCGACACGATTCAGTGATAATATGATAAATAATATATACGTAGACATATATTATATACATATATGTAGACTTTTCACACAGTGCAGATCTAATTTTAGATAGGGCGATAATCCGCATGGCTTCTTCGGGGCGAATCTCCTCGAGTCGGAGAGCGTGTTAGGTTGTGTGTGTGTGTGTGTGTGTGTGTGTGTGTGTGTGTGTGTGTGTGTGTGTGTGTGTGTGTGTGTGTGTGTGTGCGCGCGCGCGCGTGTGTGTGTGTGTATACGCGCGCATGTGAATGTGTGGTCGAAATATCCGATAAGACATTAGTGTGGTTCTCGGCTGATTTTAGAAAAGAAATTAAGCCTTGACTGTGGATCCTTGTTAATTTGATAACTGCTTATTCAGATAATTATTCTTTTAGGAACGCAATATTATCATTTTGTTGAATCTATGATGTGATCTCGATTAGAAATGTGATTAGAACTTATTACATCATAATTATTATGAAGATGCTTCCTAATAATCGTTAGGTATTACTCATCCATATTATTTATTGGTATTAGATATTATATTACAAGAAATTAATTTCATGCTCCGATACAATCTTATTGTAATATTTAAGCGAGAAATGACAGATATAACATTTTATTTCTGATAAAAATGAAATGTTTAGTATTTTAAAGAATGCCTAAAAAAATAACTTGTAACGATTCGTTGTACAATTTTTTGTTTTATTATCAGAAGAGAGTAGGTTGAGAGCCATTATTAAGAGACAAAGAAAGGGACAAGGACGAAGTTAAAAAAAATTTTTCGATTGCAGATGGAATGTCGTTGGAGAAACTTGGATCGTTTATCATGTTGACAATTTACTTTTGACAAAAATGCAAGCACCATTAATATTATCCATAACGACAGAGGGATTACTTAAAGATAAATTACCAGCGTAGCGAAAGTACTAGATGTAGCCGTTTTCGAAACAGGAACGTAATTTGTTAGAATACATCATTTGTTAGAATACTTCTCAAAGTGAATCGAAGTGGAAATGTAATTATGGTTCTTTATCGACTTCAGTTATTGCTTTGGACAATGAGACATATTACTATTATATCAATAAGAAAAATTGATTAGGCGTCAGTGTATTTAAATAACGAACAATTTATTACATTATCAATTTTCCTACATAAAGAAATCCATATTGATGAATCATTATAAATAAGAGCAATTTAAAGCTTTCTATAAAAACATGTTAAGATATGCATCTTACAGTTAAAATATGTATAAACTTTAACTGCATGTTTCCAACATTTTTTGATTGTATATAATCAGTATTGAATGTAAGACACAAATACGTATAATATTAGTAGTTTTGCCGAGCAAAGAAAAGTACTGCATTAATTGTGATGAATGAGAAGAATTATGATGAATACATTAAGCTGAACAATTTATGATTAATGCCAGTTTAACGAGTGCATTCGAATTTACTGCATATTCGCTAATTGTTTTAAAATAAACTCAAACCGTCAACACGGTATAAACTTTTTTCCCAAGCTAAACGACTATTTCTAGTAAATTACGCTACCCTGGTAAGAGCATGTTTTGAATTTTATAATTATTATCGTTTGCATCTTCGATGGATTAAAAATTTATTAATTTAACTATAAACATACACACACATATATATATATATATATATATACATAGCTATTAATATTTAGCTATTTATAATTTAGCTATTTAATCTCAGAGTTGGGTATCTATACATAAACAGACAGAATGTAAATTGTCACTTTTTACAATCTAATTAAAGAATCGTTGCTCTTTATCATTTATTTGTTCAGATTACTTGCTGGAAAGTAATTTGGGAAGGTAATTCTGTATGTAAATGCCCAACACTGAATACTTCAAATTGAGAATTTTGGAAACACTGAAATTTTTCAAATACGCTAAAATATCAAATCGAGATTTTTATAGATAATTGGAATACTTAATAATAATATTTTAGATTGTAATTATCAGAAACAATTGTAAAACTTCCAATTACCATAAGCTACAAAATCGATTGCAATGACTTGCTTATTATTTGGAAATAGTGTTTTAGTGCTATGCTATTGTATATCATTAAATTTTCAGACATTGCCGGATAGCTTTTAATACTGATTTAACGTGGCTTCAATAATCGAGAAAACGATATTTGCACTCGCGTGCACATAGAGATATTTCTCGATTAGCATCTATAACGGAACCTTTTTACTATAACTCTACATTTATATACGTCGTGATCCTTGTCTTTTACGTCGTAATTAAGGGTGATCGGACCAAATCTAGGCACATTCGACTCTGTTGTATGGTTTTCTCTTTAAAGAAGAAAAAAAGAGGAAAACCTAGATTGTTAGCACATAGATAATGTAGATCGCCCGGAATTTGCTACAAAGAACAAATTTTATCGATATACAAAAAGAGTACTGCCTCAAATCTTAGAATAAATTAATCGCGTCACTAACAGCGAGCAAGATCGAAAAAAAGAAAGATGGACGAATGAAATTAATAGATGGAAACAATGTGGCTTCCTTCGGTGATTATTATCGTAACCAAAGAACTCTTCTGTTTCTTTTCCCATAATATGAATTAATAACGACAAGATCAATTGACGAAAAGGAATACATCAGCGTTGTAACTACTAAATTAATTTTTATTTAAAAACGTTCTTTGCTTAACACGTTCCGATTTGTAAACTATTAAAGACGAAGATCTTCTTTGTCTTCAACATAATTGGAATTATATTTAAAAAATTTTGTTTAACTTATGCGCTCTGTATAAGTAATTCATAACCAATTCTTTTTTTAATTTTGACTAATTTTTCCAACATATACATTATTATGCGTATTCATTCACACATATTCTGTTTGCATTTGCGATATCGTATTGCCAAAGTTGTTCAATTCATTAAGTATTTTCGGTGTATTCATAGATTATTAAAAACTAACATTCATGCATCCTCGTTATTTGGCGGCGCTTTTTTTCTTTTGATTCTGTTAATTAAGTGTACATTCTCTCAGTGTTAATTCTCGGCCTTGTTAACGAAAATATGTTGTTTATTTACATAAAAACGAATCATTTTTCAATGTTTTAATCTTTTTGAGTCTGACAAGGATTTTCTTCTAAAAACTGTTTCAATTTTTTGTTTTCAATTTTTTGTTGTTGTCTAAGACATGAATAAACGTAGTTATAAGTGGTTGTAGTTGCAAAAATTGACCAATCATAGTAGAATATTCTCATGTGATTGTCTGTTCTAAACTATGATTGTCAATTCTAGAACGGTCCTTATCTATCAAGGTATACGCATAAACTTCTTTCCCGAGTTTACCTCCTCCATAAACATTAATGTTTTATTAAAAAAAAAACATCCTCAATAAAGATAATCAAACAATTATTTTTGTTGTGCCAATATTTTTTTCAAATTTTTCAATATTTTTATATGGTTTATTATTATGATTTCCTCGTTTCTTTCATATACCTACTCATATTTCTGCAAGAATAAATCTAATTTCAATAAATTAAATTAATGAAGTGAACTTTGACCTTATAATTTCGCTTTTCGGCAGGAAGAAAATGGCAAATCGTAAAATACCACTCTTGAAAACATTATCATTATCATTATCTCTTTACTGACATGTAAAACAGAGTCTATTCTTTTTCGTTATTATGTAAAAAAAAATACTCTTTTTCGAAGGAAAAAAACACATGAGGCTTTCGCTACATTTCATTAGAGATCTCATGGACGAAAATGGGGAGAGGGAATGGGAGAAGATGTACATTTGAATTTCCATAAACAACGAATTATTTTAAGGGGATCACGCCGTATTTTTGTCCTAAGTAGATTATGTTTCAAATTGTGTTATGAACTTTCCGGGAAATTTCATGTCATTTCGGGGAACATTATCTTAGTATTCCTGATGAAATAGAAAGAAAAAGAGAATTTTCTTGAAAAAACGAAAAACTTTATTGAAAAACTTTATCTATTCAATTTTATGATAAAAATTGAAAAAACTACCTAAAATTTTTTTTCGACGTAATAAATAATTTTGTATACTGTAAAAAAATTTTAGTCATAAAGACTTTCAAAGAATATTTTACATGTTAAATTGAGGCACAAAAAAGTATACTTTAAGTTTTGATATTTAATAATATATTTTAAGAAGAAAAAAGTCATTTTAATTTGGCATCGGAATAGTTTGAGACTTCACAATTTAAATAATACATTTAAATACATTTAAATAATACATTTAACAATGTATTTTTAGAGAGCTATAGCTGCAAATGTTTACCCAATATTATGTAAACGCAAATAAACGGAATAGAAAAAAGATTTCATTTGTCGTCCGATGGAAGAATCAATTGAAAGTTAAAAAATTAAATCAAATATAATAAACAAAAGAGCATATAAATGCCAAAGCAAGATCTGAGTATTACATAAGCGAGAAATGACATATTTCTTGGCATATTTGTAAATAAACAAAATTTAGATAAAATAAAATAATAAGATCGCTTTAAAACACTTGTAAAAATGAGTAGCTGAAGCTATCCCCCCCCCCCCCTGACAGTCAATAAATAGTCAATAAAGTCATAAAAAGCAAGTGAAGTGAAAATAAGCATGTGCATTGAGTAAACGTACTTCATTTACTTTTTACAACTATTTACTAATTAATCGGAGAAGAGAGGGGGGGGGGAGGGAGGGAGGATAAGAATAATTTCTATCCATTAAAAAAAAATGTTTTAAAGCAATCTCATCATTTTATTTTATCTAAATTCTCTTTATTTACAAATGGCATGCAAGGAACTTCAACGTATTATTTCTCACTTATGACGTCATGATTCAATATGGCCGCAAAAATATTAGAAGCTTTAATTAGACCTTTCTTTGGTTTTCATACTTCTTTAGTTATAATATTTGATTTTATCTGTAAGCCTATTTTTCATTTATCATTTAAAAAGTTATAAGGGTTATTTAACCGAACTCTGATTAATTTTGCTGGTAATATTATTTCATTAACACAGACAGAATTATCAAAAGTCCTGATGCTGTTAATTGTTCAATTTAATATAAAATTTTCTGACAATTACTCCCCCCGCCCTCCCCCTCTGCTAATGGAAAAACTCCAAGCACCGGTCACTGTACGTAATTCTGGTCAATCGCAATGTGGACGAACAGGAAGCAATTGTCAATTTTTAATAATGTTTTGCCAGACATATGGAATTAGAGATGGACAGATTAGAGAAAGGGAACGAATTATTCCTACAAGCGCAAAAATATTCCTAGAATGTTATATGAATATTGTGAAGAAATTAAAATAATATTATAATATATCAAGAATATTACATTTTTTAATATTATAAGAATATTTTATAGATGTTATATGTTCACTTCATAATATTCTTGATATTGTGCCTTTAAAATGAAATTCTTGAAATATAATAAATTAATAAATATATTAATAAATATGTTAATTATTTCTATATAAGTGCAATTTGAATTCAGAATAAGTAATGAAAAGGTCTTATCGATCTATGCTGCATCTTAGTATTTAAATAACGTTTTGGTGTGATTTTATGTACATATTTATGCAGTTTTACAACTGAGCACCAAAATCATTTTCAGTCTTTAATCGTAATTTTAAATTGAACTAGGGTAATAGTTTCACAAATTGAAGTAAATCTTATTAATATTTTTTAATGATCATACAATATTATTAAATAATGTTACTTTTAATAATCACATAATATTATTAGAAGTGAACAAATAACAAATCATTAATATTTCAAGAATATTATTTAATATTATATATTTTTATTATATATAATATATTTAATATTATATAATTTTAATAAAATATAAAGGTTACATTTAATATTCTAAGAATACGCCTAAAATATTATTTAATATTAAATAATATTATGCGCTTATAGTTAGGAATTTTGCAATAAGCAATTTATCTAAGAAGATAACGAGAGCTCGGTCGAAATTTTAAGAACTCCCATTAGCTTACTCAGCGACTAACTTATAAAATAATATCTGTTAATTAATTGACGATTAGCTTGCCAAGCATAACATCTGTAATATTTTTAATATAGAATATCGATTTTATGTTGTTTAGTATATGGAAAGAAAATAAGATTATATCAATTATACTTATAGTTAAAAATTTTATTGTAAACAATTCTGTTGCTCTATAATTAATTTAACGGGCTACTATGACTTGTCAAATAAATGCTTATATATAATTTTGTCACGGATAAATTTTTATAAACTTTTTGTCGTTTAAAAAAAATTAAAACATTCCCGGTGAAAAAAAAGTTGTATAATATCTCATAATATTTATTTTTAAGACTATATTTTGAATTTATGAAGTGTTATCTAAAAAAATATCTTAAATTTTTCAGATTTTATAAATTTTCTTTAAAAGATATAGAATGAGAATTCGTAAAAATCTAATAATGTTTTAAAATATACATATACATATAAAAAATTCTAAAAAAGACGTAAACTTTTTCAGTACTTCTGAAAATGGTTTCAATTCGTATAAAAAATATAAAAAATTTTCAAAAAAATTATAAAATCGAATAGAAATATACATAATAGTTATGGAAAATTATATGAAAAATTTTAAGAAAAATTTTCATCAGGCATGGAAAGAAAGATTTAAAAAAAGTTAAATTAGAGGTAACAAATTATATGATTACGAATTTTGTTAGAAATAATTCTATTGATTAAAGAGCTAAATTCCAATTATATTAACGTTAATGAAATTAATTCGAGCTTGTATCCGTTTCTACTAATGTAATTAACTTTAATCTAATTTAATTTACTTTTTATATTTTTCTAGTTCTAAGAATTAGAAAAAGACAAAGAGTAAATTACTACAATACATTGAAGAAATGGACATTAGTCGTAGATCGTTTGCAGATGTATATATATTCACTGATCTCAGTGATCTCAGTGATTGTTTGAATAATAATTATAAGTTAAAATATTGAACTTGAAAGAAAATATGTATACATCGTGAAATGAGATATTATGAAATTTATCTGTATTAACTGAAAAAATCATAAGAAGCATTCAAAAATCATTCAACACGCCCACGAGTATTCCTCGGATATCTACGCTGCATACGAGCAGCGATTACGTAGAATTAATTAGATTACCAGTGTAGCATTTTATTATTACATCCAATGACATTTGATCAGACTATAGCACTTTTGACAAGTTTAACTTTATGCGAGCGAAAAAAAAAGGAAGAAAAAAGGCAGATGAAGGAACGTTCTCTTCGTTTTTTTTTCTTCTAAGGGAGAGATTTTAGAAATGAGAAATGTTTTGGCGATTTGAAGGTTCGACGAATTTGCAAAGATTCGGTGAACAGTTCCGGGATCCTCAAGAACTGGTTTTCATGAGATATATACAAACATAGGGTGCATATTAATTGCACGAACTAATTGCATACAAGCCAATCATAGCGCTAAAGAAAAAAATAAAAAATCTCCCTATGCAGAAGTATGATTGGCAGTGAACAATTGCAACACCATAAGAGTGAATCATTCCCACAAATATATACGATAAAAACATATGTCAATTAAAAATTATACGCATCAAAGAAAAGCGTGCGTGCATGAGTGAGAAAAAAAAATCTGATGTAATCGAGATGCAATTATGTTAAAGCGGAGCTTGAATTTCGTAAGACCGAAATACGCACACTGACAGAAAAAAAATAGTGGCAATTATAAAGTTATACAACTCTAAAATTAAATGCTTGCAACTTGTTTTAAAAAGAATTAAAGTCATACCGAATACTATAAAAATATAGCATTCAGTACTACTTTAGTTTTTATTACTTTGCAAAACTAATTGCAAGTACTTAAATTATTAGAGTTAAATTTAGTAGTTATTAAAATTATATTTTTTATTTATATATACAATTATAATATTTTTCTCTGAGTGTACTGAAGATTGAAATTGGATTTGAAATTTGACCGAGGAAATTTGAATGACGATAAAGGAATTTTAGCTCCTTTTTTGTTTGATTGGTCAAATTTCTATTTTTCAATCTTCAATCCTCAATGCATAGTCTGATTTCAAGCCTTACAGCATCCTGTCTTAAATGTCTTAAGATAGTACACTCGCGAATTGAAAACAGAATTTCTTGAAATTGAAACTATATATTGTACTAGAAGAGTACTTTGATGTTTGTGCAATTAATAAGATTAATAATAAGATTGACCATTTCAATAATGAAATATAAGCATAATTAAAAACTGTACATTTTATACGTATCATCTGTACAAAGTTCATTAAAATGTTACACTTATTTTTATAGGGCCCTAGCAGTAAGATGTTAATACAAAAACGAGCATGTGATGAAGAAATATGAAATGGATATTATGAAAAAATTTTATAATTTTTTATCATTTTAGTCGGAAAATAGAGCCATGAAAAGAATTTAATTTTCGACTTTGTTTGGCATATAGAGGTGATTGAAGGGAATGAAGGGAACAGCCAATAAGTATCTGACATTAGTCAGACAGCATTGGTATTAATCTTTATCTTATTCGTTTTCTTTCCGCATATGTGTGCAACCTTAGACAGGCGCAATCAAAAGTTTTCTCTTACTGGCGGGAGTGAGAATATCGCCAATAAGCGCGCGATGGAACCTAAGGGCTAATTGTACACAAAAAATCTAAGTAATAAAACGTAAGCAATAAGCGAATTAACCAATCATAGTAGAATCCGTAAGGCCATAAGCAGCAGCCAATCCAACATATTGATTCCCTTACTACTTTCATCTTATTGCGCTAAGTTCTTTGTGTGCCATGACCTTAACTTTTGGATGGTATTATCGCCAGTGTACTACCTTAAGGACAAATAATTACATATTAAGAAAGAGAAGGAAGAAAAAAGTACAATTGTGTGCATGTTCATGTGCGTGTAAATTGCAAATTCTTATTGCATAAAGTTGCATCACGCGCTCTTTGAAACATATGTTTCTATATAGGTTTGTCATTTATAGCTAAACTAGTATATATTTTTATTTAAAATGAAATAGAATACAGATATATTTGAAGTTTAGTGAAACCAAAAAAGAAAGTTTTAGTGCAGTCCAATGCAGTGATAAAGAACAGGTCTTAATTAGATATTTGTTCACACCCAAAAAATATTTTTACCGATAAGCGAAGAATTTCTTTTATTATTTCCTTTAAGCAAAAATTGTATTTATAACACGTATTTATCTATAAAAATGAGGACACATAAATTTATTATGATCAAAAATAAATTTCTCTATTGATAACTTCTATATATAATAACTCGAATAGCCTTTGAAAATAAGAGGATATATAAGATACTATAATAGTGGCATGCTTATTTATTAGAAGCTTTTATTTACGTGTTATTGTAGCGTATATGTCAGTACATACAAGACGAGGATTGCAATCTTAAATCCAGCACCCTATGGTTATACGAAATTCCCCTACTAATTGTAGAGTATCTTTTTGAAAGAGAGAGAGAGAGAGAGAGAGAGAGAAAGAGAGAGAGTCGTATATGAATAAAACATCCTTTGACATTAACACGAAATTGCTAAATGACATAATATTTTTTTTGAGGTGACCTGACTGCTAATTCAAATATTCGAAACTACTTTTTTTGCAATTGATTTGAAAAGATTGTAAGACTGAAAAGTGAGCCTTACAATCTTTTTAAATTAAAAGAAAGGAGAATAATGTTGTGCGAGGGAGTACCCAAAAGTTTACGGAATTGTTTAAAAAAACAGTATTTTTATGTTTTTTATGTTTCTTCTAGTATTGATTTTCAATTCATATATATTGGTGATGAATGGCTCCGCGTAAAAACGATTAATTCGTAATCAACAGATCCTAAGTTTAGTTTCGATTTTTATTCAATATGTATCTCGACTTTTTTTTATTTCAATTCTCATGCTAGCGTTACTTATGAAAGATTGAAGCGTAAGACTGTTAATCTTGCAGTTATAAAAAATTGAACTTACTAAAAATTTAAAGAAAATAAATATCGAACAGCAGCAAAAGATAGTATAAACTGATATACTGTAAACATAGTCTTCCCTTATTAGACGTTTAATTAATAGATATCTGACGCTATTATTCTATAAAATCTATAAAATCTATAAAAATTTATATATATGTGTGCGTGAGAAAGTGATGTAATAGTATATAAAGATATGTCGATGAGTCATATTTTATCAGTAAAACAGCAATCGCGTTGGAGTTCGGATTGTACTTTTAGGGTCGGTATGTATAATCCGTTCTTAATTTCAAGACTAATCTCAAGTAATGTTTTAATTGTTAATATCCCAAGCAAAACAACAAGTCATGATAACGTCAAAATGACATTAAAATAAATCGGAAATTTAATCGAATTGAATTTAATAATCATTTTGGAGTCATATTGACATCATTTTGATCATCATAATGATTTGTTGTTCTGTTTGGGACGGTTCTCTGATTAGCTTATGACATTTTAAGTACTAGCTCAAGACCATCTCGAAGATTGAGCAACGTTAACGGATTCCGTCATAGGAATCTCCTTAAAGCTACAGTTTCTTTGTTTCATAAAGTAATTAGTTACCGTTACAAATTATTGATTTTAAGGGGCTGCGCACAATGGAAAAAATATTAGAAACAAAATTAAATATTAAGATTTCAACTTATCAGAAACTGATTACACCAGAATACAAAGCTTCTAATAGGTCAGGTAAAATCTTAATATTTATTCTTAATATTTTCAAGAATAATCGATATTGTTGTTATACGACAAAATAGAAGAATATTCTTCTATCAGATGTTTTAAATAGCGAAAATATTACATTATACTTTTATTTATATTTTTATTACAAAGAATTAAGTAGTGAGAATATTTAAATCTTTGAAAATACTATACTTTTAATATGATATTTAAGATTTCTCATTCCATAATTTCCGAAAGAAACTTATAAAATCTGAAAAAATTTAAGGTATATTAAGGTATATTTTTTCAGAAATCTTCATAAATTTAAAATATACAAATTCTTAAAAATATTATGAAAGAGTTTTGTCAGGACTTTGAATTTTATTTTCTTGCTATTGAGATGAAAATTATTCAAAAACCAAGAGCAGGACACTCTTTAAAGACACTCTTTATTTTTAAGGGAACTTTAAAAAAGCCATTTCTCTTTTTTCTTTTTTCTTTTTTCAATA
>NW_012130112.1:943313-950240 GCF_000143395.1 Atta cephalotes | reverse complement strand
ATATATATATATATATATATATATATATATAATTTAATATTCTATTTTTTCTCTTATGTTCTGTTCTCCAAAAAGTGTATTCATATTAAAACGAATTCTTTTCTTTCTAGACGGTGTCTTAGTTTATCGATCCCCTACACGCTCCCAAAGTTTTGACATTTAACTTTGGAATGTCCTGTAAATATATTGAATAAATTAGATAAAAAAATTCAATAGTTGAATTAGTTTAAATTTTGGAATCTTTAGGATAATAACATTACAAATAGAAAAAAGCATATAAAGAAGGAAAAAAGAAGTCACATATAACAAAACAATGTAATGAGAAAAGATAATCATCAATAATAATTAAGCACGGAAACAATTATGACTATGATAACAGCTATACAAAAAGATGGACATAGAATATAATAAATGTTTATTCTAACTCTTAACGACTGTAACGATTGTATCATTACATTCATTAAAAGTTACATAATAAGCCTTTAAGCATATATATGTGCATTCGTGATCATGCGCATGGATTTGAAATCTTCACTACTTATCACTTGACCAATTTAATTTGCTCAGATCAGAGTCCTAAAGCAGCGTTGAAATTGAGTATAATTTTTCCAAGAGAGAGTTTGGATCCCCTTGTCTAAGTTTCAGTTATATAAACTAAACTGATTATATAGAGTGATTATATAAGCTAAATTTTACATGCGAGAAATGACACTATCTAACGAAGTCCTAGAAAGATGAAGAAGAATTCAATAGGAGTTATTTTATTAAGAGCTGCACACAATCAAAGGAACAGGGAATAGAGAACAAGAAATAAGAATTTCAATCTATCCGAAACTGTATATTTCGCAATACATAATTTCTGATAGATTGAAATTAGGTATTCTCTGTTTTCTATTCTTTATTTCTTTGTGTCCACCTCCTTATAATACAAACTGATTTCCTTATTTTTTAGCGGACTTCAGTATATTCTTTTTCAATTATTAATTTTAATATTTTAATTCTATTGTTTCTTTTTTCGGTAACTTTCATTAAATCTGTAACAATAATGTAAATTTTATTTCAATATCATTACTTTTTAATTTTCATTAATTTCCTTAAAATTTATAATATTTCAATGTACAATTTACGTTAATAAATATGTAAAAATGTTACATACTTTGCATTATATTTCATTCTTTTCATGTATTTTCAAAATTTTCAGAATTCATAATATTTGAGCATAATGTAGTATTTAATTTTTCTAAATAAATTTATAAAAATATTAAACATGTGCAATATTTTTCGTTATTTTTTATTATTTTTCATTGATTTTTATTAATAAAAAAATAATAAAGTTTCATCTCTTATAGAATTCAAAGCATTTTAGTACATAAAAAAAAGTATTATTTATACTGAAATATATTCAACGATATTTCAGTCATTTTCATTTTTTATTTTCACAATTTCACAGTTGATTTCAACAACATTCAGTGATTTATTTCTATTAAAGAGAACAGACGCGCCGAGATTGTATACAACTTTACGCAGTAAAGCGTTTTCTGAGACGCGCGAGTCTTACTTCGTATATAACCCGCATGTGCTGGTACATATATACATAGATAAAACGAGGAAAATATACTGTCTCACACAGAACAAGCTAGATCGACATACATATATCAGCTACCGTTCTTTCGGGGAGCCGCATCCCCTACAGCGAACTGTACAATCACACAGGGGTGACTTCGCCCTTGTGCAGGAGAGATCATGCCTCGCATATGATTAGAACCTTACTAGTCTTTTCGATTGCATTTCTGCATAGGTACGCGAATGAATAATCATATTACGCTCAAATTTGCATACTTATACTCATTAACATACAATGAATGTCAAAAGTTCTGGAATGGCTAATTGTCTCAGAAATTATTTTTTTATTGGAAAAATGTTTTATAAAAGTTGTAGGTTTTCAACAAATAATTGTACCTATTTGAGCGCAAATGTGAAAACTTTTAAAGTCAAAATTTTAAATAGAGACTCTTACTTTTTATTCAATATTTTTATAAATCCAATATTTCTATCATTTAATAAATCTATTATTTTTTAATATTTTTATCGTCTTATGTTTGATTTCTTTTATCATTATTTTTATAATATTATAAACAGTTAAGTATTTTTACCTGTATATCTATCAAAATAAAATAGCTATTTTTTTTCTTCAAAATTAGAAGAATATTGATGAATGTAATTAAAAAATGTAAAAAATAAAATAGCTATTTTATTTTGATAGATTTACAGAAGAAAATGTCCAATTGTTTATAGTAATATAAAAAGTGATAAAAGAAGTAAAAAGCAAGAATATATAATATAAATATCAGAAAATACACATCCATTAGATGATGTTAATATTAGATTGATCAATAATTCATTACGGTTTTTTTTATCTATAAATGAAAGACGAATTTTTTTTTTATAGAAGACAATAACTTTCGTCAAGAATGTATTGATGGTTGTGATCCAGTATCTGTCATCTTTCGGATAGTTACATAATTCTTTGTTCAAAGAACTTCCTGTTTTTTTTCATCCATAACGCACTGAACATAGCGTGTCTGATCTCCGAAATGAAATCTTGCGAACTACTTGTGGCATACGCGTTCTTTCACGATATTTTCACCAGATACATTTTTTAGTTTTTTTAAAACTAGGTTGTCCACTTTTCGATAAACTCACCCTTTTATTTTCTTATTCTCTTTGTTCTTACTATTTTACTCTTTTGTTTATTCATTGGATGAATTATGACATAATTTATCCGAAGATGGAACAATCGTTCTAAATGAAGCATATGTTAAAAAATTCGTTTTGGGGTCAAAATATCACTATAAATATCACTATAAATAGTTTGAAGTATTTGATTGACAATCAGAAAAAAAAAATTTATGAATTAACCAATCATGTTTCAACACATTTGTAACATTACATTGATCGTATCCTTGCCATCTTTCAAATGACGCCTTTCAAAATACACAAAACAACCAATCTTCATGCTGTCTTTTTTAAATGCACAATAAAATCACTTGTCAATTATTATGCGTTTTTAAAATATGGTGCTTAGAGCTTTTCAGAGCGCTTATAAAAACTGTCTATCGACAAAAACTATACAGAATTATTGACGTATTCCAATAAATTTTTATTACTAAAAAGACTATTATTGCTTAAGTTAAATATACATATATAATCGTATATAGATAAATGCAATTTATTTCTTTTCATCTGTAACTTATAACATACATATTTTTGTTGAAATTCTAGCATCTATTAGATGCTTCAAAATTAGAAGAATATTGAACATATATTGAACATATGTATATATCTTTTAAAAATATAAAAAATAAAATAGGTAATTTTCAATTGTACAAATATCCAATTATTAGATATCTTTCATTGATGTTCATAAATGTTGTGATTATTGAGAAATTATTAAAAATAGAAGAAATTAAATTTCCTTTTTCTATTTTGCTCCTAAGAAGAACAACCAAAGAGCTCCTGGAAAAATATAATGCGCTATATGGAATAATTAGATCTTGTAAAAAATTTTTTAGCTGCATCGTCGCTTACAGAATATACAAATAATGGAAGTCACAGACTGCCAAGTAGATCAATTTATTTGTCTTACATTAGATATTCAAGTACTTTTTATCTCAGGTTTTGTAAAGAATAGGACGAAAAAAGTGAATAATTTTTATCTCTAGTTTTCTTATAATTCTATATTAGACATGTTGTAACATATCGAAATAGAATTGTAAAATTGAATTTAAGATAGTAGACAGTAGTAAAACAAAATAGTAATTACATTTTGCATTAAATTAAATTAATAAATATATTGAATTAATTATTATAATTAAGTTCATAAATTTCGTTCTTCAAAATCCTTTGGAGAATGAAATACGATATTACACTTATCGAACGATATAATATACAATTTTATGTGTATGTAAATGTAAAATGTACTGCATACAATAATTACTATACATGTATATACATATGCATATAAAGTGAAACAGTGGTTTGTATCACTTACATAATAACTTTTAGGATTATATTTCGTGTGCAAGAAAAAAAGAGAAAAAAGATTCGCAAGGAAAACTTTGCTTTATGTTTTTTTATATCAATTTTCTTTCATCTATTTCTTGCTTGAGATCGGGAACCTTCATCTGTCACCGAGCTCCAAAATCGTGAGATAAGGGAATGATCTCTCTATCGCAAGTTTATATATATGTATAGATATAGAGATATAGAAAAATTGTATATTCAATTAACATCAATTGCACAAGGCAAATATATACATATAAGCCATTAGTGTCTTTAAAGTATCTGATTGAGACGTAAGCGCAAGGTCTCTCTGTAAGAAATGAAAAGAGAGCTGCTCAATAAAAGTGATTACGACGCGGCTGCTTCCATGATGTAAAAAGACCAGGTGCAATAATGTTGCATATAATGACAGCTGATTAATTTGAAGCAAATTTCAAATTAGTAACAAATTTCTAATAGCGACTTTATATTAGTTTAATTATAAAATTTCTGATTGATCAATTTCTGATTGATCACAAATAATGTTACTTTAAATGATTTGTTTATCCTCCTTAAAATTGGTTCACCTGATCTTCTTACATCATGATTGTTCCTTCAAAATGTGAGACGTTATATTAGGTGAGACGTTACACTTATTAAAAAGTTAATCTATTGTTCTCGATCGTAGGTCCATGATGTCGTCTCAGAGATGTGTCTTTGCGGAAAAGTAAGCAAATTTTTAAAAGAAAGCTTTAATTTATAACGAATGAACGAACTTGGACTTTTGCTTTTTCATATAAAAACAAATAGTTTCTAATAATTAATAACTGGGTCAGTAAACGAGGTGAAATTTCCTTCATCCAATTTCCAATAAAAATGAATAAAAATGCATTCGAATTGAAAAGGATTCATTTTAATGTTTGGCGAATATTTCTGAAAATTTGAATCCATTTCAATCTATTTCATCCATTCTCGTTTACTGAATAATTAACTTCAAAATTCGTTTGTAATATTTTTTTTATTTTTATAAAATCTTAAGATTTGAAAACATATGAGAAGAAAGAATTAACATAATGGAAAGAGAGAACTAACTTCTGACGCCTTAATCGGAATTATATTTTGTTAGAAAGGAATGCAAAAAAAGATAGAAATAATATGTAACTATTTATACATAATTATAAAATAATTATATCTAACGATTGTAATTAAATGAAAAACGAGTATTAACATCAATTTATTTTGATTTATAGCAATAAACAAAAATTATTCCGTATACTGAGAAAAAATTTATTAATTTTTAATAAATATTTTTTTAAAGTTCTAATATGCAATATTTACTTATGGTAAATAAATATTTAGATAAATAAAAAAAATAATTGAATCAAACTAATGGTTCTTGTATCTAATAAATATGTGTTTACATTTAGTAAATATTCCGCTAGGATTATTCAAAGAAATATTTATTAAAATTTAGTAAATTTTTTTCTCAATATATGAAAGAGATTCATTATGAAAATTGTTTCAAAAGACATGATAAAAAAGGAAAATCCGCACGAGACAAACTTAATGCTGAATCCATGAGCTTATAAAATATTTTATGGTTTAATTAATAATATCATCGTTCCGTATTAAAAAATATCTATTTTGTAGCTTGATGTTGTATTTCTTCGCTGAAATAAGATTATTTCTCTAGATTTAAAAATATAATCCAATTGGCGTAAAATGTTAAGCGCTGTCTTCTGCGAAATACAGCCAAAATATCTTTTAAAGGGATAAAGGGAGACAATCTTCACTGCAAAGTAAACGGGATAAATTAAAGGAAATTCAACTACAAGAACCACAGTTTCTAAATTAGCAATTTAAAATTTAATTACTCTGAATGAATTTCAATGATAATATTTCCTCTAATTTATCCTGTCTTTCGCAGGACGAAGTAGAATCTCTTGGAAGAGATTACTAGATACTATAAAATGTTTTACACGATTTAACGATATATTAACGCCTCTCTTGAGGATTCTCTCCGCAATCTTCAACGACAACTTGTTTTTGTCCTTACAATTTTCTTATTGCTATACTTTCTGTGATAATAACATGTCATTTCTTATATTTCGCTCTCATGAGATACGATTGCACACGTTCTTTCCTTCGCTTTATGTCTTAATTATAAATAATTAAGGGTCTGTTTGCAGCAACCTCGGTCAACTAATTTCTAAGCAATTTCCTGTTCCTTTCCAGAGCACGACGATTGTTCCAATAAAAACCGACTCATCATTTGCCATTGGTAATAAGGAAATTTTAAAAAAATTTTTCATAAATATAATCTCTTTTGAATGAAAGTTTATAAAGTATTAAACAAGAGAAATTATCCTCTCATTCGTTAACATAATATACATTAAAAATATATCCAATTTTTTTCAACTAACGTTGATGACAATATGTAAGACATTATATTAGGTGCTATAACAAGTTGTAAACATTTGAATCTTTTTTTCTCTAATTTTATATGTAGTACAGGCTGGAAAGGATAGTAATAATTGCATGTCTTTTAGACAGAAGAGAACTTAGTTGACCATAGCGAGAATGCAAAATAGAATGCATCGATACGATAAGCTCGAAGGGAGATTCGCATTTTTTATGCGATACATCAAGATGTTCTAACATGATCTTCAATAATTTTGAATATGAATAATGAATTGAATAATGAATTCAAACGCGTACTGTATGATAACTTCTCATTTCGCTCCGCCTGACACGAAGGCGCGCAAACTTGTCAATGCAGAACGTTGTTAATAATATTGTAGTATATAATTATAAATAACACAAACGAAATATAATTAGAAATGTTAAAATGTTATCAGACTGTTGTTATCTTCACTGAAGCACTGT
>NW_012130112.1:923653-942307 GCF_000143395.1 Atta cephalotes | reverse complement strand
TAGTTGAAACTCTAGTACGTTTATTCCAAGAGAAATTGCTACCGTAACTACGAGGTTTCGGCTGACTAACATTCGGCTTTTGCACATAGTAATCCCATCCCATCTTCTTGCAATGTGCAATTGCTTCCTCCTTTGTCGCAAAATCAACTTTTATATTTGACATAGGATCTCCACTGCATTAAAAATATAAATATTACTATTATGTATCGCTATACTTAATACAATATATTAGAATCATTATAAAATTATACAATATATTATAATCATTATGATTCATATATATATCTTGATTTGCATAACTTGATATAAGATATATGATATTCTAAAAATTTTAAAGAATGATTTACCACTTTAATTTAAGGCAAAACTTCATATGATCATATATCCAAAATTACTTAGTGTTAGATGTAAAGATGTCAAAGTTAAAGAAAAAATTTTTTTCAAAAATTTTGAAGATTATTCGGACTATTTTGATGAAACTTTATGTACGTTTCTAGGGTCATCTTTTGGAGCATACATCAGTTTTTCAAACAGAGGTGAATAAGCAGATATCTTTGAAATTATTTCAGATACAGTTTTCGTCTTGAATTAATGTAAATAATCATTTTTTTAAATCTGTTAGATTTACTTAAGGATATTATCACTTTAAACATATATAAAAGATTAATATAAACATTAATGTTTACCTGGAAGTCCAACCCATTAATGGATTCTCCCAACGTTCGCGTGTATCAAAGTCCATTTGCCAAAAGTGAATGTTATTCGTTCCAGATTGCATAGCGCTCTTAGCAGGTTGATATATCCTTACTTTACGTGTTTTGATATGCTCCTCAGGAACACCAGATACATAACCAACATCCTCATCAGATGTTATGGTAATTGTACTTTTTGAAGCTTGCAGATATTTGGCCTCCTCTGGCGACAGTATAATTTCTTGGAGACTCTTGCGCTTCGCTATATCAGGTTTCTTTTGTATGTCTGTGCCTTTACTTGAAAATAACCTACTCAATCTGCATACAGAGCTTCTTTAGAATTTGTAAATCATAAACTCATCTGTTAAATAATAGCTTACAAACTAATATTACGTTCCTAGTAATTATATTTTAATTCTAATGCAAAAGTAAAATATAGAAATATTGTAATTGTAACAATTTAGAGATAGGCTGATGCTGATTCTTCAACTCCATATAAAATTACAATTTATTTTTTTACATTACATAACATACATATATCAAGAAATCATAGAAAATAGCAACTTAAATTTTTTTATGCATTAAAACCATATATTTAATAATGATAACAATTTAACGCACATTTAATAGATTTGTTATATAAATTTTGAGGTTATATTTACTTCTATCACTTGTCCAAAAAATTAATAAAGCAAGATACCTAAGACTATTCCTACTAATTCCACTTGCACATTGTTGCAGTAACGCATAAGATGCCATTATTCCATTCGCAAAAGTATGACGAATGACAAATAAATGCGAAACAGCTGATCAAACAGAATCTTTGATTAAATATGGAGCAAATTTCATACTGATCAAACAGTGGCGACACCATGTCATTAACCAAGAACTACAAGTAAGATATAGTCTGTGCACAGATAGTGAGCTTTCATTAAAAACTACATGAAAAAATCAACATTCCTATATAAAACCCTAATAGCACAAATGTTGATATGTCGACTGTAAATTGACTTTGCTAAGTCAGGCCTTTAGAGTCGACTGTAAGTCGACTTTGTACAGACATCCTTCCAACGTCGATTTTAAGACATCTAGTGAGCGATTTACACTCACAAAACTTAAATGGAATCATTTCATCCTTGTTATTTAATAGTTAAAGAATGAATGCTGCATGAGCATTGTAAACATGAATGAGACATGAATGAGGATACACAAAGTCTAGAATAGTTAACTTAAAGTCAGCTTACAGTCGTCTTTAAAGTGGAACATTGTATGACTTAGAGACATCTCCAAGTCATCTAAAATCGACGTTACAGACGTTTATTTTTCAGACGTCTAGAAGCTATAGTAGACTCAGAGTCGACTTAGAGTCGACTTAGTGCTGCTAGGGAATTTTCATTCTTTCGGAGTGATATTTCATTTGAAAGAATTTAGAGAGTACGGATACAATTTTGATAAGATTTGAACAGCTGATTTGAATTTTGCGTGGATTAACTAAAAACTAGGCCGGTTTCACTAACGCCGATCAAGCTTAATCGTGATTAACTATCAACTGCAATTCGTTGACTTCTACTAAACAGCAAACGCGATTGGTCAGTCAACGGCTGATTAAGCTAACTGGCGTTGGTGAAACTGGCCCTTACACTTGGGAACATTTCTCGCTTGGTTTTGCTATATAAGATATGCAGTGGTGATATCTACTGGCGGCATTATAGCCAAAAGACAGAATAAATTTCAAACTATCGAAATATAAAGGTGCCTTTTCATGTTGACGCTCGATAGTAAAAGGTATCATAAGGCCGGAATCAGACTATGCATTGAAGATTGAGATTAAAGATTAAAGATTGAAATTTCATCAATGAGGACAAAGAAATTTTGGCTCCTTTTATTTTGATTGGTCAAATTTTAATCTTTCAATCTTCAATCTCATTCTTTAATACGCAGTCCGACTTAATGTAAGAAGACGGTATACCATGCATAAGGACTGAATATTGAGCAGCCAATCAAATTTCGCCCCCAATGTTGCGCGAGATTCAAATGTCATACTAAGATCAGATTATTAATATTGTAGTGCTCTAAACTGCTCTAAACTGCTCTAACTGTGTAATACAAAAATATATAAAAATAATGATATGTATAATGCCAATATGAAACTACACAAGATATTAATATGTAATATAAATGAAACTTTATTAATATTGACATTATACATATCTATATTTGTATATAAAAATAATAATAAAATAATCAGCAAGTAAAAATAGACAGATAAAATAACTATTTTATAAAGTTTTATATATATATCTCTATATTTTCATCACTGTATGTTAATATATGTATATATTATTTTATATATGTTATATGTGTATAATATATATAAAAAAGTTAGATAAGTTTTAATTTTTTTCGATTTTAGTATAAAGTCCACTTAATCACTGCTTAATTTTGCATTTATTTTGATCATGTAAAAGAATTTTTCATTCCGTTTAGTTCATTCGGAGATCTTTGTACGACTGTAATGCCGATAATTTGGTCAGTCCAGCATCCTCTTAAGTACAAGTTAATTTGGCTTTTCACCAAGGAATAGTATCCGTGCGTAGAGCTCGATCGATCGCTATATGGAATGAAATAAAGAAGAAGGGAGGGAAGAGGGGGAAGGGAGGCAGAGAGAGAGAGAGAGAGAGAGAGAGAGATAGAGAGATAGAGAGAGACAGAGAAACTGAGCTATCCTTGTATCAGTGAATACTGGACGTACGCATGCTCAATGTCACTTGCTCCTTCTCTCAGGAACTACATCGCTTAGGAATAATGCCTCGCGAGTAACATCGCGACGGGCAAATGTAGCTCGCGTAAGCTCGCCACTCTCTTTGCATTTTTTTGCATGTAATCTAGAATCGAGAATATAATTATCGCGAGAGAGCAGTTATGAGGGAAAATGTGAGTGCGTGCAAAAATATATATAATTTCATCGAATTCTCTCGACATTTACAATGCAGCAACAACCTTAGCGGACATTTTTCTTAAAATTATTTATATAATTTTTCATAATTTCCATATGAATTTTAGAATTTTTCAGAAATCCTTTTTTAGAAAATTTCTTTGATTTTTGACATTGGAACATTTCAGAAGTGAGAAAGTTCACTTATATCTTTTCTAAAATACTTTGCATATGTGAATTTTGGAATATTTCTAAGATTTTTTATTCGTACATTTCCAAAGAAACTTATAAAATCTAAAGAAGTTTAAAACTTTTTTCAAAATCTTCATAAATTACAAATACAAAAAATTCTTAAAAATACTATAAAATATTATGAAGATTTTTTTCATTAAAGAAATATTACAAGTTCAAATCACTGAGATGACTAATTAAGGGATGGAAAAATTTATGTATCTGCAAATATCGACAAATTTCGACAAATTCGAAAATAATGAGAGAAAATATAAATTAAATTTCTAAAAGAATCAATAAATTTTGGCAGAAATTAATGAAGATTTAATATCTTGTTTTCAAAATAAGAAATGTTAACTTTTTACATGTTTAACTTTATATATATATTTGATATAGCGTAAATTATATATTATTTTTTTATATGTTATTCTTTTTCAGGATGGAATTATATTATGTTTTTTATTGATACTCGCATTATGTACGAGAGTATATTCGGCAAATGCCAGACATGTAATTATCAAGAGAAATTACAGTGACCAAAGTGTAAGAGGCTACCTAGCCGAGGTAGATAATTATAAGTATTTTTGATACAATAATAATTAAGTTAAACTATACTGCTATTCAAATAAATCAAATAAATAAGGAATCATATACGATTAAAGTCTTGATGCCTAATAATATTTCTAGGTAAATTTTTAAATATCTTTTATGATATGATTTCTTTATTTATTTGAAATATTTTATATTCTACGCACAAATATTGTATTATTCAATAAAAAAAAATTAAAATGATAGATTTATTCTTAAATTTTTGAAACAATAAATTCTCTGATGTTCCTCAGAGGACTTGCTGGTGGAACGAAGTGTGCAAGGAAGAATTTCACAGTAAGTTTCGGTGTCGCTGCCCGAAATGGTCCTATTGTCGTTCACCAGGAAGATATTATGACGCACACTGTAGTATGACACGCACAGGTTACATATGGACCCAACCCGAAACGTCATTAAGTCTCGAAATCGATAAGTAAATGATGCTATGGAGTACCAGTCCCGCGAAGAAAGACAGGTGAATTAAAAAAAATCGATAGAATCCATTTCGCATGGCAAAGTTCATGAAATAAAGTAAGTGCAGAAATATAATCTTTTTTTGTTAATAGTTTACCGCATTTTCTTATTGTTAACAATTATTCGCCAGTTCTTTAATAATAATTCTCTAATTAATTTATTTTAATTATATTTATCATATACTAGATGTAGTAAAAAGAAATCCATTATTTTCCCATTCAATTTCATGCAAAAATAATGGATTTCTTTTTACTATACCTAATATATATTAAGCTGGAAACGATAAGAATATCAAAGTATTTTTAAATCGCTAATTTTCGATTATACAATTTCACAGAATTATTTTTGACTAATGATAACGGATTTTGTACAGGGATAGCAATATATGATGGAAATATTGAAAATCAAACATCTGTTCAAAATCAAAATCGGCGTTCGTTAGAATTTTGCAGATTTATTCATCAGTTATAAGATATGGCAATTGTTTTCAAGGTAATTTTCTATTAATAGATTTTATCTAGAAAAGAGAACGTTGTTCCAAAAATGACATTCAAAAGACATTTGGATTTGGAAGAGCAATGTAATTTGTATTAGAGCATTCACAAATTTACGCTGCCAAGAGATTTATGATTGTCATATTATATATAATAAATTCATTATGTGATTGCTATTAATAAAACTCTGACGAAATAATTTGTAAATAATTTACTCACTTGTCCTATAGATTTGAGATTTGTATTCCTTTACAGAAGATTAATCTTAAAAGGTAATAATTATATATTACTTATTCAGTACTGTTGTTCGCAGTATTTTTAATACTCAAAATAAGTAAACTTACTACTTTTCAATATTAAATTGGATTTCTACATAGAATTACATGTTTCTACATGTAACCCTTACATGTATTATTTTAATATTAAAATTATTAATTCATTATTAAACTAACTGCTAATTTTACTTTTATATTTTATAATGGATTTTGTAATGTATAATTTATAAAAAGAATATGTTTAAATTTGAGGATACATTAAATCTATATTTTATTATTATCGAAAATTAAAATATTAAAAATTAATTATGCAAGTAATCTGATTTTAATTTAAGCTTATTATATATTATTACAGTATTGTGTACATCGTGCGTCTGTACATTTTAGCGCTGCACTGATATAATGTCTCCTGATAGAAAAAAGATATATTAATAGCAGAAATCTAATAAAAAACGATTTTGTTAATTCAATAACAGTTATTAATGAAATAAATAACATTTTATTAAAACAAGAGCATGACATATTTGTTTCATTGTTATTGAATTAATAAGATTATTTTTAATTAGATTGGTTAGCTAATCCCCTATTAAAAGGCATCATTTTGCTCTATGCATTTGCAACCGAGAAGATTTCGTTTGTCTACATTTCATTTGTTTACATGTAACTTGTTTACATGTATTATTGCCTACAGCTCGATTGTCTATAAGCAATATTCTCTGCTTTAAAAACACAAATTCTCTGTTTGAAAACAAATTCGCTGCTTTAAAATACAAATTCCCTGCTTCAAAAACATAAATTTTATTTACGTAATTTAATCTCAATTTTATATTTGTGCGCAAAAGTACATGTAACATATAAGACAATCGAATTGTAAGCAATAGGAAATTTTTGCAATACCGTTTATCCAAATACAGAACGCTAAGATTAGGTTAAGATTAGGTAACTTTAGCGTTCACCATATCTGAATTTACGTTATTACAAAAACTCCTTAATAATACGGGAGGATCCCGTTAACGCGCAGTGCGATAGCACATATCCACATACATCGGTCGGTGTCTAGTAACCACTAGTAACTTTTCATTAATGAGAATATTTTATTTTAAATTAACTTAGCGATATGCGCTATCGGAATCCTTTCAATAATACATGTAAGCAATCGATCTGTAAGCAAATGAGATGTAGACAGCTATAGGCAAAAGAAGTCCTCTCATCTAAACCAAATACAGCGAATAGAATATAATGTTTATACATATAACTGTATAATTGCTATGCAAATTATACTGTATAATTATAACTATTATACGCTATCGGTCAAAAGTTCCAGCTCCGTTTATAGAAATTTCGTAATATAAAGAATAAAATACAGAATAAAATACAAATACAATTTGCATGTATTATGTTTTTAAATGCATTGTTGTGTATATATATGTTTTCATTAAAATAAATTTATAAGAAAAAATTATTTGTTTTTAGATTTTCTTCTTGTCACAGCCTATTCATAGACTTTAAATAAGAGCCATAAACTCTTGGCATTCTTTATCGATAAGTTTTTCAAGTGTTTTAATCAAAGATTTGTAAATAATTTTATACTTAATTTTTGCAAGAATATTGTTTACATACCATTTTCTTAAATGTTTATTAGTGTCTAGCGTAAAATTTTAAATTGATATTTGTTTCAATCGACATACATGATATTTGTCTATTTAAAAAATTTACTTGTAATTTCCGTTTATAATTATTTTTTTGCAATTCACCTTTAAATATTAAAAATAAAAGAATATAACATATCATAATTCCGTATTTTATACATATATAAAAATGGAATTGTTAACAAAAGTGCTGAATTTTTTGAGCAATAAGGATAGATCCACAACTTTGCTTTAAGAGGTCGTAAACCGTAAGATGTAAGTTTTTGTAAGTGACGATGATATATCGGCTACAGAACTTATTCTTTTAGGTCGTAAGAATTGAATTTTGTTCAATTTGCTTAGGTAAATCTAACGGTTAAAGCCTAAACTGCGCAAAAATAATTATAAAAACAGAAATTATTGTTGCTTAATCTCTTTCGACTTATGACTTAAGGCCTCTTAAAGCAAGGTTATGGACCTGCCCTAACGTATGACGTTGTATGATTGTTATTTTGTGTTTTGCTGAAAATATAGATCACAGAAAGTTATTGATTACTCTGCGAACTAAAAACTCTGACGTCAATGGTCTCCAGGATACGATCATCCCTACCTACTTTTCTGGGACAGTACCAGGACACTTGCGCGCGAATATCGATCGACGCCCACCTGTCCGATTGTACCGGCAAATTCTTTCTGGAGCAGATGCAGTTGATTTTAAACGATATCTGACACAACAGCTCATCACTTCTCATCGACCATCGGTATCCAATTTGTTATTTTCTGTGTATCGACAAAATCACCACCTATTTCTTTTATTCTCCAGCATTTTCATCCAAATTAAAGTGAATAATCGTTACTGCTGAATAAACAATGAATTTCTAATAAACAATTTTAAAAAGTTACAACAAATTTATGTCCGTTATATCACAAAATAACGATGAGAAATAGTAAATATTAAGTTCATCATTGATGTTTTGATCGCAATAACTTCCCACTCTACTTTTTATTGTATTCTCGTATATGTTTATATCCCTGTTACATTGCTGTTAATTTCTGATAGTTGTGTTATAATTGTTCTATATATATAAATAATTTATAGAAATGTTTTATTTCGATCTATAATTCAGTTATACAACATAACAAAACAATTTTTTTATATCTTCTTTCTCTTTTTATTTAATCATCGAATTTTTCATCGAACTTGAATCCCGTTCGTATTTTATCAGGCAATCAATTCCCTTCATTACTTCTCATGTACTTGTTGCATTAATTTCTCTGAAGCTATACTTCCGAGGTGTAATAATTTAAATTCGACGAGCGCTTGCGCGTATTATCGATTCGATACCTCGGTTTGGACCGTCGTCAGCTGCGAGATTTATGGAAGAGCAGAGAGATGATGGCGAGTAGAGGAAACCAATTCCTTCGAGTTCTCTTGATATGTGTAGCGATATTTAGAAGTGTTACATCCAATATCAATGATGGAAGCTTCGATGGAAGTAACTTCAATAAATTTGACGCTCCTGACCAATTTTCTCACGTATGTAACTAATTTATACTTAATATTACATCTTAATAAATTGTTACATCGTAATATTTAAAATAATTAATATAATATTTACGCGTGTAAAACTTAATAAATTAATAAGCACATTCCTTTTTTTTACTTAAGTTTTTACTAATACCCATCCGTATTAATTTCACAGAGTAACATTCAAGTTTAATATGAGGCATTATATATCTCTAATATAGCCCTAATTTTTATATAAAGCTAATTTTTATATAAAAATCACACAAATCATATTTTAACAATATTAATAATCCTGGTCTGTAATAATCATATGTTTACAATTTTTTTGTTGTTCTTATCTTTATTATGCAGGATCAATTTTCGGAATCTTATAACACGCCACTGCATCCTATCGAAAATCGTTTCTGGCGAAGTCCCGAAAATCTTGGTGAGGTTTCCGGAGTCGCTGTGGAACCGACGGGAAATCTCGTAATTTTTCATCGCGGAGATCGAACATGGAATTACGAGTAAGTCATTAATAAATTAATGAATGCAAATCAAAAATATAAAAATTAAATTTCATATTCGTTACAAAAAGCAACGATTGCTGAAATGAAGTGCTGAAATGAAGTGCTCTGCAATACTTCCTATTATTTTATTATATTTATTATTATTATAGTTTTTATATTTAAAAAAATATAATAATAAGATTTGAAGATGGTTTTATTTCAATTTATTTTAATATTCGATATATAACTTTCTCTTTTTGAAAAATCCAATTCAAGTGTGTGATTAATTTATTATTTTTAATTATTCATTTTATTTTATTTGTATTTCTTTAATGTAATTTAAATGTATATAAAAGCAATTTTCTAATCTGAAAAATACTCTCATCATGTTAATAATTATTGCGTTCAACAGAGAAAGCAACTGTTAATTATAAAATTCTTCAATACGATTTGTTTATACATTTAAATCCATTTTAATAATAAATTTTAAATACATTTTAATTTAAGAAATTAAAAGCAAGAATTAATTGTATTAAAAAATTTTACAATAGTAAAGTTGTTTTCTCTGCTGAACTAATGCATTTGACGAAATTTTAGTACCTTCGACGAAAATGCAGAATACCAAGAGAAATACAAAGGTCCCATTCGTGAGAATACAGTATTAAAGGTGGATTCTAAAATTGGTAATATTATTTGCGGTTGGGGAAATCAAACATTTTATTTACCGCATGGAATTCACGTCGATCCCTTTGGAAATATATGGTTGACTGATATTGCTCTTCATCAAGTATTCAAGGTATGTAAAGAAATTCGCATTAAAAACATACAAATAGTCTCTATTATAATTAATAATTGAAAAAAAGAAATCCTAAATCTTGTTATCAAGTAAATAAATTGTTGTGTTATAATTATAAAACATTACCTTAGATCATAAATGTGTTTTTATTATTAGTAATTATCAGAGTTGAGAAATAACTATTAAATTAAGTATTTGTAATACTGTTACCATTACTATTTTTGTAATTGTTAATGACATTATTTATTGTAATGCTACGGTTCAATAATCGTAGCAAATTTAATAATTATTAATTATTTTTGTCGTTACTTTTTATACTTTAAATCTCTTTACAGCACAATTTCTGTGTATTTTTTTTCATATATCTTGAATATACAATACGAAAATTGTCATAAATAGATATTGAAATCTAATATTTATAGTTTATTGTTACAAGATGAATCAAACGGTTTTTTAAATATGTGATAAAGCGAACTAAATTGAATATATATTGAATCAAAAAGTTTTCTATCATTTTGAAATTTTCGCAATTTTTTTAATGAGCAGAATGTCTAAAATTATCATCTAAAAATTTTTCAAGAATCTCTTCCAAGAGTCTCTTTCCAAGAGATTCTTGAAGATACGGCAATAAATATGTCATACGCCAAAGTTTGTACGTTGATTATTGTATATCTACTACTTAAGTCTAACAATAAGTAAATCTTACGACAAATCTTCTGCTCAGACCCTAACTTTCCAATCCTCTGATAATTATATATAAATAATAAATATATATAAATATATAGGGGAGACCGATGCTAATAGATTCATTTTTTAGATTTCGAATTTTTATAGATAAAATTAAGAGACCAATTAAAAAAATGAATTCTACCAATTACTACATACATTTGACTATCTAATTTTAATAATAAGGGGAAACTGATAATTAATATAAAAAAAAAATGCATTTTTCTAATGCATTCCATCTGATTCAACTAGCCCCGAGATCGGGGTAATTCAAGATTATTAAAATAAAGATTAATATATTTTAAGCTACGTCTTTAGCTATATATTAATAAAACTTTTATAAAAATATATTTTAAACACACACATTCGCTTCGCAGGGCAAAACAATGCTTCTTTTTGTAAAATTTGTTCACTTCGTGCAAAAATACGTCGAATGAGCCTTCCTTTTCGAGATTGGACATAAGGGAAACTAAACTTATAACATTTACCACTGAGGAAAATCTCTTTAAAGGAATAAAATTTTAAGTAATTATTATAAGAGTCGTCATTAAATGAGTCATATAGTTCCATGCTGTGATTAATCTACTATTCTCACCTGTTCATTTTTTAACAACATTAACAACATATAATAACAAAAACACATAAACAAAAAAAATCTATTGGACTTTATTAAGTAAGAATTACACTTACTAAGTAGAAATCAAATATCTCAGATAATCATACACGATTGTAAAACAAAAACTTTAAGAATAAAAATATTTACTTAGGTGTACGATTTTTTTAAATTGTGGCATAACTTCTATCATAGATGTGTTCCCAACAAGATGTTACAGCAGACTTAGCGGCAGTCGCTGCTACGTGCTCAGACACGTTTACGTGTATCGCGTGTTTTAATGTAACCTCGATTATTCTACTTATCCCTATAGTCAACTGACACCGGTCTTCCCATATATTAAATTAAGTAAAATAATTGAAAACTTAATAAGAACTCGTTATTTATATATAGCAATAAATTATTACAACATGTTATAATTGAGCTTTTATTATAGTTATTAGAAGCGCTACTCACGGTCAAAGTTAGATGTTAAACTGTGTAATGTATATATATTCTTAAATGAATTTATCTTAGAAATATGATTGCGCGCTGTTGTACTATTTCATTATATCCATCTGAAAAATATTAGTGTCTCGATGTTCTAAAGCTTAATTAGGACGTTCACACAACATGCTAGAGATTTTGATTCCGGTTTCGATTCCCGGCCAAGATAATATTTTTCGCAATAAGTTCTTTACAGGTTTTAATATGTATGTAATTAAAAAATAGAAAACGACCGAGTTATGTAACAATATAATATAGTAGAAAACGCCTTAAGGATCGGTGAAAATTTCAAATAATATAATATTCTAAATTCATGAATTTAATTAATCTCAAATGTGACTGTGCGTAGCAACATTCGGATATTAAAACACAATCAATCTGAGATAATAATCGTGAGCCGAAATGTTCGGACAATCACGAATAAATATAATCTCCCCTATATTTCATAAAAGATGGTGTTTTAATGTCCAAACGTTTCAGCACACAGTCATATTTGAGATTAATTACATTCATGAACTTAGAATATTATATTATTCAAAACTTCCAACTTTGATCAATCCTTAAGGCGCTCTCTACTATATATATATATATATGTGTAAATACACTAAATTTGAGGGGATTATTAATATTTCAGACAGATTATGTTGAAATGTCCGATAATAAAGGCGCAATCATATTTCTGAGATGAATTCATTTAATTAAAAAATACATATGTATATATATATGTATTAGTTTAACATCTAACTTTGACCGTCAAGAGGCGTCTTCACATAGATGATGTATTCCGGTCTTGTTTCTAATCTTATTATTACTGTTAAAAACATATTAGAGACTATCTGCATAAAATTATAGTACTCGGCTTCCGGTATTCCTCAAATGATTCTCGGTCAAAGATTTGAGCCTGGAAACGATATAAATCATTTCTGCCAGCCAACCTCAGTCGCGGTTTTATCGAGTGGCGACATTGTCATCGCTGACGGATATTGCAACAATAGAATAATACTGTTTGACAAAAGGGGCAATCCTAAATATGCTATCGGTGAAAGTACGTTCAATATTACCAATACTATAGTAATGTTAATAATACATATAATCTGTTTTAAATTTTTGTTTGTACTAATCCTTAAATGAGGATATTCTTAGGAGGAAATTTTCAAATATTTTCTTTTCTGATAAATACATACTTTCAATACACATATTTATTACATATTTATTACATATTTAAATAAAATTAATGTATTTGCGATTTTAGACTGGATTACTTTAAGAGTCCCCCATGCTTTGACGATTTTGCCAAATGAACAAGTATGTATCGCTGACCGCGAAGATTTGAGAATTGTATGCCTGGATGTAACATTTTCCGGATTGAAACAAAACCCTCCTTCTTATCTTCCTTATTCGATTCATCATCCGCAATTCGGTCGAATATTCGGAATTGCATCGTATCGTAAGTAATTCACGAGTTGCAATTTTTTAATATATAATTACTATTATATAATTACATTAAAAATATAATAATTCTTTCAATCTCATGTTAGAATCCAAATCGAACCAATTAAATTAAATCAAGCAATAAAATAAAATGAAAAAATATTAGTTTATTAAATAAAAAAATAAACAATATTATAGTCATATCTCATTTTTCAATACTTTTAATTATTTATTTAAGTATTATTCTTATAAATATATTTAACAAAAATTTGCTTTATAAAATAAAAGAAATAAAAGAAGATTAATTTTTAATTTAATTTAATTTAATTTGTTTGTATATTAAAAAATAACAATAAAAACAGCAATTACAGAGTTAAACGAGAAATGTTAGGGGCACGAATGCATAAAATGCATGGTATAGCAAAATCTGCTGCTCTAACGTTTACCAGAAAAAGAAAGTAAAAAATTACAATTATAAAAACGCAAAAGCGGAACAAAGCAGTATAAAAATAGATCAAACATAGAATATAGAATGAATAATATGAAACATAAATTTAAAATAAAAAATAAAAGTTGAATTACAAACATATTTATATAACACGTTTATATAACATATATTGTAATATAAAAATTAAATATAAGAAAAAGCCCCCTATTATGAGATAGACGCCTAATATGAGATAGCAGCATTTCTGTTGAACTAATAGACGCTAGTCTATTGGTTTCCGTAATATTATTGCTCCATAAATTTATTGCTCTTGTATTGAAAACTGCTTAGTAGAAAATTAGAAAATTCATTATTAAAATTCATTATTAAATCATTATTAAATCATGCATGTAATCGTCGTAAAAAAAGATTTTAGAATTTGGATATTTTCAAGTTTCAGATATGAGCCTTTAAACATTGTTTAATAAAATAAATATTTGGTAATAAATTCTTCATGTAGTGATAGAGTAAGGTCGTACTAATAAAAAAATACGGGATATGTTGAACTGCTTAATTACAGAAGTTAGATTTAATGATCGCCGTAAGGCGTGGAAATCGTAATAAGAGATACCCAGAGCATTTCTAATATGAAATAATCCATGCTCCTATGTCATAGCGAAAATCGTTGCTAATATATGTTATTGTATAATAATAAAAAGGACAGAATGAACGTCAAGTACCTATTTCTGCGATATTTAATTTCAACTAGCTGAAGATGAGTATAATGTATCGCATACTCATTTTGCACACACTGGTTGTATTTGTTTATATTTAAGAAACATTAAATAAAGTTTTTTAATTACAATACTGATATGTTTTGCGTTTTACTATCGATTTCTCGGAGTATCTCATATTAGGAACACAATTTTTTGACTTTACTCACTTTTTACATTTCTTTTCAAATATAATGAATTTTAATTAAATTTTATATAACATTATCTTAAAGCTTATTAAACTTCAAAATGACTTATTATTTTTTTAAATTCTGCCTATAAATTTCTAGTATTTATCCAAAATGAACTCGATATCTCATAATAGGAGCATTTCCTCTAATATTGTGTATAAATTAAGTACAAAATATAATAATAGCACTACAAATCAACAATAAATGTCTTTATTACATTATATGTAATTTCAGATGGTTTCATTTACGCCGTGAATGGAATGACATTTAAAAATATACAAATTAGAGGTTTCACCATTGATCATATAAATCGGAATGTAATTGAATTTTGGAACCCGGAGTCTTCAGTAAGTATTATATTTCATATTTTTTTTTAATAACTCCTCATTATTAGAGATTTCTTAATATATTTGAGAATTAAAACAACCAGTCACTAATTATATATATAAGAAGAATATATATAAGAAGAAGAAGATTATATATAAGAAGAATATATTGTATTTTTTTAGGCATTCACTATGCCTCACGCCATTGCTGTATGTCCTTATGGTAGAGCTCTTTATGTCTCAGAAATTGGACCAAACAAAGTATGGAAATTCGACCTAGTGATCAAATCTAATAATACAGATGTTAAGCAACTAGTATTACATAAGGATGGGAAGTAATTGATCGTTACTTATAACGCCATTACAGTTACTTTTTTTGTAATGGATTGGAAACGACGTTATCTATTTTTTTTAATGGTAATACAGTTATATTTTTTTTTATGACGATAACGATTTTAGTTACTCTTATTGTTACTTTTCATTTATTTTGAATCTATTTATGACAATAATTTTTTATACAATTTTAGCTCTAATAATTTATTCATACTTCAGGATTGTTTTAAATAACGTCTTAAGATGCTATAAAATGGTTTTGAGATTGTGGTTTATAATATATCTTAAGAATTTCATAAATCTATATATTATAGAGTGGTATTAATATAAAAACAAATTTATTATGAATCTCAATTTTTAAATTTGATAAAAGTGATCTCATAGATAAAATTTATTGTAAAATATCGCACCTTATTCAGATTATATTTTAAGATCAAAAATTTAATTGGCGTTTAATTTGTAAAATTGGATATATGCATGTATAAAACTCTAAAATATCATGTACGAATTTCCAGTTCGGAAGAAATATTTCTTTTAATTATATATGTTTTAATGATATATGTTTTACATATCGATCTAGTGTTATTACTGTTTAATGCTTTCAATAATACACAAAATATTGCAAAATTTTTTAGAATGATCTTGTTTCAGCATAACGACCATTTTCGTTATTTTTTAAGTAATAATAACGATAACTATAAATTATTTTTTTACTTGATAACGAGGTAATCAGTTATTTTCAAAAAGTACCTTTCCAATTTCTAACATTACATTCGGATAATATTACATAAGTGAAATTTTATCGTTTGATGCTATCAAGAGACGCGGTAGCGTCTCCCATTAAGTATATTGTTGAAGTTTAGTACATTAAAAGCATCCTTTTATATTATTATGAAAGAAACACTATCATGTCATGAAAGAGACTATAGCGTATCATTTACAGGAAAGAGGTTAATTTAATTGTAATAAAAAACAATTTTGTTTAAATAAATTAATATCATTTAAAAAATACATATATTGGGAAAGAATATAGATTTTTACAATTAAATTAAGATAACAACTATGTTCGTAAGTGCACTTAATGCATATAGATATGAATATTATGTTAAATATTATTATGTCATTTACACAACAAAAATAACAAAAAAAAAAGAAAATTTTTGGAGAAGAAAACCGAAATTTTTCGGGTTTTTTTTCTCGAAACGATTTGAAAAAAGCGGTTTTTTTTTAATTCTACATTTAGGTAATAAGCGAATAGCACATTCACTATGATAAGCAAAGAATAAACATTAGCTGTATACCGATCCGTTACAGATTCATTACAATTTTGCAAAGTGTTTTTATATACAAAGTTTTTGTATTTGAATTAGATTTTTTACTGTTATTTTTTTAATTTTTTGTAGTAACATTTGAATTAAACAAAGTAATTTGCAATTTTATGATATAATATTTTGAAGGAGAATTAAATAACTTCTAATCTACTTCGGATAGAAGAGAAAATGTCCTTAAATAATTTGTGATAAAGTAATTTCTTTTAAGAAGAATTAAAGACATTTGGATTCGAATAGGAAGATCAATAGAAATACAAAGATATATACTCAGGCTTCAATGTATAAAAATTAAAGATAACATCGCTTGAATTATATTCTTTATTTAATTTGATATGACATAATTTAACTTGGCACTACTTGTTGATATCAAATATTTTATATAAATGATATATATCTGATATGTATTTTTATGACGTTATCTATAATTTTTATGTTTATTATTTACTGTAATCGAAATATAAATTGAAATAATTAAATTTTTTACTTAATATGTATTTGCAAATACATATGTACTTGTTTAATTTTAATATCCAGAAATTAATTAAATTTTTAAGACTAATTAAATTTTTAAGACTATTTAAATTATTAAAAAAACAAACAAATTTTATCAAATTCATTTTATTTTGTTGTTTTAAATAATAAATCAATATTTTAAAAATTTTTGCGATATAAAGTAATTTTCAAATGTATATATTCCTTTCTTTAGAGCATTTTTTCAATTTCACATAGCATATTTTAGGCTATATTTAGCGCTTAAAAAGGGATTTTTACAACATAATTTGATTGCTCTAATGATCATATACAAGTAAAATAATAGTCTATTGTAATACATACTTATTTGCATTAATTGATAGTCTTGTAAATTATTTTCTGATGTTTTTACACATGTCTTGCCTCTGAATTCTTTTATCATTATTCCAATAAAAATACAAAGAATTCCCTGTTTTTTTACTTAATTTTTAATATTTTCGGGTAAAAGAAGCTTTCATAACTACAAATTTTAGAAAAAAGAATATACCCAATACATTAGAAATTGAATCAAATTTTACTGAAAATTTTGATTTATTAAATGATTCAGATATATTAATATTATTAATAAATACTTGTATACCAAATAATACTTTGAATAGTTTCTCTGAAATTGATGAAGGAAACTAGAAATGATGTAACAATAATAGAAAAATATCAATAGTATTTTATTTAGGAAACAAATACTTTTTTCTTTTCCTAGCAGCTTAACCTTCCTCTTGTAAAATATCAGCTTATGAGCACTTCATTAAAAAAAAATGGCGGCGATGACTTAACTCGACACAATATCGTATCTGTTCTTTCCTAGGATTCTACATATAACCAAAGTTCAAATATATCATCATTTATCTTTGTACATAACTTTTACATGTATATTTAATACGAGAGCGTTCATTGCGTTTATTTTTAGCCATAAACGTCTGTAAGTGTTCACGCTTTTATTACGCTATCTCGATGGACGAATGCTTGTGAGTAGCATGTATGACGTCATGATGACATTAAAAGTTCTTCTCAATCTTTCTTTGAGCACGAACGGAAAAACTGAGTGTAAGCGAAGCTCAACATTGCTTAAGAAGGAATTCTGGTCTAGAAGTTTGATTTTTAAACTATTTTTAAGAATTTTTTTTGAAAAATTGTAATATCTATTCAAATCAGGGTTTTTCCTATATATTAGTATATATTTCAAGTAGCTTTTAGAATTTTTTATTGTAATTTTCCAAGAAATAAGCCTTATGTAACAGTTTATGTAAGATCATGAAAAAAATAATCTACTACATGGTGATCATGATTTCTCTTTAGCGCATATTTATAATGCATATATATATAAGTACATCTATATATATATATATATATATATATA
>NW_012130112.1:909900-918723 GCF_000143395.1 Atta cephalotes | reverse complement strand
GCGATGATTTTATATATTACAAAAATGACTTCGCGATCATTGCACGCATATATCGGCCATTCATTAGGCTCGACTGCTTCTTATATAATGGCAGCGGAACGTCCAGAAATTACTAGAATGGTGCGAATAATAATCAGTCTTGGACCTGGGGCTATTTTCAAACGTGTAACATCTCCGTTACGGTTGTTCTTCGATTTCCTAACAAATATTCAGGTAAAGTCAAATGGAAATACTTAAAAAATAATTTATAATCAGAAAATAATTTTAAAAAACATCCAATATATGTAAAAAGCTGCTTTTATTATTTCTATCTTTCGACTTTAGACTACACACAAGATGTCGCATTTTTTTTGTCGAGTATTATTCTTTTTATAATCCATTTTTAGAGATCTTGAAATTTATTTTCTTTTTCAGAAATAATGCAATATTTGTATTATAAGCGATTGAAATATTGAAAAGAATAGCCGAACGGATAGTAAAATTAAATTTTTAATTTTTGAATTTTACGCGAAATTATTTTAACAGGGTTAAAGTTTTGAAATTCCGAAAATATATATAAACTGTGCATGAAGTATCATTTAATTATCTCGTTACAACTATACTCGAGAAACATCGAGTTTTTTAACTGTGAGCAAATTTTATATTTCGTGAAAATTCTGTTAGGTATTGTAACATCACAAATTGGAATTAAATTGGGATAAAAGCATACTCACCAGTTTTGAAATCACGTAGTTTAACTTCAAATAAAAATAAGTATGATTGTAAATTAAGTATTGCAACAATTGAAAGGTAAATATAGCAAACTCGAGCAGCTCTTTTCCTTTTTTCCTCCCAAGGGAAGAAAAATGTTGCGAGTTCACAACCATATGTACTAGTTACGTCAGTGTTGCGAGAGAGAATGCACCAGTGGTATGCGCTAAAAGCGAGCAGACTGACTATCGGGTGACACACAAAAATGAGTAAGATTACTTTGATCGAAAAAATAGCAAAGTTGCCATTTCACAATTCTGAAATACTGGAACGTTGAAACCTAAAGATTTCACCAAATATAAGTATAAACCGGAAAGAAAGAACAAAGATGCGAGTTTTCATTAAAAGTCAATCGGTTACTTTGCTACTTGAAACTAAAAATGCATCGGATATCTAGAAATCCTTCCCGGATATCCGGCACATTCCTTGAAAGTATATATATATATATATATATATTCCAAATAAAGTTTATATTTGTTTGTAAAACCCTTTGTGTGATTTTTCTACTTCCCGCCTCTGGCATTCTTTGTGCCGCTAGTGGCACAACATTATATTACAAGAATTTCAATATTTCCTAGAAAATGTTACAATAAAATAAAAAAATATTATGTAATGAAACCTAAATAAATATAGTAATTTTACAAATCTGGTACTTATGTTGGTAATATTGCAGCGTAAAATAAAATTTCTGTAAGTCTTTACGTTCACATACATCATTGAGTAACAGCGCTCATGGCAAAACTTGTTGCATTGAAGATTGTGGGGAAATGTGCATTACTCTTCTGCGTAAATAAATCGTCACTAGTTTGTTTAGTTTTTAAGATATTTAAAAAATCTAATCAAGGCCATTCTAATCTTACTCTGTATAACAAATAGTATGAGTATTTCGTGTGCCATCTTCTATTTCTTAAAGTAATATGTACACTTTCATGTCCGCTCAATTTCGACTCGTAATACCACATCTAACAGAATTTCCATGAAGCATAGAATTCGCTTATAAAATTAAAAAAAATCAATAATACACAAGAATAGTTTTAATAAGATAATTAAATAGTATCATTTCGTATTCGTGTGCCACTCTGTAGTACTAAAAATATAATTTGAATTAAATATTCTTTGAAATATTACAAGATCAGAGCAATTTAAAGCTTCTTTGTATGAACCACGTTTCAAAAAGTTGCTTCAAATTTTTTATTCTCAAATATTCATTGAAAACTGTAAGATTAGATTACAAACACATTATATCGCGGTATAAATTCAAAATGCTCTTTTGCAGGAGCTGTTGCAGCTGTTTGTTATAAACGAGATTTTGCCGATCAGCTCTATGTACTCCTTGAGTAAGTCTATCTGCGATATCAATAAAGAAATATGTGCCACTGTGCTATTTCTTCTCTGCGGTTTCGATAGGGAGCAATTAAATATTGTGAGTATTCTGCAAATATTATAATGAAATTGATTTCCATCTCGGATTTTCGTTATCATTTCACACGCATGATCACAACTTGTCCGGTTTTTAGACTTTGCTGTCTACATTTTTGAGTCACAATCCAGCTGGTACCTCGATCAAAACGATACTACATTTTCACCAGGTAGTTAATTCTGGGAAGTTTAGCCAATTCGATTACGGTCGCATGAAAAATCTACAAATCTACAATACATCCGAACCACCGGATTACAATCTCGCGAACATCACCGCACCGTTCGCGTTATTCTACGCCGAAAACGACCCGATAACCACCTTCCCGGTAGGTAGCGAATAAAAGTTAAAACTTAAATCATTAAGAGATATATTGGAGATTAATATGTTTTAACCCTTTGTACACTTATGTCACAAAGAAATAAGAGCGATCAAAATTATTTCTTTAAGGATGTGAAAGAACTCATCCGGGTGTTACCTAATGTAGTGGACGACTATACAGTGCCGTTTCCTAAATTCAACCATCTGGATTTCGTACTTGCCACAGATGCACCTCGGCTTGTATACAATAGATTACTCAAGATCCTAAAAGTACGAATGTTATATTGATAATTAAGAAATTGCAATTATATATTTTAATAAAAACATTTTAATATTTTAATTATAAAGGAAAATCGATACTGAACACATCTCATAAAAAAAATCTTATTTCTTCACCTCCATATTTTTCAAAAATTAATTATTATATTTCATTAATGCTAATCAAAATTCATAATTTATACATTTGTGGCTTGTTTCTATACAAAATCGGCTAGAAACAAAATCGGCTAATCCTACAAATGCGAAAATAAAATTCTTACGATTTTTTTTTGTAAATTATATAGTTTAAATAATAGCTGTGATTATATTATTATTGATAATATTACACATTGTTTTATGCAGAATAATTCGAAATAAATGTTTGTCCTTAAAATGTCATATTCCTGACTTAATTCTAAGATGATTTTCTTTTGCCGAAAATTTGATGCGAAGCATATTATTTAATTATAACAAGAAATATTTAGCGAATAATGGAAAGCATACGGTAAGCAAGAAACGGTGCAACTCATTGTCCGACGCAGACGGTACATACGTAAGTATAGTCGTGGACAGAATGATTGTAACACTTATTCAATGGATTTCAGAACTTATCCTGCTTATCGAATAATCGATTGAGGACATGAGGGCTTTTCTTATAACCACAAAATGATCCCTTTATTGTCTTATCTACCTCTATTTTTTCATTTATTTGTGTCTATTTCCATCCATGTATTCTTGTCTACCTTCATAAAAGTGCAGTAACATACCGCAAATATAATCTATTATTATAGTATAAATGTCCGAAATATATCGTAGGGATATCCTAAAAATATTATATTTCAAGTAAAATAAAAGTGATATCTTTAGGATATCTCTTTTATTTTACTTGAAGGGATGGGTATTATTAAAAATATCTTTTTACATTCTTTATATACTATTAGAATTATTTTTTTACACAAAAATAGTATTTGATAAACTAGTATTTTAAGTTATGCAAAACTGATCACAATTATAAAACAATTACTAGATAAAATTCTTCTATTTTATGAAAAATGTATGTAAATATAAATGAGTCTCAACTTATTATAATATTTCAGCTGATGTAAAAGCTAGATACTACAAATAGAATTACACAAGTTTAGATTAAAGTCAGTGCATTGAGATCAATAATAATAATTAAGAATCATAAAATATCTTCTATAAAAAAACAAAATAAATTGTACAAAATATACAACGACATTAAAATATTTGTTATTTCATTATAAAATGTGTACGTATAATTATGCAACCATAATTATTATAAACACAATTTCTTTAATTAATTCACTCTTTGGTAATAACAAAAAATATATTAAGAAAAATTAATTATCAGACAGTACGTGCAACAATTATTAATAGCATAATTGACTATACTTGATTGTACGTTAAAATTACTTATTTAAATTTAATTGTCACAAATAATGACAGTAAATTATAATTAAATTATGATAATTGTAATCATTTTTTTTTCAATGTATATGAAAATAAATGAATTTCATAAATCAATTTGAAAATATCTTCATATGCACAATATATTCAATCATAAGAATGCATCCAGAATTAAGTTTATCCTAATTTGTTTTAACTTATCCATTTTAAGGCAATGGATGTATGATATGCTATATATATAATTATCCGCATATTGTTATTATATCTACGTATGCATGTATTTAGATATGTACATAAAATAACAATAATAATAAAATGACGATACATCCGTTACCCCAATAAAAATGTTAAATCATCACTCACCGACCGATGCGCAACAATGGAGTTACATCTACAATATCGCTACGATGATTCTGCAATAAATTAAAATCCAAATAAAAGCAGGATAAAGAAATAATTATTATTTAAAAAAATAATTATTATGTGAACGTATGCAGTTTTCCCGAAAATTATCATTTGAAAATATAATTTTTATAGGCATCGAATTTTGTACCTATTATTCAGTTAGATATAAAATAATCGTATAATCTCTAAAAAAGACTTCAACAAAAGAAGATTTCAACAAAAATAAGTTTACAAGAGTAAATTTACAATATAAAACAAATATAAAATTATGTTTGTATAATTTTTAAATAACTTCACTTTTCTTTCTAATTATTATTTTTATATTATTATCAAATAAAATTTAAGAACAAGCAAAAAAAAATTAATTTTACACAAGTAAAAAATATTTACCGCAAGTTATTCCACCGGTGCCCGAAGTCTCTCCCAAAGCCTCCTCTAAGAATTGTGTTGACATCCTCTCGCACAGGATACTCGCGTAAAACACTCGCGAATAATACTCTATAATCGCGCGCGGAATAATTATTTATCAAAGTCTTTCGCGTCGAACTACATTTCCATCGAATATTTTATGAAAAGTCTATTAGTTATTCCGATAACTTCAACAGCACTCCCGAAGCAAACGCGCGACGCGACGAACCGATTGCGGTTCACTTCAATTAAATCGACGGCGACGGTACGTTCCCCATCGGTAGATTTTTTCACGAAAAAAATGATTTACTCAATATCTAAAAATTTATCTAGATATATCATTCAGATAGATCCAAAAATTTTTAGATACTTAAGAAAAACCTTCTTTTCATGTATTAGGTGTAGTAAAAAGAAATCCATTATTTTTGCATGAAATTGAATGGAAAAATAATGGATTTGTTTTTACTACACCTAATATATCCTCTTACTACGTCAAGGTCGTACCCGTGAGCGAAAAGATATCATCTGAAAAATGTAATATAGCCATTATGTATATTATTATGTAACTATCAGTAAACTTTTAGAAATGTATATCAAGTACTCATCAATTCATCACTATTACGAAATAAATTCGGAGCAGATAAAAGGGCTAAATCTCTTATTGCAATATCTGTAAAATTAGAGTCAATGAAATAGACTAGAGATTAATAAAAAAATATTTAAAGATGCTATAAAGATATTATAACGTTTTAAGATGCTATAAAATGGCTTTGTGATTGTGGTTTATAATATTTTAAGAATTTCATAAACCTATTACAGAGTGATTGTGGTATTAATATAAAACAGATTTATTATGAATACCAATTTTTAAATTTAATAAAAGTGATCTCATATATAAAATTTATTGTGAAATATCGCACCTTATCCAGATTATATTTCAAGATTAAAAATTTAATTGGCAAAATTGGATATATGTATGTATAAAACTCTAAAATATGTACGAATTTCCAGTTCAGAAAAAGTATCTCTTTTAATTGTGTTTTTACATATCGGTCTAGTGTTATTATTGTTTATTGCTTTCAGTAATAATACATAAAGTATTGCAAAATTTTTTAGACTGATCTTGTTTCAGCATTAAAAAAATAATGTCCATTCTCGTTATTTTTTAAATAATAAATAGTACGATAATTATAAGTTATTTTTTTACTTGATAACGAGTATCGAGATAATCAATTATTTCAAAAAATAACTTTCCAATTTCTAATATTATATTCGGATAATATTACATAGGTGAAATTTGTCGTTTGATGCTATCAAGAGACGCGGTAGCGTTTCCCATCAAGTATATTTTTGATGAAGTTTAGTACATTAAAAGCATCCTTTTATATTATAATGAAAGAAATACTACCATATCAGAGAAAGAGAAGAGAGATGCTATAGCGTGTCATTTACAGAAAAGAGGCTTATTGTAATAAAAAATTGTTTTGTTTAAATAAATTAATGATTTAAAAAATGCATATGTTGATGAAGAATATAGATTTTTACAATTAAAATAAGATAACAACTATGTTCGTAAGTGCACTTAATGCGTATAAATATGAATATTATGTTAAATATTATGTCAACAACACAAATATTATGTTTACAAAGCAAAAATAACAATTAAAAAAAGAAACAAATTGTCGGAGAAAAAAACCGAAATTTTTGTTTTTTTTTCGAAAGGATTTGAAAAAAGCGGTTTTTTTTTATTATACATTTAGGTAATAAATTGCGAATAGCACATATTCATTATGATAAGCAAAGAATAAAGATTAGCTGTACAAACACTGGGCCGATCCGTTGCAGATTCATTACAATTTTGCAAAGTGTTTTTATATAAAAAGTTTTTGTATTTGAATTACATTTTTTCATTTTATACTGTTATTTTTTTAATTTTTTGTGGTAACATTTGAATTAAACAAGGTAATGCAATGTTGTGATATAATAATATTTTGAAGGAGAATTAAATAACTACTATTTTGGATGAAAGAGAAAATGTTTTTAAATAATTTGTGATATAACTGTTTTTAAGAAGAATTAAAGACATTTGGATTGGAATAGGAAGATCCTTCAATAGAAATACAAAGATATACTTAGGCTTCAGTGTATAAAAATTAAAGATAATATCGCTTGAATTATATTCTTTATTTAATTTGAATATTCTTTACGTAATTTAACTTGACATTAGTTATTGATATCAAATATCTTATAAATGATATATATATATATGTATTTTTATGATATTCTATAATTTTTAATATTACTTAATTAATTTGTTATGGAATAAACTTGACGCCAATTGTTAACATCAAATCTTTTGACAAATAATGCATAAAATTTTAATAGAGGTATAATAGAGGTTTAATAGAGGTATAATTTGGCGCCAGTTGTTGATTTCAAATATTTCATACAAATGATGAATTTTATACATACGAGTTAATAAAAAAGATAATACTTAGGTTTTAAAATTTGGTACAATAATTTTTTCGAGGAATACATACGTTTTAATGCATTCTATAATGTTTTTTTACATTAAGCTATAAAAGGATTAGTAATAAAAAAAAATTTTCGAAAAAACAATTTTTCAAGGTCATATAAAGTCGCCTTGATATTGAATTTTGTAAGATTTTATTAATTTCATTCAAGGTCATATAAAATGTCGCCTTGTAATTTGGATTTTATTAATTTAACTTTTTATATAAAATAATAAATGTAATTCATGTAAGTGCAACATGTACTTTATACTTTTTACATAATACAACTAGTGCTATTATAAGAAATATATACAATTTTGCCGCATCATTCCACTATCATTCCACTATTGACCTTTAATCTTGATACTATTATTTAAGACATTACATCAGTATTGTTCAGTAATACAAAATTCCATGATTATTAAGTATGTGAAGTTTTTTTGAAATATATTTAATTATAGTTATCTCGTATTATGCGAAAATGCGCATCAGAACATATTACATGAAGAATTGAGCGCATGTATGAATGATTACAAACACGTAAAGATATAAACGATCGATCTCAAGATATATTGTACAATAGTTAGACGCATCCTCTTAGCACCATGACACTATTGTTTTTTGATATTCTTCTAATTTTGAAATTTTTACATGTCACAAGTTTTAATGAAAATATTCTACATGGATATATTACATGGAAAGAAATAAATTACATTTATCTATTTATTATGATCATATACAAGTATTATTATTAGAGCAATCAAAATGTGTATAGAGTATTCTTTTTATTTAACTAATAAAGAAATAAACTAAATACAAATTTATTTCATAAAAAATTATGCATTTTAAGCCCTACATAGTACAGCATATTTTTGCATTATTTCACACATAAGATTTTTGTATATTTCGCTCACACAAATTTGCATATTTTTTCTATTTTTATTGTACATTTCAGATTGTTTTTTAATTTAAGTTTGTGATTAGTTTCTTTTCCGATATAATAATAAATAGGATTCCTAAGATAAGTTTCTCTCAATCAGAATATGACATATTTTATATTTTTGAAAATATATTTTAGCAATATCATATCGAAAAATAGTGGTTTTGCTATTTTAAAAGCAATTTCAACATACTTGATTGGAGTATCTTTCGATGACGATATAGAAAACATAAACAATTACAGCATTAAGGAAATAGCATTTAAATTTGCACTTGTAACTTCTGTTGACGTCGAACAAAATTTTTCAACGTATAAAAATATTTTACCATCAAATAGGCGAAGTCTTTTGTTCGAAAACTTAAGTCAAGTGTTTATTAGTTACT
>NW_012130112.1:899849-901850 GCF_000143395.1 Atta cephalotes | reverse complement strand
TGACCAGTACTTCCGGTCTTATGAAGAAGTAAAAATTGGATCGATTCGTGGATAGCCTCAAAAGGTGACCAGTTTTTTCGACGCGGGATTCGTATGCTATCCGAAAGATGGGAGAAAGTAATGGTCAGCGATGGACAATACTTTGAATCATAAATGTATAACCAGTTTTTTACAATAAAGCCTCGAATTTCGGAAAAAACGGCGGAAGCAAAGTTGTACACCTAATACAATTTAGTATTTCATAAAGAAAAAATTAAAGAAGAGCTCAGTTAATTATGCTATATTTTGTTTTCTATTTTTAGTACAATTCTTTGATATCCTGTCCAAAACATTTTTTCATCGATATTGAACCATACGTCTAATTCTGTAATGCAAGTGTTCGTGCATCTTTTATTCTTTTGTGGCTTTCTCGACTATATAATAGCTGAGATACTTGATGTTCCGCAGAATGTATTTAAAAAAATGCAAACGGACAAAGAACAATCAAACACTAGGTACATTTCTCTTCAAGGCAATCTCATAGTAAGTATATGATTGTTATAGGATGCTTTCTAACACAACAGACACAGATGACATAGTTCATTTGTGCATTTTTGTTTTATGATAAACATGTGCAGAACAGAGAAATCCTCGGAACTCTCTATCCTATAACAATCAACAAATAAGAAAAATTTGTCGGCCTGAGGCTGACAAAACATTTCAAGCCTATTGATTGGCTGCAAGAAAACGAAATCGGGATCTCTCTATCCTATAGCAATCAATAAACTTAAAATCTTTATCGTATGACAAATGTAATACTAGCCTAACACAATGAATTATAATAGCTTTGTTGTTTGCCAATGTTAAAAAAAGATGTGATGATTCATTGTTACATCATTGCCTCTTGATGGAAAATGCACCAACAATTATTCTGATAAAAATAAGAATTTTACTAGATTTTACTAGATTCTACCAAAAATATTGTATCAACCAGAATTCCAGTTATCTTAGTTAGAATTCCAATAAATTTAACCAAAAAATTCTGTTTCCGATTTCAATCAAAAATTTTCAGTACACATATGTTTCATATTATGTAAAAATGGTCAAATCTCCCAGCGATTTAGGAAAAGATACATATACATTCACATACATATATATATGTATACATATCCCAGTTGTAAACTGTAGTCATTTTGACGCCGACAGTTAACCAGTTTGAATTACTGACATGATCTATTTAAGATATAATAATGACAATCAATTTTTACATTTAATGTCATTTATTTACAACATCATACTTATTGACATTGAATAAATGATTACTCGACGACGTACTGGTAACGTTATTAGTGAACAATTAATAATATCATTCATTTACGCCGTTAATCATACGAAAATAATGACATATTTTCGACGTTAGTTAATATGATGTTATGTGTTACGTCACTTTACGATGATAGGACTTCAGATTAGTTGACCAATAAGAATGACCAATTAATTACGTTAAATGACCGATATCTTATTTCCCTCATATTGTACAAATTTGGTTCAATTTTTGATTAAAAGTGCTCCTTCTGTATATCATTATTGATTTTTCTTCAAAAGTAATAGCAATAACATTTTTTTTCACGTGCTTTTATTTTTTCAGTTACAGATGATAAGAAAAGCAGGTTATCCCGTGGAAACTCACATAGTACAAACGGAGGATGGTTATCTTTTAACACTTCATCGTATTCCACGTCAAAATGGTGCACCCGTGCTACTGCAACATTCTCTTTTGACTAGCAGTGCCGATTTTCTTATTCTTGGCAAGGATAAAGGACTTGGTATGACATATTCAACACCTAAGAATATTTCCCTTTCTAAAATATTAGGTTTCTATTTGACAATTATCAAGTTCCAAAATATATTTTTTTTTAATGTAACTCTTAACTACGTATGTAGTTGGTATGACATATTCAACACCTAAGAATATTTCCCTTTCTAAAAGATTAGGTTTCTATTTGACAATTATCAAGTTCC
>NW_012130112.1:888095-892621 GCF_000143395.1 Atta cephalotes | reverse complement strand
TATATATATATATATATATATATATATATATATATATAATTATTCGCATATTGTTATTATATCTATATACGTATGCATGTATTTAGGTATGTACATAAAATACTAATAAAATTACGATACATCTGTTATCCCAATAAAAATGTTAAATCATCTCTCACCGATCGATAATGAAGTTACATCTGCAATGTCGCTACGATGATATTAAATATATATTATATAAATTAAAATCCAAATTAAAACAGCATAAAGAAATAATCATTATTTAAAAAAATAATTATTATATGAACGTGTGCAGTTTTCTGGAAAATTATCATGCAAGTTGAAAATATAATTTTTATAGGTATCGAATTTTTACCTATTATTCAGTTAGATATAAAATAATCGTATAATCTCTAAAAGAGATTTCAACAAAAATAAATTTACAAGAGTAAATTTACAATATAAAATAAATATAAAATTATGTTTGTATAATTTTTAAATAACTTCACTTTTCTTTCTAATTATTATTTTTATATTATTATCAAATAAAACGATTTAAGAACAAGCAAAAAAAGATTACACAAATAAAATTTTACACAAGTAAAAAATATTTACCGCAAAGCTACTCTACGGTACCCGAAGTTTCTCCTAAACCTCTTTCTCCTCTAAGAATTGGGTTGACATCCTCTCGCACAGGACACTCATGTAACACTCGCGAATAATATTCTATAATTGCGCGCGAACTAATTATTTATGAAAGTCTATCGCATCGAACTATAATTCCATCAATTATTAGAATATTTTATGAAAAGTCTACTACTTATTCGATAACTTCAACAGCACTTCCGAAACAAACGCATGACGCGACGAACCGGCTGTTCGTTCACTTCGATTAAATCGGAGGCGAGGATACGTTAGCTTCCCCATTCGATGGATTTTTACACGAAAAGAACGATTTTACTCAATATCTAGAAATTTATTTAGAATTTAGATATATCATACAGATAGAACCAAAAATTTTTAGATACTTAAAAAAAACCATTCTTTTCATGTATATCCTCCGGGTACTCAGCCTTCTCATCACGTCAAGATCGTATCCGCGAGAGAAAAGATATCTGGAAAATGTAATATACAGCCATTATCTATATTATTATGTAATTATCAGTAAATTTTTAGAAATGTACATCAAATATTCATCAATTCATCATTATTACGAAATAAATTCGGAGCAGATAAAAGGGTTAAATCTCTTATTACGATATCTGTAAGATTAGAGTCAATGGAATGGGCCAGAGATTAATAAAAAAAAATATTTCTTTTATTACCGACAAATAGTTCGAAATTTACGCTTAATTTTTTATACGGACTGTATAACGAAAGATATATTCAAAAGATGACTTTACGATTTATTCACTTCTTACATTTCTTTAATTTTCAAAAGGAAATTTTAATTAAATTTTATATAACATTATCTTAAAGCTTATTAAATTCCCTTCAAAATGATCTATTATTTTTTTAAATTCTGCCCGTAGACTTTTAGCATTTACCCAAAATGAACTCGGAACTTCATAATAAGAGCCTTTCCTCTAATACTGTGAACAAATTATATAAATTATATATATAATTATATAAGTACAAAATATAATGATAACAATAATAACAGTACAAGTCAACAATATTTTTATTACATTATATGTTGATAATTTCAGGTGGTTTCATTTATGCCGTGAATAGAATGACATTTAAAAATATACAAATTAGAGGTTTCACCATTGATCCTAAAAATCGGAATGTAATTGAATTTTGGAACCCGGAGTCTTCAGTAAGTATTATATTTCATATTTTTTTTTAATAACTCCTCTACATTATTAGAGATTCCTAATATATTCGAGAATTAAAATAACTAGTCACTAATTATATATAAAAATATATTGTATTTTTTTAGGCATTCACTATGCCTCACGCCATTGCTGTATGTCCTTATGGTAGAGCTCTTTATGTCTTTGAAATTGGATCAAACAAAGTAAATGGAAATTCGACCTAGTGATCAAATCTAATAATACAGATGTTAAGCAACTAGTATTACACAGGGATTGGAAGTAATTGATCGTTACTTATTACAGTTACTTTTTTTGTAACGAATGGAAACGACGTTATCTATTTTTTTTAATGATAATACAGTTATATTTTTTTGGTGACGATAACAATTTTAGTTACTCTTATTGTTACTTTTCATATTTATTTTGAATCTATTTATGACAATAATTTTTTATACATTCAATCTTCAATTTTAACTTTAATAATTTATTCAAGATTGTTTTAAATAACGTCTTAAGATGCTATAAAATGGCTTTGAGATTATGGTTTATAATATCTTAAGAATTTCATAAATCTATATATTATAGAGTGGTATTAATATAAAAACAAATTTATTATGAATATCAATTTTTAAATTTGATTAAAGTGATCTCATATACAAAATTTATTGTAAAACATCGTACCTTATTCAGATTATATTTCAAGATCAAAAATTTAATTGGCATTTAATTTGCAAAATTGGATATATGTATAAAACTCTAAAATTTTATGTACGAATTTCTAGTTCGGAAAAAAATATCTCTTTTAATAATGTTTTTACACATTGATCTAGTGTTATTATTGTTTATTGCTTTCAACAATACACAAAATATTGCAAAATTTTTTAGAATGATCTTGTTTCAGCATAACGACCATTTTCGTTATTTTTAGTAATAGTAACGATAACTATAAGTTATTTTTTTACTTGATAACGAGTATCGAGATAATCAGTTATTTTCAAAAAATACCTTTACAAATTCTAATATTACATTCGGATAATATTACATAGGTGAAATTTTGTCGTTTGATGCTATCAAGAGACACGATAGCGTCTCCCATCAAGTATATTGTTGATGAAGTTTAGTACATTAAAAGCATCCTTTTATATTATTATAAAAGAAACACATGAAAGAGACTATAGCGTATCATTTACAGGAAAGAGGTTTATACAAAGGTTTATTTACAGGAAAAGGTTTTATACAAATGATAAGAGTTAATAATAAAGATAGTACTACTTGGGTATTTTATAATTTGATACAATAATTTTTTCGAGGAATACGTACGTTTTAATGCTATCTTTTATGTTTTTTTACATTAAGCTATAGAAGAATTAGTAATAAAAATAATACCATTTGAGTTTTATTAAAATTAAGTACACAATAAAAATAATATTTATCATCATCATTTGTGTTTATCTTTTAATTATTTGGTATAAGTTTTCTTTTCCAAATGGATGTATTTTCAGTGATTTTTTTCTATCTTCTTTAAAAAGGCAAGTCAGTTATTAATCATTTATATCACGCATTATTTTTCTTTACATATACATATATCGAAAAATCTCAAACCCATTTTCGAAAAAATAATTTTTCAAGATCATATAAAATATCGCCTTGATATTGGATTTTGTAAGATATTAATTTAATTTTTGTATATGAAATAATAAATATATTTCATATAAGTGCAACATGTACTTTACACTTTTTGCATAATACAATTAATGCTGTTATAAAAGATGTTATGTACAATTTTGCTGCATCATTCCTCTATTGGCCTTTAATCTTGACAATATGATTTCCTTAAGACGTTACGTCAGTATTATTCAGTCATACGTGATAAAAAATTCCGTGATTATTAAGTCAAAACATATTGCGTGAAGAATTGACTGAATGAATGATTACAACACGTAAAAATATACAAATATACAAACACGTAAAAATATATACGATCTATCTCAAGATAGTTAGACGCGTCCTCTTAGCATCATGATACTGTCTTTTGATATTCTTCTAATTTTGAAATTTTTACATGTCGCGAGTTTTAATGAAAATGTTCTATGGTATATTATACATGGAAAGAAATAAATTACATTTATCTATTTATTGTGATCATGTAAAAGTATGATCATTAGGGTAACCAAAATGTATATAGAGTATTCTTTTTATTTAACTAATAAAGAAATAAACTAAATACAAATTTATTTCATAAAAAATTATGCATTTTAAACCCTACATAGTATAGCATATTTTTGCATTATTTCACACATAAGATTTTTGTATATTTCGCCCACACAAATTTGCATATTTTTTCTATTTTTATTGTACATTTCAGATAGTTTTTTAATTTAAGTTTGAAATTAATTTCTTTTCTGATATAATAATAAATAGGATTCCTAAGATAAGTTTCTCTCAATCAGAATATGACATATTTTATATTTTTGAAAATTAGCAATATCATATCGAAAAATAGTTTTGCTATTTTAAAAGCAATTTCAGCATACTTGATTGGAGTATCTTTCGATGACGATATAGAAAACATAAACAATTACAGCATTAAGGAAATAGCATTTAAATTTGCACTTGTAACTTCTGTTGACGTCGAACAAAATTTTTCAATGTATAAAAATATTTTACCATCAAATAGGCGAAGTCTTTTGTTCGAAAACTTAAGTCAAGTGTTTATTAATTATCGTT
>NW_012130112.1:882061-884349 GCF_000143395.1 Atta cephalotes | reverse complement strand
TATATATATATATATATATATATATATATATATATAAATACTCAATTTAGCGTATTCCACTCCACCTCCCAACCTATTTAGGAAAAAATTGATGGAGTGGACTCGCTTTGTGTGGAAAATTGACCGCTCCTTAATGGGAGAGAATGGGTGGAGTGTCTATGCATTTTTTTTCACTTTCGCGAACGTTTTACTACGATCTCATGACTAATATAGATGATAATGAAAGACTAAAAACTTTACATCAACATTTCGATAAAAAATGAAATTGTATTATTCGTTTTTAAAATAGCATTTTTTCCCATAAAAATCACAAGCCTTCTCTTAAAATATGGTATACATGTCTTTTCGTAATTAGTTTTGTTCACTGAAAAAATATCTGCGGAATTATTGAGGAAGCACCATTTCTGAACATTTACCATTGATTTTTTTTAAAATTGATTTTGCCATTATTTGTCCTCCTTTAAACTATACAATTTTTGCTTTTTTCTCATAGCTTGTTTTTCAAGATAGTTGCCAATTAAAACAATGAAACGCCCTATATGCACAGCATAATCATGTATCTTTTATATAACTTTTTTATCATCGTGTAGCTAATAATATAATGTGATTAATATTTTCTTTTCTGCATAAAAAAATGAAAAATTATCATCGTACTCCATATTAGAATTTAGTATTTCATAAAGAAAAAAATTGAAGTAGATCTCAGCTAATTATGCTGTTTTTTGATTTCTATTTTTAGTACAATTCTTTGATATCCTAGAAATCCCAACTATTTTCATCGACATTGAACCATTCGTCTAACTTTGTAATGCAAGTGTTCGTGCACTTTTTATTCTTTTGTGGCTTTCTTGACTATACAATAGCTGGGATACTTGATGTTCCGCAGAATGTATTTAAAAAAGTGCAAACGGACAAAGAACAATCAAACAATAGGTACATTTCTCCTCAAGGCAATCTCATAGTAAGTATATGACTGTTATAGGATGTTTTCCAGCACAACAGATGATATAGTGCTATTTCATTTGTGCGTTTTTGTTGTATGACAAATGTGTGCAAGACAGAGAAGTCCTCGGAACTCTCTATCCTCAATCAACAAATATGAAAAATTTGTCGGCCTGAGGCTGATATTATATTTGTCATGCAAAGCATTTCAAGCCTGGCTGCAAGAAAAAGAAATCAGAATCTCTCTATCCCATAGCCAATCAATAAACTTAAAATCTTTTCGCATGACAATGTAATACTAGCCTAACACAATTGAATTATAATATAGCTTTGTTGTTTGCCAATATTAAAAAAAGATAGAAATGATCAATGTTATATCATTGTCTCTTACTGGAAAATGCACCAACAATTATTCTGATAAAAATAAGAATTTTACTCGATTTTACCAGAAATATTGTATCAACCAGAATTCCAGTTATCTTAAAATTCCAATAAATTTAAAAAATTCTGATTCCGATTTCAATCAGAAATTTTTTCAGTACACATATAATGTTTCATATTATGTAAAAATGGTCAAATCTCCCAGCGATTTAGGAAAAGATACATATACATACATATATATGTATACATATCCTAGTTGTAAACTGTAGTCATTTTAACACCGACAGTTAGTCAGTTTGAATTACTAACGTGATCTATTTAAAATATAATAATGACAATCTATTTAATAATGTCATTTATTTACAACATCATACTTATTGACATAGAATAAATGATTATTTGACGACGTACTGGTAACGTTATTAGTGACAAATTAATAACATCATTCATTTATGCCGTACAAAAATAATGACATATTTTCAACGTTAGTTAATATGATCATATGTGATCTTATGTGACTGTTACGTCACTTTACGTCAGATTGCTTAAGAATGACCAATCAATTACACCAAATAATACCTTGTTTCCTGGGATATATTGTACAAATTTGGTTCAATTTTCGATTAAAAGTGTTTCTTCTGTATATCATTATTGATCTTTCTTCAAAACTAATAGCAGTATATTTTTTTGCACGTGCTTTTATTTTTTTCAGTTACAGATGATAAGAAAAGCAGGTTATCCTGTGGAAACTCACATAGTACAAACGGAGGATGGTTATCTTTTAACACTTCATCGTATTCCACGTCAAAATGGTGCACCCGTGCTACTGCAACATGGTCTTTTGACTAGCAGCGCCGATTTTCTTATTCTTGGCAAGGATAAAGGACTTGGTATGACATATTCAACACATAAGAATATTTCTCTTCCTAAAAGATTAGATTTCTATTTGACAATTATCAAGTTCT
>NW_012130112.1:871489-882029 GCF_000143395.1 Atta cephalotes | reverse complement strand
AATAATCAGTCTTGCACCTGCGGTTATTCTGAAGCGTGTAACCACTCCGTTACGATTGTTCTGCACTTTCGTAGCAAATACTCAGGTAAAGTCATATGGAAATACTTTTAAAACATAATTTATAATTTATATCAGGAAATAATTTTAAAAAACATCCAATATATGTAAAAAGCTTTTATTATTTCCATCTTTCGATTTTAGATTGCACACAAGATGTCACATTTTTTTTTCGAATATTATTCCTTTTATAATCCACTTTTAGAGATCTTGAACTTTACTTTCTTTTACAGAAATAATGCAATATTTGTATTATAAGCAATTGAAATATTGAAAAGAATAGCCGAAATAGTAAAATTAGATTTTTAGTTTTTGAATTTTAAGCGAAATTATTTTAACAGAATTAAAGTTTTGAAATTCCGAAAATACATACAAACTGGTGCACGAAGTATCATTTAATTATCTCGTTAAAACTATACTCGAGAAACATCGAGTTTTTTAACTGTGAGCAAATTCTATGCTTCAAGAAAATTCTGTTAGGTACTGTGACACACACATCACAAATTGGAAGTAGATTGAGATAAGGGCATACACATCACTTTGAAATCAGGTAGTTCCACTTCAAATAAAAATAAATATGATTGTAAATTATGTATTGCAACAATTGAAAGGTAAATATAGCAAACTCGAGCAGCTCTTTTCCTTTTTAAGATATTTAAAAAATCTAATCAAGGCCATTCTAATCTTACTCTGTATAAAACAATTCGTACGACATTTCGTGTACCATCTTCTATTTCTTAAAGTAATATGTACACTTTCATGTCCGCTCAATTTCGACTCATAACCACATCGACCATATCAGAATTTCCACGAAACACAGAATTTGCTCATAAAGTTAAAAAAAATCAATAATACACAAGAATGATTTTAATAAGATAATTAAATAGTATGACATTTCGTATGTGCCACTCTGTAGTACTAAAAATTTGAATATAATTTGAACTAAATATTCTTTGAAATATTACAATGAAGATCGGAACAATTTAAAGCTTCTTTGTATGAATCACGTTTCAAAAAGTTACTTCAAATTTTTTATTTCTCAAATAATCATTGGAAACTGTAAGATCAGATTATAAGCACATTACATCGCAGTTTAAATTCAAAACGCTCTTTTGCAGGAGTTGTTGCAGTTGCTTGGTATAAACGAGCTTTTCCCCATTAACTTTATAAACTTGAGTAAGTCTCTCAGCGATATCAATACAGAAATATTCGCCACTGCGCTATGTCTTTTCTGTGGTTTCGATAGGGAACAATTAAATATTGTGAGTATTTTGCAAACATCGTACTGATTTCCATCTCCGGGTTTTCGTCATCATTTCACCCGCATCACAAGTTATCCGGTTTTTAGACTTTGCTGTCCACATTTTTGAGTCACAATCCAGCTGGTACCTCGATCAAAATGATAGTACATTTTCATCAAGTACTTAATTCCGGGAGATTTTGTCAATATGATTACGGTCACATGAAAAATCTACAAATCTACAATACATCCGAACCACCGGATTACAATCTCGCGAACATCACCGCACCGTTCGCGTTATTCTACGCCGAAAACGACCCGATAACCACCTTCCCGGTAGGTATAGCGAATAAAAGTTAAAACTTAAATCATTAAGAGATATATTGGAGATTAATATGTTTTAACCCTTTGTACACTTATGTCACAAAGAAATAAGAGCGATCAAAATTATTTCTTTAAGGATGTGAAAGAACTCATCCGGATGTTACCTAATGTAGTGGACGACTATACAGTGCCATTTCCTAAATTCAATCATCTGGATTTCGTATTTGCCATAGATGCACCTCAGCTTGTATACAATAGATTACTCAAAGTACTTAACTAACTAAAGTACTTAACAAACTAAAAGTAGGAATGTTATATTGATAATTAAGAAATTGCAATTGTATATTTTAATAAAAACATTTTAATATTTTAATTATAAAGGAAAACCGATATTGAACACATCTCATAAAAAAATCTTATTTCTTCACCTCCATATTTTTCAAAAACTAATTATTATATTTCATTAATGCTAATCAAAATTCATAATTTATATATTTGTGGCTTGTTTCTATACAAAATCGGCTAGAAACAAAATCGGCTAATTCTACAAATGCGAAAATAAAATTCTTACGATTTTTTTTGTAAATTATATAGTTTAAATAATAGCGAATTATATTATTATTGATAATATTATATATTGTTTTATGCAGAATAATTCGAAATAAATGTTTGTCCTTAAAATGTCATATTCCTGACTTAATTCTAAGATGATTTTCTTTTGCCGAAAATTTGATGCGAAGCATATTATTTAATTATAACAAGAAATATTTAGCGAATAATGGAAAGCATACGGTAAGCAAGAAACGGTGCAACTCATTGTCCGATGCAGGTACGTAAGTATAGTCGTGGACAGAATGATTGTAACACTTATTCAATGGATTTCAGAACTTATCCTGCTTATCGAATAATCGATTGAGGACATGAGGGCTTTTTTTATAACCACAAAATGATCCCTTTATTGTCTTATCTACCTATATTTTATCATTTATTTTGCCTATTTTCATCCATGTATTCTTGTCTACCTTCATAAAAGTGCAGTAACATACCGCAAATATAATCTATTATTATAGTATAAATGTCCGAAATATATCGTAGAGATATCCTAAAATATCCTAAAAATATTATATTCCAAGTAAAAAGTGATATTTTTAGTATATCTCTTTTATTTTACTTGGGATCTTTGATATATTTTAGACACATATGTTGTATGGGAGACGTTAATACCTAACTATGTTCTATCGTGTTCTGGTAAATCAGCGGGATAATTTAATCACGATCATACTAAATAAATAATCAATAATTTAAAAAATAAAAGAAATTTGCAAGCAAATTTGACCTGTAGGTAATTACCCTCCCGAATATTTAGCTCACCTTTATATACCTTTGAAACTGTATTTGGCCAATATTCTGGCTTCTTATATGACAGAAATCAATAAGGAGAAATATTCCTTTTACCTAATTAATATCGGTAATAAGCGTAAATTTTTACGCTTTTAAATGATGCGCAAAACACGAACCCGTCGCGAAATGACCATCACATTATAATAAAATCAGTCATTACTCAAAAATAATGTAATAATTCTATTGATATACGAATAAATTATGCGTTTATTTTTTACTCGCGTTTATTCGCAATTAGAAATACATATCTAATTATTAAAATAATCAATTAAAATAATCTAATTAAAAATAAATCTAAATTAAAAAAAAATATTTTATGTTATGGTAGTGTTTTGATTCGAAGAGACTCCGTCGTGAATATTACAAAATTTAGTTTCTTAATATGAACTTTATAATATAAAAATACAATTTTAATTCAAAAAGAAATAAATAAAAATTATTCAACCGATTACCGTCCGATCAACAATCCAAGGCCTATACATGTATTTTCATCGATTCGAGCGATAAAATGCTGAATTTCATTTCGAAAATATGCAGAGATAAGAAATTCAGAGGATTGATTCGTAAGATTCGAAAGAGACAAAAATTTCCCTCATGACTATTAATAAAAATATCTTTTTACATTATTTATATACTATTAGAGTTATTTTTTACATAAAAATAGTATTTCATAATCTAGTATTTTAAAATGCAAAACTGATCACAATTTTAAAACAATTACATAACAACTACATAAAATTCTTCTATTTTACTACCAAATGTATATGGATCTCAAGTCATTACTATACTTCAATTGATATAAAATCTAGTTTATCAATTACTACGAATAGATAAATTATATAAGTTTAGATTAAAGTCAGTGCATTGAGATAAATAATAATAATTAAGAATCATAAAATATCTTCTATAAAAAATAAAAAATAAAATAAATTGTACGAAATATACAACTCTATATTAAAATATTTGTTACTATTTCATTATAAAATATATACATATAATCAAAAGAAGCAATCAAAAAAGATTCTAAAAATCCAATATCTGTATATGCATGTAATTGCAGTTTTTTGCTAACTTATATAAAATTTAATCCTGGATGAATATTTGGGAACAAAATAGATACATTGAGAAAAAAGTGTTTGAGAGAAAAGTATTTGTGATTACAATTGCACAATAATAAAATAATTAATTACGATTAAGACACTTTTATGTTTATTACTGCTATAATATTAGTAGTGATAATAATCATAAGTGTATAGTTCTCTCAAATATGAAAAAAATTATATGATAAATTATGATAATTTCGAATATTAATACAAGAAAACATGAAAATGTAAATGATAAATAAAATAAAAATTATTGTTCAATAAATGCAAGTAATTACTATAAACACACTTTTTTTTAATTAATTCACTCTTTATGTGGTAATAATGACAAAAAATATATTAAGAAAAATTAATCTCAGATAGTATTTGCAACAATTATTAATAGCATAATTGACTATACTTATATGTTAAAATTATTATATATATATAATTGTTCCAAAAAATTATATTTAAATTGTGGTAAATTATAGTTTAATTATAGTAATTGTAATCATTTTTTTCTTTCAGTGTATTTGATGATAAATGAATATCGTAAATTAATTTAAGAAAATATCTTCACATGCACAATATATTCAATCATAAGAAGGCATCCAGAATTAAGTTTATCCTAATTTGTTCTAACTTATCCATTTTAAGACAACGGATAATATGCTATATATTATATATAATTATTCGCATATTGTTATCATATTTACGTATGCATGTATTTAGATATGTACATAAAATACTAATAAAATGACGATACATTCGTTACCCCAATAAAAATGTTAAATCATCACTCACCGATCGATGCGCAACAATGGAGTTACATCTGCAATGTCGTTACGATGATTCTGCAATAATTAAAATCCAAATTAAAACAGCATAAAGAAATAATTATTATTTAAAAAAATTATTATTATATGAATGTATGCAGTTTTCTGGTAAATAATCATGCAAATTTGAAAATATAATTTTTATAGGCATCGAATTTTTACCTATTATTCAGTTAGATATAAAATAATCGTATAATCTCTTTTAGAGATTATATGATTATTTTATATCTAACTGAAACTGAATCTCAACAAGAATAAAGTTACAAGAATAAATTTACAATATAAAACAAGTATAAAATTTTGTTTGTACAATTTTTATATAAATAACTTCACTTTTTTTTCTAATTATTATTTTTATATTATTATCAAATAAAACGATTAAGAACAAGCAAAAAAAGATTAATTTTACACATATAAAAAATATTTACCGCAAAGTTACTCTACCGGTGCCCGAAGTCTCTCCCAAACATCCTCCTCCTCTAAGAATTGTGTTGACATCCTCTCGCACAGGATACTCGCGAATAATATTCTATAATTGCGCGCGGACTAATTATTTATCAAAGTCTTTCGCGTTGAACAATTCCATCGAATATTTTATGAAAAGTCTATTAGTTATTCCGATAACTTCAACAGCACTTCCGAAACAAACGCGACGCGACGAATCGGCAGCAGTTCGTTCACTTCAATTAAATCGGCGGCGAAGGTACGTTAGCTTCTTCATCGGTGGATTTTTACACGGAAAGAACGATTTTACTCAATATCTAAAAATTTATCTAGATATATCATTCAGATAGATCCAAAAATTTTTAGATACTTAAGAAAAACCTTCTTTTCATGTATTAGGTGTAGTAAAAAGAAATCCATTATTTTTGCATGAAATTGAATGGAAAAATAATGGATTTGTTTTTACTACACCTAATATATCCTTCTACTACGTCAAGGTCGTACCCGTGAGCGAAAAGATATCATCTGAAAAATGTAATATATAGCCATTATGTATATTATTATGTAATTATCAGTAAACTTTTAGAAATGTATATCAAGTACTCATCAATTCATCACTATTACGAAATAAATTCGGAGCAGATAAAAGGGCTAAATCTCTTATTGCAATATCTGTAAAATTAGAGTCAATGAAATAGACTAGAGATTAATAAAAAAAATATTTCTTTTATTATTGACGAATAAGTCCAAAGTTACGCTTAATTTTTTATACGGATCGTATAATGAAAGATGTATAAAAATGAAAAATTAATTAAATTATTAATTACACAAACTATATATTAGGTCTGAAAGTAGGCATAACATGAATTGCGTTATTTGCATGAATATATTTATTAACGTTGCTTTTTACAATCGTGTGATATCATTCGAAGCAACCGAGAATTATACTTAAGCGAGAGAAAAATTTTACATTAAACAAAAATAATTGTCGTCCGTATATAATTATCGCGAAAAAGTAATAAATTCTGTTTTTCATCGTGTTTTAATTCCAAATAAAACGTACGAAATATCTGTTCCATGATATATGATTATGTGTCATCTCGATCCTTTTATGAATAACTAATCGTGCGAGCTAATAATCGTATATACTATGAGTATTCATAAGGTACAACTTTACGTGTCATCTAGCATTTATCGCAATCGTTTTCAAAAAGAAATGTGAAATTGTGAAGAAGAGAATCCACGCGGCGCGATTACCTGCCCATATGAGTCACGGTATGGGAATGACTACGCAGTGAATGCGCATAAACAAAGCACCCATACGCGCCACCCTTCCGCGTCAAAACAATCTCAACCGTCTAACTGTCGAAATATTAATGCATTTTACAAAATTGGACATATCCTAAAATAATATATCCTTTACATTTTTAATATTCTCCGATGAATAGACTTTATTGCATGATTTTTGCTTTACTTCTTACATTCGTTACGCACACACTCATGAGTATTTTCGATATTTCAGTTGTGATACGATAAGCGATTATTAATTTGTTATAACTTTTTATTACACCAAATCCACACAATGAACACAATAATAAAGTTTTTAATAAAGGACTGATGCTTTAAAGCTTTTTGTTACTTTCATAGTTTAATTCTGTCATTCACCTTTTATTTCGCATTCTTAATTCGGGAAAAGTAATAGATAAATTATGTTTAAATTATTTATCGCTAAATGTATATATGAATGCTATTCATATATATTATTCTATTTAATCCATTGTTTCATAATTAAAAAAAATGTTTGCATTTAATCTTTATTTAAAAAATGTATAACATAGCTTTACTCATAAGTCTTGTAGATAAAAAGTAACGATTAAATAGATTTGAACTTAATATAAAAACGCAATATCGCAAAGCCATTATTATGACCATTTACGCCTTATGATAATTACATACGTATAAATAATAATTCCACAAGAAAAAAGCAATCTAATCTAGATTATCTATATGTGTTTTTATTCTTTCGCTCAATACTGCTGGTCAAATAGCACTTTCAATTTAATATACTTTACAGTGTAATTCTTGCAAAGTTTCCTAAAGGATCTAAAGGAAAAAAATTGTTCTGAAATTTTTGTAGAAAATATTGAAACGCATTTGTGTCTCATGCAGCAAGATATGATTTAAATTTAATCAGTAGCCATGACGAAAACAATCCAAACAGCATTGGCGCCGTTATTGATCATCGGCTCGTTCTGCGGTTTAGGCTTGTTCGAATATCCTCTTGGACAACCTAGACCGTATTTCACTTATTTGTATTTCTTAATCACATCGACTCTTTTTACGTATTTCTTCTATTATCTAATTTACAATAGTTATACTCCATACAATCTATACAGTCTATACGTATCTTGGCCTAATGTAATAATAATGATCACTGCGATTGTGTCGATGCTTGTTGGCATATTTCGTTTTAAGGTAAGAATTTTTAAAGATACTCCAAATCTCTAATCTTTTTTAATTATCAACATTTTTTTTATCTTCATTTAATCGTTAAACGAAGTTTTCTTCATTGGTGTTTGTTTCTACCAATGTAAATTAATTTTAACCTTAATTCAATCCACTCTTCATGTTTTTTCTAATTTTTGTACCACTTCTGTCAATGTACATAGTTTAATTTTAATCTTGGTTCAATTATCTCTTCCTAGTTCTAAGAATTAGAAAAAAATAAAGAGCAAATTGAACCGAAATTAATCAACACTGGAATCTAGAAACGGGTATCATAAAAAGACAAAAACTTAGTTCAAAATAAAAATTAAACTATATTAATAGAAACAGACATAGAGACGATAATTTTGATCTCTCAGTTACAGACAAATATTAATTTATAAAAATCTTTCAAAAATAAATATCAGTTTTAATGTGATGTTATTTGTTGCATTCAAAATAAATAGAATTAATATTTGTATTTATATTATTATTTGATACAATTAATATTTGTATTTATATTATATTGTATTTATATTATTGTATATATATATTTTCTGAAATTAACTTCCAACAAGATATCTGAGCAAGTAAGATCCATCTAATTTTTGTTTTTTAAAATTCTATTTATGGGAATAGTGAAATAAACTAACGAAAAAGACTAAGTGAAAATAAAATCTTTATTTTCATCTTTATTTTCATTCACAAAAATGAAATATATCTTCTATATTTGTAAGTAAACAAAAAAAATGTTTTAATTCTGATATTAGGCCTCATTACATGCATATGAATATAAGGCTCAAATAAAAATAAAATAAAAATGACAAAGAAACTGAACATTATCTTTCTAAATTTAATTTTAAAATTATTAATTATAAAAAGAAAATCCCTTAGGACTTACTCCACTCTTAAACATCACAATTATTTTTAATTTGGTCTGTAATGTAATTTATCTTTTAATCTTTCTAAAATTGTAACTTTCTCTCTAAAATTGTAATAATTTAAATGTTATTTTAGCTTTTAAAAATTAACAGGACTGAAAATCATTCTTATTTGATAAGAGTTTATTGTTCCTAAAAAAATATACTCAATGTAAATAATTCATTTATTTATTCTATTTCCAGCTAGAAAATTAAATAATATTATAATATATTATAATAAACTATAAAATAATGTGCACTTGATAAACTTTGAAATAAATTATTATATTATAAAAATGGTTCGTACATACACTTCGTCACAAGTTTATATTACATTTACATTAAACAAATGTGTTGCTGCCAGTTTTAATTCCTTAGCTCTTTATCTACTTTCTATGGCACATCTTTTAAGTACATAAGGTCACTATGTGTTATTGTGACAGAAAAATAAAAAATTGAATTTAAACATTCTATAATTTGTAATTATTTAATTAATTTAAAGATTTCTTTTTTGAAAATGTTATATAAATATTTTAAATATATGCAAATTAATTAGATAATATGATCAATTTTAATTTTAATTTTAATTTTGAATGTGAAAAAAATTGTTAACCTATGTTCTTTATCGCAATAATCTTACAATATAGAGTCATTTGTGACAAGGGAAAATTGTGATATTAAATATAAAGCTAATATTACAATAATTGTAATCAATATTCTATTAAAGAATGATATAATTAATATTTCAAAAAATATTTAAAAATATTAATTTTCTTTAAAATAATATTATTTATTTATTGGATACTATTACATGAGAAAAGAATTATCTATATTTTCAAACATTGCTATATCTCGAAAATAAATCATATCGAAATGAACTAAGATACATTTTAAAGCTGAAAGTTAATACTTTGTGATGTGGCATTAATGAAATTAATTTAAACAACAAGAGTAGCTGCCGGTGATAACGTTTTAAAAACTAACTTTAAAGTTAGTTACTAACTTTAAACTTAAAGTCTTTGTTTTTTGATATTAAGATTTTTTTTCTCAACATGATAACCAACTTTTACTACCGAATTCATGTTCAACAAAAATACGTCGGAAATGACTTTTTACACTCGTGTTGCAAAATGGCGTTCAGTAGTATAGTGAATTATTATTTTATGCGTAAAGCGCATTTTTTTAAGTAATACTTTTTTTAAATAATAATTTTAACGTAGGCCTTATTCAGCTCAGATACCTTATAATTTTTTAAATCTTATACTTCAAATCCTAATTATATTTTAATAACTTCTCTTTCCTCTATCACATTCTCTATACATATACTAATAATAATTTAATTTCTATCGATATATAGAATTCCAAATTCCTCTTTATATCACAATTATAACATATAAATTAATATGTTTCTTAAAGGAATTAAAAATGTGCTTACGTAAACTTTCTATAGTGGATGACACATTGGAAATACTTGGAACAGCAAAGGAATATCAATGGTTGCGTAATTGGATAATTCGAATGATAATCGGATGGATTGTAATGTCTTTTTTCATGAATGCATGCGATAGTTTTTGGTTGAATTACAAATATTTCAGCATCACTCATACGTGTTTTCCATTTCTGGGAAATTATTTGCTTCATGTCAATACATTAAGTGCTTTGACTTGGGGAACTATGCTGGGGTCGGTATAATAAAAAAAATATATATGTTAATATGCACATATACATATATATATGTATATATATATATAT
>NW_012130112.1:861067-867353 GCF_000143395.1 Atta cephalotes | reverse complement strand
TAAAATTTTAATTATCAGGTGTTAGTATATAAGATGTGAGTAACGAAATCTTGTTATACTAACGCCTGATCAAAATTTTATCAAGCTTTTTTTATAAAAAAATTAGAATACAAATTAAATGTGACTGGCCGGAAATTTGTGCACGCCATTGTATATATGTATAAAATAATATGTATAAAATATGTATATAAGCTATTATCTCTATAGCATTAACTTTTTTATATGCAGAATAATTATAGTTATATTAAAAATCATATAATTCAATTCTTAAAAGGTGATAAATTTTATTTGTGGTGATAAGATTTTATTTTATAAATCTTAAAAAATTTTTATATGATCTTAAAATATTTTTTAGAAAATGAACGAAAACTTTTGCACGCCACTGTATATGTACATATATAAAGAAAATACGCATAATATCAGTATAAACTTACCTTTAATTTATATTATATGGTAAAACTTAAGTGATAGATGTTACATTTCGTTTGTTTTCTCGTTGAATATCTTTCTATTCTAACCCTAGTCCTTATCGTTTTCAAATATTAAACAAGGATGAAATGATGCTTGCGAGCGTTGCGAACATTATGTGGAATGCGCCCTGAAACAAGGATAATGCAGGATGCGAAATCAGATTCATCTCTTTCTATTACATTGATATGTCTAATTATAGAAGTCTGCGATAATTACTTACTGGATAAACTTAAGAATAAGAGCATACTAGAGTAAGAAAATAAGACAGTGAATTGAAATTTACCGAAAACAACCCAGTCTTATAGTTCCTGCACACTGGACGCTGCTGGACGTGGAAACGCTTACCGCGCGGCAAAATGTGAAGTTTGTGTTTCGTGAATCGTCAAGCGGTAGCCAATAAGCTTATGGCTTTTGCACACTGGACGCGGGAACACTTGCCACGCGGCAAAATGCGTTAACCAATGAACATGTTAAGAGCTGTAAGCTTATTGGTTGCGCGTCACATTTTACAAGAAAAAGATCTTCATATTTCCCCTTATGTTTCTCTCTTTGAATATCAATCATGAAACTTTAAAATTAATTTTGTTAAAAGTGAAAAATGAAAAATTTTTCCATTAATTTCAATGATTAAAATTTTTCACTTTTCACTTTTCATTCTAGGAAAAAAATTTCATACCTTGGTGCATGAAAGTGTTTAGTAATTTTATTGTATAATTAGAAAAAGCGCCCTATTTCTATTGAAAAATCTGGTGACTTTTTCATTGCTGGTTTGGCAACACTGAAAGAATTGCACCGCCCGCATGGTATATGCATACATACATCACATTACATACATTCGCGAATGATTGTTACAAAATGGCAGGTGATAAGATTGTTGATTGCACGCAGAACGGTAACAGCGAGAAAATAAACGAGAATGGTGACTTGAGTCTTAGTCTAAATCTAGAAGACGATTTTATCGAGTCGATTGAATACGTCCCCTGTCCTGAATTTCAATTCTCGGTAAGTTAATTTCCACTCTATCTTCCTCTCTTTCTTTCGATTATATTACCGTATTTTGCCAATGTTTTCGCGTCAATGCACATTTTGATGATCGAATGTCGCGATTTTGTAGCAAAGACAAAGATATCGAACGCATTTATATCTATTATTATATAAATTATTTCCCTGAAGAAATTTATTGACTTAATTATGATGATTAGATTAACCGTTAAAACAATTATCATTCTGTTATAATTTAATTGTTATAAGTAAATATGTATTTGTCAATAATGGATCGACTAAAATTTTTATGTCATTTCATAGTTTTCTTTTTATTATATTTTAATAAAAATTTATGTATTTCTGTTTTTTTTTTATTTGTAGACAACTGCATGTTATATTTGTAATGGATATTATGGACCATGTTTTGAGGAACCAGTCTGTGCAACATGTCATGCATTTGTCTTTCCTAATGATGTTGATTTGCTCCAGATGCCAATCTTCAGTGAGGTACAATATCATATAATCTGAATTTGATAACTTATTTAACTTCACATAATATGAAGTATAGTATATAATGATATATCAATGGAGTTACTAGGTAGTACACACACACACACACACACACACACACACACACACACACACACACATATGTATGTATGTATATATATATCATACATAGATATAAACATTTTTAAATGTTTATTCAATGAATAATATTAAATGTTAATAAATGATTAGTAATTAATGTAAATCATTTATTAAAACATATGATTTATTATTAAACTCCTTTACAGTAAAAATAATCAAAATACTATAAGATATTCATGGTTAGTTCTTATATTTAAGGCAGTTTTAAATACAGTTTTGAGATGTCATAAGCCAATCACAGAACCATATTTACATCTTAAGAAAGATAGTCTTAAAATGAGAACACACTGAATGATAAATACGATCTAAAGTCTGCAGTAATATTTTCATCAAATCTATAACTAACTACTTGTGACTTGTTAAGAATAGGGATCTTCTAGGTTATAAAATACATTGAGCATAAAGTTCAGTACTGAACTATCCCTGGATGTATATCAGTGTAACAGATTTTATCAAATTTTTCCAGGCATATCATTTAAGGGATTTATGTACTATTAATAATATTAATGTTAGTCTTATATATGTGTATGCTTTCTCAAAACAGAAAACAGATGATGAAGATTCGGGAAATGACGAGCCAACCGATCTATATTATAATCATGAGAGAAGAACTAGTCAACAACAGCAAAATTCTCCGCAGAGTGTCAATCCTAATATCCCAAACGCACAACAGAATCCACTCAATCATAATGCAAACATTTCACGCAGATGTTATCCGCAGTATCAAAACGTGACGCCTCAGTGCAATTATCACACGCTCCAGAGCAATTCAAATAGCTCAAATTCTGTTGATATATGCGTAGTAGGATCTGCGCGAAACACTTCAACATCGCGCGATGTGAACCTCGACCTACAGAGTATGGTCTGCCGAACAAGAGTTGACTGCCACCAGAATTATGCCAACAGAAATGATCTAAACGCACATGATAGAGTGGAGGAAAATCTACGAAATATGCCAGAGATGTTTGCGCTAGGTCACGATGGTCAGAACAATGAACCTGGGCAGTATCATTGGAACTATAGAGTATATGAAGACGTAGGTGAGCCGTCGCGACCTTACAATCTATCGGAACGACTGGAGATATTATCGAATCACAAACACATCGAACATGAACCCATCAATGAGCCAGGTTTGGTAGAAAGACTGCCTCCTGAAGTACTACTCGCCATCTTCTCGCATCTCGATGACATCAGCTTATGGTCGGCAGCAAATGTTTGTCGACGATGGTGTGGCCTGCTATCAACACACGTTACGCAATTACAATGGAAGCAGCACGTTAAATTACGCTGGCCTTTGTACAAGCCCATTGGTTGTATTAAAAATTGGTATAAAGTGTATGACCATCTGGCCTCTTCAGCTCCATGTCGGACGTGCTTGGCGCAGACCTCTCTGCGATCGAGACCTGCTAGAATGGAGGAAAACTCTTGGCGAAGGAACAGGTTGCGCAGCGAACTTAAAAGCTTAAGAATCGATCCACCTGAAGGCATTGAGGCGATGCCTCTTGATCATATGTGTTGTCATTGGCAAGCTACCATCACAGGACCAGTAGGAAGTCCATATGAGGGAGGATTATTTTATCTATATCTGCAAGTACCATTCAGGTATATATGAAAAGAAATTTATTATATACTTTATATACATATAGGATTCTTCTTTCTATTACAAAATTGTTAAAATTTTTTAAATTCAATTGTAAGAAAATCTTAAAAATTATAAGACTTCAATACATTATAATATAAAAATTAGAACTTTATTTTCAATTACTTATGAAATTCTGGATTCATGCACACAAGAAAATATGACAATTCTTGCTTTATATTATCAATGTTCTATGTAACATATGTACATATGTACTTATAGTTATCCCATGTGCCCACCCATAGTGAGATTTCTAACAAAAATACTTCACCCAAACGTATCAAGACATGGAGACGTTGGCATCGATTCAATACATCATAATTGGTCGCTAGCTCTTACAATATCTAAAGTTCTTATTAGTGTACAGAGTCTGCTTACAGATCCGTACTGCCAAGTAAGTATATTATTTTGAAATTAGAATCAATGTGTTCGATAAAAATATTTTAAATATTTTAATAATTTTTAAATATTTTACTTTAATTAATATTTTAAATATTTACTTTAATTATTTATTTCAATTTATATAAACTATTAAAATTAAATTTATATAAACTAAAAAATTTAATATTAAAATTAATCTAAAAATTGATGTTATATATTGATGTACGTGGGTCATTTGATAAATTTGGTAAATTTCCATGAAATGGCGCTACAATCCATTTGATGACGCGACATCTCGAAAGATCCACTTTTCGAACCCCTTCAGGTCAAATTTCAGCCAGAAAGGACGCATAGTTCACGTTTGATAGCCATTTGAAGCAGACTGTCTCAAAGTCTGCAAAATACTCATTGACGGCGATAATGACTTCCTCATTTGACGAGAATTTCTTCCTACCGAGCCAAGTTTTTAAGTTTGGGAACAGAAAGAAGTCACACGGGGCCAAATCCAGAGAATAGGGTGGATGAGGAATCAATTCATAGCCCAATTCGTAGTTTTGTCATTGCAACGGTCGACTTGTGGGACGGTGCGTTGTCTTGATGGAAGAGCACTTTTTTGCGCGCTAATCTCGCTTCAAATGACTACCAAACGTGAACTATCATCCTTTCTGGCTGAAATTTGGTCTGAAGGAGTTCGAAGAGTGAATCTTTCGAGATGTCGCGTCATCAAATGGATTGTAGCGCCATTTCATTGAAATTTATCAAACTTATCAAACGACCCACGTATATATTTATACTTATCAAGACTAGCAATAATATATTTAAATTAATACTGATATATTATTATTAATATGACACTGTTATTAATAGGTGTGTATGGAACCAGAATTAGGCGAAATGTATATGAGTGATCGCGAAAAATTCGAAGAAGTAGCGAGGGCATGGACATGGAGGTACGCAATGCACGATGTCGTAACACCGCTCTAGTGCATAAAAATGTATATAAATCACAATTAATATGTGTAATTAATGTATACCTACGTATTAATTATATAGATACCATATATGAACTATTTAATAAGTTGATAATGAGATTTGTGATATATTGATAAAAAAAACAGATCTGCGACTGTGTATTTATAGGAATTATTTGTTAATTACGATCATATATGTACTAGACTTGAACCTTTTTTACCCTAAAGTTCATTATAAAATGTATACATTAATATTCTTAATGTTGTTATTTCAATTATTGTGTCTCCTATAAAATAATCGTTAATTATATATTATGACATACACACATATATACAGAATATGTGCTAGAATGCAAAAAGTATTCGTACAAGGCGGCTTTATAAAAAAAAGCCTTATAGAAAATAAACATTGCTCAGCAATTTATTAACAAATAAGTATATTCAGCATTAATAAAAAGAGTTTCTTCTTCCTCTTATGTTAGGTCTCTGGCCTGTGTTATATCAGTCTCATTAATAAAAATGGCTAATGTTTCTAAAAATATTTTTTTTTAAAGATATTTCCCTTATATGAATACTTTTTTTATACTTATTATATACATAGTCTCATTTTAATAGAAATGTGTTGAAAATGAAGCAATGAATATAAAAGTATTTAATTCAGGCAAGATATCGTTTGAAAGGGAATATATAAAATCAATTTTTTTTTTTTTAATGAATATAACTTATCTGAACTACTTTTGTGTAAATTCATTTTCAAGATATTTCATAATTTTTATTAAAATGGAACATCCTACGTATTATATATACATGAGTGCAAAAAATACAAGAAAATTTTTTATAAAAAAAGCTTTATTTGTAGAAAATAAACTACTTAACAATTTTATACAATGAATACATTCATTTCTTCTAACAAAATGAATTAAGGAATTCATATGTATTCCAAATTTTAGAGGCTAAATTTTTCGACTATGAATATTTTCTGAGCATCCAAACAATACAATTTTTAATTTTCGCTATATTATACATAATTTAATGTATATATATATATATATATATATATATATATATATATATATATATTATTAGTATATTATTATTATTATTATTATATATTACTTACCGTTACTTCTTAGTAACTAGTCGTACGTAACTAAACTAAAGTAGAGTACGGACAAGTAAAACTTAAACC
>NW_012130112.1:805730-861047 GCF_000143395.1 Atta cephalotes | reverse complement strand
ATCAATCGTAGTCAAGTTTCGAAGATGTCGAAGGATCGCATTCACAGCCCGCAGGAGTTTTTCGCGTAATTTTCTAACCTAAAAGTCATCGAGCTTTGCTCGATTTTATCGATAGCCACGGCATAGACAAAGTACTTATTGTATAGTATATTAGTTACAGTTATAATTCGACAGCTGTTAGTCGAACGTTGGCGTATAAAGATTAGCGTGCGTTTATAAAGAAGAGATTGATATACACGAGAAAGGAAGAAGGATACCTTGCGTGGACCTGGCGTATATACATTTCGAGCTCTCGTGACTTGGTTAACTCGACTTTGGGCACGGCACGCTCGCGGGCGGCCGACGCGGGTGATAGGTATGATTTGAGTGACGACGTAAGATGATACTGAGGAACTTGCCATTTGCGCAATGGGTTTTGATCCTGATTCTCGTCATCGTAATAGTCTATCTACGACAACGATTAAACAATCTAGAGGAAAGCTACAGATCGCTCCGTATGTGTTCAGGTCTTCGAATGTAGCCAGTTTCGATTCGCTCGCAGTTGAGCAGAAATAACAAGATTCTCTTTCCAGATGATGCTGTCGCGCGAATCGATGCTAGATACAACAATGGACATGCCGAGGCGCGAAGAGGTATCGAGGATGATCTAGAGGATGTTGTCGTGATATACAACAGAGTACCAAAAACAGCATCCACTAGTTTCATGGGATTAGTTTATGACTTGTGCAAACAGAATAAGTATCATGTGCTCCACATTAACGTGACCAATAACATGCACACCCTTACTTTTGCTAACCAGGTGCATTATATATTTATTATTAATTAAGAAATATTTATGTACTGCTTAGTTGTAGTGTTCTAGTTTTTTTGAATTAGAATCTTATTTAAAAGCATATATTATTATAATTATTACTTTTTGAAATATATTCTTTCTGTAGAATATGATATAAGCGTTTTCCCGTGTCTCACGATATGACGTCGGATGTGAGAAATAAGTCTGCATATTTTATTTGTTACATATTTTCTTCTTTTTTATTAAAGCCTACATACGCTATACTTTATTTAGATAGAGTTATCATTCTCAACACAGATGTTATATACAGGTTCAATTTGCAAACAACATATCAAACTGGAATAATATAAAACCAGCATTTTACCATGGACACATGGCATTTTTAAATTTTGGAAAGTAGGTACAGCGTAAGGTTTATATCTTTTCCGCAAGATAAAATAAATGTTTATTTATTTTACCGAATATTTTATTTTCTAGATTTGGTACTAAACGTATGCCTTTGTACATAAATTTATTGAGGAAACCTTTAGACAGATTTATATCATATTATTACTTTTTAAGATATGGAGATAATTTTAGACCCCATATTATAAGGAAGAAACATGGAGATACAAAGGTTCGTGTATTAATTCGCAACATATGTGTACATATATATATATATATGTATATATATGTACACACATATAGGATATTCTATACTATAACTAGTGATACACAATGGGCAAGGTAACGAGTCCATACGAAAAAATAAGTTGCAAAAACGTAGAATAAATTTTTCGTATAAGGCTTTGTTTCCGAGCAACATTTTTAGCAATTTATAAAATCAAACTAAAATTTATTGTACATAAATATCCTATTCTATTTATTCTTGATTACTCAATAAAACGTGAGCAGATAGTAGTCTACACTCTATAGCGAGATGTGTTAAGTCGGGACACATGTACTTAGCGAAGATTTAAAATCGATTTTCGAAAATTTCGTGTGAAAAATATTCTGTATTTATTTATTTTTTGCATGTAGAATCATCTTTCCAATTGTATCATATAAACAAATTTATTTTACGTTGATTTATTTTTCATATAAAATTATCCCCTTCCTGTATTATTACCAATTATGGAATAAATTTGTGTAATCAAATTATTTTATCTAGACATTTGACGAGTGTATAAATAGTGGTCAACCTGACTGTGATCCTAATAACATGTGGCTGCAGATTCCATTTTTATGTGGCCACGACCCAGCTTGTTGGTAAATTTTCTTCTTTTAAAATAATTTTAGAAATAGAACATTTTAAACAAATCTTTTATCTCAATTTTGTATTTTCTTAAACGAACAATAAGATATAATAATCATTATTAGTATACTTTATTTATTTTGCAGGGAAATTGGTAATAGCTGGGCATTAGAGGAAGCTAAACGGAATCTACAAAGGTATTACTTTCTGGTTGGAGTAACGGAGGAGTTAAACGAATTTGTAGAAGTATTGGAGAATGTATTACCACGGATTTTTAGAGGGGCGTATAACTTCTTCTTACATAGTAAGTGTTTGTGAAAATAAATAAATTAGAAGGGATTCTTCAGAAGATTATAATGATATAATCTTTTATTACATTATCACAGTTAAAATAATATCAAAAGACATCGATGTTTTCTTTGATTTTTAGATAATAAGTCACACTTACGACAAACTACACAAAAACTCAATCCACTACCTGAAACAGTAGACATAATCCAGCAATCGGTTGTATGGAAGATGGAAAATGAATTCTATAATTTCGCTTTGGAACATTTTCATGCTGTGAAAAGACGACTCATAAATGCTTCCCCTCAAGATGTAAATCAGCGTTTTATGTATGAAAAAATACGGCCAAAGTAAACTATTAGAATAGGCACAACAAAGAAACTATCGGTATCAGATACTGTAAGGCAAAGATGGATGTTTAATAATCTAGAGACACAGTCGTATCTCGATTATAGAGAAAAGAGATTTCGGTTCGAATCCCAGGGCGCTCTAATATTTTTCTCGTGCTGTCGCTTACTTCTTATAGCTTAATCCTACTTCTGAAACTATAATAAGCAAAATGATAAACAAGAAAAATGACACTGATAGCTTCTCTATTGTGTCTATTTCCTCTAAATTTCTTAACTACTTTTTTAACAAAGGACTTTACTCCTGCTGAATGATGCAATAACGCAATTAATTGCGAAATGTGTATTTATTGTAATTATAAGCAACATCATTTTTGTATAAAATGAATTTATAGAATTAATATTTATTTTCTTTCTACGTAAAAAAAAATGCATAATGTATGATATACGAGTTTTTTTGACTTCCTTCGTTTTATAAAATTACATTGTTTTTAAGTGAACTAAAATAACTTAAGAAAATAGAATTAAATAAAACAATTTAGATATCTAAGAGATTGCATCAATCAGAGATTCGATTCGTATTGCGCATTATTGACTAGTTCACTGATTTATTGGTCTAAGGGCAAACATGTGAACCGGATATAAACCACGCGGGAATTTGGTTTGCTGTTGTTCTTTAATACAAATAAGATCAGCCTTTTCAAATAAAGACCGCAAGGTTTTCATTGGTCTCGTTACAGAAGAATCTTCCTTGTCAATTTCCATATTATTTGAAGTTGTGATATTTTCTTTCACCACGAGCACACCATTATCTTTCAGGCTCAATCTGCAAATCCAAATTACAAGGTAAGAAATAAGACTTTGTATTTCCTTTATAATAAGCAGAATATAACTCACGAGCATTTTCTAAAAAATTCTATTAAATCATTATCTTCTAAATGTCCCAATACCCATTGACACCATATAAGATCATATTTATTTGGCATAGGGCAGAAATTTTGCAATCCTTAAAAAGACGAATATATTTATATGTATGTCATACTTCAGTTTTATATTTAGATAAATTTATTACCAATAGGATAATATTGACCGATTCTCGATGAATAGTTTTCCAGAGAGATCTTTGCTACCTCTAGAAATTTTGGATTTTGCTCAACGAGGTCTATATGTTTAAAAAATTTTAGTAATAAGTTCTTTGTAATTCTACCAATACCAGCACCACAATCTAGGGCAAATGCTTTAGAAGGTGGATTTTCTATCTAAAACAGAACAATTTTTTTTTAACATGTTTCTATTAAAATAGAAGAATTTTTTTTAACATGTTTCATTTCTTTCCATATTTAACTTTTCAGAAATGAAGCCAAAGGCCTGTTATTTTTAGCTGAATTTTCTGTAATTTATCTTTCCTCCTTTTCTTTCCTCATTAAAGAAAAAAAAAGGAAAAAGATAAAATATGCAAGAAGTTCAACTAAAAAGAACAGAACTAAAATCTATAACACAGATACTGACGCTGAAAAAAAATAAATACTAAGTAAATACTAAATAAATACTAAATAAATACTAAGTACTGAAAAAAAATACTAAGTCTTTAATAACAGTTTAATAACAATAATTCAAATTTGCTACGTGTGATAAAGAATATAATCAAGTGGGTCCAATTAATCCATTATCAGTGTCAGAGGATTAAACAATTATACAAATCTTCAATTTATTATAACTCTTAAAACTGATTTTTTTAACATTTTTATCTGTTTCAATTGTTTCAATTACAAATAAAAATAAAATGTGTTTCATGCAAAATTAATATAATAAGAGAAATCTTGCATAGGAATCGGTTTAATCTTTCCCGAATCTATTTTTTTTTTTTAGTACATTTTAGACTCATTCATTTAGTACGAATATTTAATACACATATTCAATATACACTCTCCTTCTACCTTGCATAGGGATCTGTCTAATCGTTTCGGAATCTAGCATGCATACATTAATACCCAGTACAGATGCAGTTCATTATAAATATTAAATTGATTAGATCAATATTATATAGGTTTCATATCCAAAAGTGATCAACTTCTAATGATTAATATTTCGCTTTGCAGGACTGAGCACACTTTATAGCCAGATTCTGTTAGCAAAAATGTGTCGAATGATCATAATTTCATTGAAATTGAAGATGAGGAGCATTTTCTAGACAATTATCCAAAGAATTCGTATTTTTAAAGCAGCAAATAAACAGTGAAAAATACCTAAGCGCATGCGCAGACGGATTATCCGGATCAAAGCATGCTCTGGATTGAGCACATTTTACTGCCGGATTCTTTCATGCAAAAACGCGTCGAATGAGCACAATTTTATTGAAATTGTAAGGCGTCTTTTAAATAATTATCAATTTTTTTTATCAAACATGCACATTTGAATCTTTGATAAAAAAATGGTAATAGGTTAGACTATAATAATACATACCTCGAAGAGAGATTTTAAGAAGAGTGTAGAGCCCTTTATGTCAGTCTGCGAAATAAATCCGAAGCCTCCCAGCATCCCATCCACTGTTGGCGGGATGCGATCCCAATATTTCGCAGCAGCAGTATAAAATTCATCCTGATACTCCTGACACGCATTCGCGATATATCGCGGCTCTTGCATTTTCGCTATTTTCCGCACACTGTGACTTTCACTAATAAGTCCACGTTTACCCGCGTAATTCTGTCACAGCAATTTCTCTCACATTTCACATTCTCGCAGCGATCAATATAAAAACTATAAAAACAAGATGTTGAAACATGTTATAACAACATTGATCTTTTGAGAAGAGTCCGAGTTCGAGAGGACTCGTTCAACTCGATTTCGTTCTTCGTTCTTTGTAGCTGCACTGTCTGCACTGAGATCACTGGGGTGCAATGTAGTGACTGCTTTCCATTTGCAATAATCCCTAGACACTTTCGAGTTCATGCACATGGCGACACAAGTTGCGTTCCAATTGTTCGTTTATTTAATTATTAATATTATCGCATATTTAATTATTAAAAAATATTTATTAACGTTGCTTTTTTTTATGTGATATCGTGTGATATCGTTCGTAAAGACAAATAATCGTGTTGCGTACCGTTTCTTCTTCACATTTCTTTTTGAAACATATAATAATCGCAAAAAAATGGTGAATATAATATTAAATGTTGTATTTTATGAATATTCACATACGATTACTAGTATGATTAATTATTCATTAAATTTTACACAACGTTTCATATTATATTTGGCATTCTTCGCGATGAGATTTCAAAAAGTAATGTAAAAAAGAGTCGCGCGCGACACAACTTCCTGCTTGTACGAATCTCAGTAAGAGAGTAACTGCGTGGTAACTACGTGTAAACATAAACATGACGCACCACTCCGTGCCACTTCGTACCATCCCCATCCCCGAGGCCGCGCGCCAATCGTCTAACTGTCGAAATATTAACGCGTATTACGAAATAAAATAATATATTCTTAAATTTTTAATGTTCTTCGATTAATGAAACAATTTCTTATACGTATCTAATCTCTAGCGGCGTGAATCGTTTAACGCGATAATTATATTATGATACACCGAGGAATATATTTAATTTTATAATTTTAAATATTTCGTATCAATATTACAATGTGCTGACAAAAGGCAAAAAGTAAAAAAAGCGTGGTTTTTCTTACAATAATTGCTCACGTAAAGTACTTTTGACATCCTAACACTATATTTCAATTTGTATTGCTCTTTTTTATGATTTACAATTAAATAAAAATTATAATAATATGTCATATATCCTTTAAATAAAGATAAATGCAAAATTTATTTTAAATTACGGAACAATTTCGACTAAATAGAATAATACGTGTAAATAGCATGCACATACATTTAGAGATATATAATTTAAATATAATTTATCTGTTACTTTTTTCGTATTAAGAATGTAAGTAATATGAGAGTAATACGAAAATGATAGAGTTATATGATAAAAAGTCACAATTTGAAATATCTAATAATAAGAATCATTTTTATACGTTTAAGCAACCTCACATAATTCGCATTCGTCGATATTTAATTTTCATTAATTAATGCGACACCCGGAGTGATTCGCAAAACGCGTCCATCTCTCTCCGAGATCGCCGAGCGAATGCCGAAGTGATGACGTAGTCAACCATCGCGCCGCACAGCACGCTCCCCCACCCTGTTCGCCACGTAATATACACCCCTCGCTGTTCGTCGGGCGCCGTTCGAGTACTCAATTATTGCGTATGAAAAATATTTATGGTTTATTCAATTATTCATATTTTACAAAACTTGATTCAATATTTGAATGATTTTTTTCTTTTGTAATTTTGAATGTCAACTTTAAGATATTGAAACTTTTCCTTTAAATATTTTTGTTTCAGAGTTTTACATTTTTGTATGAAAAAGTACATTTTTCTCATTTTTTTACTATATTTTGTTATAACATTTTATATACAATTTATTATAAATATACAACTTTGCAAATACTTTCCAAATATGTCAAAATATACGCTTGTACGAAAATTGTTTAATAATTTTTATATACTTGTAAAAGCGATGAAAATTAAAGTAGATATTTTAAATTAAAATTTAAAAAAATTAAAAGAGTTATTTAGTATTTATTATTTTAAATAACTTCATTTTTTATTTATTTCTTATTTAATATTTTAAATAAGTTTCTGGAATCTATTTTACATTTTTTATTTTAAATATAATGTTACGAGACATATTTAAAATAAAATATACATTAATAACATATTAATATTATTAATATGTTATTAATATTTATTATTATTGTTATTAATAGTTACAAATATATATTAATAATAATATTAATGTTATTAATATGTTACCGAATCATGATCGGCATTATGTAAGTTTAAAGAATTTTTGAAACACAATAATTTGCAGCAATAGTAGTATCATAAATTAATTTTTTAGCTGAAAAATTAAATAATGATTAACAAGATATTTAATATTTTTAGTTCGAAGTTCTATTTAGTTCATTTTGCTTAATATTAAGAAAATTTGCATGTATCTTTATATAAATAAGGTTGCATAGAATATTATCAGTCTTTATTTAAGTGTGAATTATTTAAACGAATGAAAATAAAAATTGAGACATAATGTTGGAATATCAAAAATACTCCATACATGAAAACAATTATTAATTACGCCGTTTACAAGAATCACACAAATAATAGGTTTTAACAAGTGCTAGAGAAGAGTAAAACACGAAATGTATGATGATAAAACCCGTTCATTAAAACCATGTAAAATACGAATAATTGAATAAATCATAAATATTTTTCATACGCAATAATTGGATATTCGAAATTCGAACGACGCCCGGCGAACAGGGTGGGAGATCGTGCCATGCGCCGCGGTGGTTAACTACATCATCACTTCGGCATTCGCTCGGCGATCTCGGAGGGAGACGGACGTGCAAGTCGCTCCGAGTGTTGCATTAATTAATAAAAATTAAATATTGACGAATGCGAATTATGTGAGGTTGCCTAAACGTATAAAAATGATTCTTATTATTAGATATTTCAAATTGTGTACTTTTTATCACTTTAAATCGTATAACTCTGTCATTTTCGTATTACTCTCATATTATTTACATTCTTAATATGAAAAAAGAAACAGATAAATTATATTTAAATTATATATCTCTAAATGTATGTGCATGCTATTTACACGTATTATTCTATTTAGTCGAAATTGTTCCGTAATTTAAAATAAATTTTGCATTTATCTTTATTTAAAGGATGTATGACATATTATTATAATCTTTATTTAATTGTAAATTATAAAAAAGAGCAAATAAATTGAGATATAGTGTTAGGATATCAAAAGTACTTTAGTACTTTAGTACCTATGACGTGAGCAATTATGTAAGAGAAATCACGCTAAAAACCTTTTTTTACTTCTTGCCTTTTGTGGCAACAGCACATTGTAATATTGATACAAAATATTTAAAATTAAATATATTCCTCGGTGTCATAATATAATTATCGCGTTAAACGATTCACGCCGCTAAGATTAAATACGTATAAGAAATTGTTTCATTAATCGAAGAACCTAAAAAATTTAAGAATATATTATTTTACTTCGTAATACGCATTAATATTTCGACAGTTAGACCGCGCGGTTGGCGCGCGACCTTGGGATGGGGATGATACGGGATGGCACGGAGTGATGCGTCATGTTTACGCGTAGTTACCACGCAGTTATTTTCTTACCGAGATTCGTGCAAGGTAATCGTGTCGCGGCTCTTTTTTACATTACTTTTTGAAATCTCATCGCGAAGAATGCCAAATGCGAAACGTTGTACTTAATGAATAATTAATCATACTAGTAATCGTATTATGTGAATATTCATAAAATACATTTCGTATTATATCTAGCATTTTTTACGATTATTATGTTTCAAAAAGAAATATGAAGAAAAGCGGCACGCGACACGGCTACTTGTGTGTACGATCGGTAATACATGAGTCATAAAAAGCAACATTAATATGAATATTCTCATGCAATATTCTCCTACTTTCACAATTAATATAGTTTAACAATTTAATTAATTTTTTGTGTTTGTGCTTTCGTTATACGATCCGTTTAAAAATTAAACGTAACTTTGAAACTATTTATCGGTAATAAAAAAGAAATATTTCTTTTTGTTATTAATCTCTAGCCCATTTCATTGACTCTAATCATATCTTACAGACATCATCTATAAATAAAAGATTCAACTCTTTTATCTGCTCTGAATTTATTTCGCAATGATAATGAATTGCAGACGTGTGTTTCTAAAAATTTGTTTCTAAAAATTAACCGATTGCATAGTAATTTCTTAGTACAGATAATAGCTATATATTACATTTTTCCGATTATCTTCCCTCTCACGAGTACATCTTGACGTGGTGGGAGGACTTACTACCCAGAGGATATTTACCCGAAAAGAACGCTTTTTCTTAAGTATCTAAAATTTTTCGGATCTATCCGAATGATATATCTAAATAAATTTTTAGATATTGAGTAAAATCGTTCTTTTTGTGTAAAAATTCAATGGGGAAGCTACCCTCATCGCCGATTTATTTGAAAATGAACGAACCATAACCGGTTCGTCGCATCGCGCGTTTGCTTCGGGAGTGCCGTTCAACTTATCGGACTCAAGTTATTGTCCACGCGCGATTATAGTACATTATTCGCGAGTGTTTTACGCGAGTGTCTTGTGCGAGAGGATATCAATCCTGTTCTGAAAGGAGACATCAGGCACCGGCGGAACAAATATTATTTTTGTGGTAAATATTATTTTTTATTATATAACATCAATATCTTTCTTCCGTTAAATTTATTCTTGAGTAGTTTTATTTAAATAATTTAAAAATGATAATTAGAAAGGCTTATTTTTAAATTATTTAAAAATTTTATAAATATGTATTTTTAAGAAAATATATAATTATTTTTAAATATAACTGAATAGTGAATTAAAAAATTCGCTTATAATAATTATAATAATTATAATAATTATATATTTTGAATATTATAAGATTTTATTTTCAAAAAAACTTTGCATTTAGTAAATATTTTTTGAAATATTGGTTGATTTTTTTTTACTCTGTTTGAATTTGGATTTTATATTCTTTTAGAGAATATATAATAATAGTTTAGGTTTGTAGTGGTAAGATAAAGGCGGGAGAGGAGTGCAAGTGTGAATGAATTAAGAATTTCTGTAAACCAAGTCTCTTCTTGGCTTGTATATGCTGAAGTGTAAATAAATTCTATATTCTTTTTGTTACAGAATCATCGTAGTGATTTTGTTGATATAACTCCGCTGTTGCGCATCGGATTGGTAAGTGATAAATTAATGTTTTTATTGGGGTAACGGATGTGTAATAATATTATTAATTACTATATATCTATAGATGCATATGCATAAATTTATTAAAATATTATACTGTATACATAGCATTCCATACATCCGTTGCCTTAAAATGGATAAGTAATAACAGATTGGGATAAACTTAATCCTGGATATATTATTATAGAATATTATTATAGAAAATTTCCTATATTATTTTAGAAAATTTATTGTACATGCACTGTAAAATTTATAACGTCATTATACCCACTCAGTAAAAAATTCTTCATGCGTGAATATATATATATATATATATATATATATATATATATATATGTATAATATACATAATGTATACATAATGTATACATAATATACATTATCCATAAACATGTATAATCATATATGAAATATGATGTCCATACATCCCTCTTTCTTTTGTAAAATTATTTTTTAGTGTGATAAAAATAATAATAATGTAATGTGAAAACATTAAAAATAATTAAAAGGGTTTTGTACTATTTGTTTTAGAAAAAATCGTGTTTGAAAAATGTAAAATAATTACTTATGTATAATTATATATAAAATTATGCATAATTGTGTATGAGCGATTTTTTTACATTTTTTTCAAACTTATTTTTTTTCTGTAACGAACAATGCAAAAATTAACTCTTTAATTATTTTTAATGTTTTACCATTATTATTTTTACTATACTAAAAAATAACTTTAAAAAGTAACTTTACAAAAGAAAAAGAGATGTATGAATATGTATGGATGTATTTCGCATATGATTATACATATTTATACATATTTATGCATTTATGGAAAATTTTTTATTTGAATTATTTCTAATTATTATTAAATTTAGCTCAAATTTTGTGTACTAATTGTAAATTCATACATGTTAATGTGAACGCTTTGTTATTAAGTAATTTCATCTCAAAAGTATAATAAAAAATAGTTATAATATATCTGTAGTAAAATAATAAATAATCTTGGAAGTTAAAAAGAATAAAGTATTCGTATTTTTGAAATATATGAAATACGGAAAATTAAAAAATATAAAGAATATATAAAATAATAATTATGAGTATATGAAATTGTCTATGGATACATTATATAGAAAAGTGATTATTACAGTTTAATAAATATTGTTTTATTATTTTTCCTATCTATCCTATTCTCAAATATTCATTCAGGATTAAATTTTACACAAGTTAGTACAGAAAAGTAATATATACCTATACTTATACATTATATATACATGTATACATATATACATATAATATGAATGTTTTCTCAGAAATTCCTTCTTTTTTATTTGTATACATCTTACTAATAAAATGATAACAAAGATTTTAATGTAGAGCATATAATTTATTAATCTCGTTTTTCTGTAAAAGACATTTTACGTTTATTAATTATTATTATTTATCTCAATGCACTTACTGCAGCCTAATTTTTTATAATTTATTCATATGTAGTAATTTATATCAGATTTTATACCAGTTAAAGTAGTAATATGATGTAAGATCCAATATACATTTTTTATCAAGAAATGTAAGAATTTTATTTTATAATTATTTTAAAATCGCGTTCAAAGTTTTGCATGACTTAAAATACTTAATTTTGAAATAATAAATTATTCAAAAAATGATTTTAATAATATACAAAATTCGATAAGGATTTATTGAAGTGAGTGAAAATTATCCCTTTCGGATTTTACATCATTCATCTGAATTTCTTATCTCCGCATGTTTTGAGATGAGATTCAGCAACGATTCGTTCGAATCATTAAAAATACGTACATAGGCCTTGAATTTTACCAGATGATAATCGATTTAGTAATTTTCAGTCATTTATTTTTAAATTAAGTTTTTTTGATTACATTATAAAATTTACATTAAGAAGTTTAATCTAATATTCGAGACTCTTGAAATAAAAATATTATTGATATAAAGAGTTTTTAATTTAGATTTATTTTTAGTCGAATATTTATATTTTTGATTTTGAATAGAATAGAAAATAAACACGAAATTTATTTGTATATTAATACAATTATTATTATTATTATTATTAATGATAATTGTTTATATTAATATTTAGTCAATTTTATTAATATGATAACCTCTTCGCGACGCGTTCGTATTTCGCGCATCATATAAAAGCGTAAAGTCTTACGCTTATTGCCGGCGATACATAGTCGGCAGCAGTCGGCTGTATTTCTCTTGTTATCGATTTCTGGATGAAGCCAGAATGTTGGCCAAAAGCAACGAAAGGTGAGTTCAATCTGGCCAGAAGAAAGAAGAGAATATTGATCTCTACGAGCAGAATGCTTAAAACCGACGCGTAAGATAACTTTAAGATATCTTTTAGAATTCTTTATGAAATATGTTAAAGATATTTCTTAAAAATTCTTAAAGATATCTTAAAATTGTCTTATGCGTCGATTTTAGACATTCTACTCACATTCTACTTAAGAAGTAGGTGTGTGACTCCAATCTAAGTTTATAAAAGGTAAATTGAATATTTGGGAGGGTAATTTGCTCGCAAATTGCGAGTTCTTATATTTTTTGAGAGTTATTTAAAATACAAAAAAAACCAACAAACAACAAAGTTAATGAGAGACAGCGTGGGTAATTAAGCGTAAGTTTTGTAGATTTTTTTTAATCTACCAAACTTGCACTTAATTATCCGCATTGACTCTTATTAGCCTTGTTATTTATTAATTTTTTTTTGTATTTTAAAGATTGAAAGAGCTTATTTTAATTATATTATTGTTTATTGCTTATTTATTATTAGTATGCTCGCGACTCGGTAAAAAATTTTTTATGTATGAATATGTATAAACATACATAAATATTCATAAACATGTACAATCATATACGAAATATGTTCATACATATTTATAAATCTCTTTTTCTTTTGTAAAATTATTTTTTAATGTAATAGAAAACATTAAAAGGATAATTTTCACATTGTTTGTTTTAGAAAAAAACAAGTTTGGGAAAATGTATAAAAAATTATTCATACACAATTATGCATAATTTTATATATAATTATACATAAGTAATTCTTTAAACTTGATTCTTTTTTTCTAAAACAAACAGAAAATGACTCTTTTAATTATTTTTAATATTTTCACACATTATTATTATTTCTATTAAATTAAATTCTATTAAACTAAAAGTAATTTTACAAAAGAAAGAAGGATGTATGAACATATGTGGACATATTTCATAGATGATTATACATATTTATACATATTCATGCATAAAAAATTTTTTACCAGGGATTAAGTTATCCCACTGAGTTTATTAGTACGTGATAAGATATGATTAGAAATTAGCTGCATTTAAGACAGAGAAAGCAGCTTTGCAATTCTTCAATGCGATTTGTTCTTACTTTTGGTTCCTTATGTATTAAAATGTACAAACCAATTACATAGAAGAATTTTACAATAGTCGAAAATTTATTTTCTCTGAACGCAGCCATTAACGTATTATATTCGCGATGTTATTGCATATTTATAAAGTAATGTAGATAGGAATACACCGAAGATAGGTATCCGCGAATAGGTACGAATAAATAAAAATATGGATAGGACAATAAATGAACAGTAAGTAGGGACTACATAGGTAGGATGATAAGTATAGACAGGTAGGACTAAATACGTCATATATACATATTTGATAATTGGAAATGAAAGATTAAAAATTGAATAAAATTTTAAATTAATTTTAAATTTTATTTTTAATTATCAGCATTCTGTTCCATTTATTCTGTTATCGAATATGAAAATAAACCAAATTAATTTCAAATTTTATTAAATTTTCAGCTATCCTAAAATTCAACTTTTTTGTAAAATTCTAGATACTCGTACAAATTATGTAACGCATTAATACTGTAATTAACTTTATTGTATTATAAATAAATGTATTTAAAATAATATTAGGTACGTAATATAAAATTTATGTAAAATGTCCAGATGAATGCTTGAATAATCATATTTATTTTTGCACAACAATTCTCGGGAAAAAAATGTTATATGTATGGACATATTTTCTATATAATGATATATAATTGTATATAAAATATCAATTTTTTATATGATTATGTATAATTTTATATAATTATATATAATTATATGTAAAACATTTTTCCCGGATTAGTAATTAATTATACATTTATTGGAAAATATATATCCGTATTGAATATTTATTCAATACAAATAGCATTTATCTTGTCGTAGTAAACCAAATTGTTGCGTAATTGATGATTATAAATTACGACGAAATCGACGAAACATATAATAACAAAAATTGTTTAATGATTTAATAAGTTTGATAAATATTTAATTTTAAAACTCTTTTTTTATTTAGATTTTATTTTGTATATCAAAAAGTTAATAATTTTAAGTAACTTCTTATTAAAAATTCGATATTTAGAATAATCGTCATTTTTTTTCTTCGTATTTAGTACAAATTTATTAAAATAAATAAAGATTGGAGCTTTGATTGCGGCAATGACTAAATATTAACTCTTACTTGCTTTTCGATATTTACATTTTTAACATTATAAAATTACATATATATTTTAGTGAACAATTCATTATATGCAAAGGCCTCATATCGATGTCTCTCGATGGATATCAGTGATTACATGATTTGCATGGAAAGTCGATGGAAAGTCGAAGTTATTTTTATCATGGAGAATTATTCCTCGAATTATTCGCTTTTCGTGAAGTTCATTCGCGAAATCTAATTTGATGTCTCTTCAGAGATTCTTATAGTACAGAATTGTACAGAATTGGAATTAATTTTCCGGATTTTCTCATCTGCAGTTACTGGTAGTAATAATTTTGTTACTAAGTTAACGACAATTGCTATATATTTTAAAGTCAAATTGTTAAATTAATTCAGTGGTATATTTTAGCATATAAATTTCGCTTTTTTTGTTTTATTTAAATGTTCTTCCATTAATAATAATAATATTAATAATAGTATGTCTTAATAACAATAGGAGTTTAGTATTATATGATTGATATGGATATATAATTATTATTTGTTTAAATTTAAATTATTAAGTAAACAAATTTAAATTTTATACAAGTAATTTGCTAATTTTTCAATAATTACTCTGATAAAAATATAGTTACGAATGTATATATTTGTATATATTTAATTTTCTGTTATTTTAAAATCATGTTTAGGTATTGAACATCCTGCCATTGTAGAATATTTTTAATTTATATATATATATATATACACTTTTCTATGATAAAATACATGCATATTATGAGATTATATTTAACGAAAATTGATCTTTGTCGATTTAATTTTTTTCAAAATTCTTTATAGTCTTTTAACAATGTTATCGTAACATGAATTAAATTAAAAAATTCAAGATAAGTCGAATGGATACCCTCATATTAGCAGGATATTAATAATTATAATTTTTGAAAAATAAAGAATTGTTAAATTTTATATAATAAATTTATCAGTATAAATGTTCTTTAAAATCCCGTTATTATCGAGTTCGGCTCACCTCGAATAGTTGATATCCGAGAAACTTTTGTACTTATACATATTGAGTCTGGGAAAAAGTTCGTGGCGTTTTTCCCGCTAGATGGCATTAAATGCTCAGCAATCGGCAACTACTAATCGCATCGGCAATACTAGACGTGCGTTTAAAAAGTGACATTTTAATCTTTGTTTTGAGCCGAAAAAGATTGAAATCGGTGAAGGATCAAAAGTTATTTTATTTTGAAAATGGAAATAAATAAGGAAAAAATTCGCTACATTTTGCAGTATCACTACGATAAAGGCAAGAAGGCCTGCTGCACAGGCTTGTGAAAAAATTTGCGCTATTTACGGTGAAGATACTCTATCAATGGTTCGCTCGCTTTTGTGTTGGAAATTTCGATGTGAAAGATGATACTCACTCCGGTCGACCAATCACTGAAAAGTCCAATGAAATCATGATAAAAGTCGAGCGTGATAAGCATGTGAGTATTGTGGAGATTGTCAGGCAACTAGGCATCGACCACAAAACAGTTTTAAATCATTTACACAAAGCTGGATACAAAAAGAAGCTCGATGTTTGGGTTCTTCACGAGTTGAGTGTTAGGAACATGATGGACCGAATTAACATTTGTGATACGCTACTGAAACGGAATGAAATTGAGCCATTTCTGAAGAGAATGATAATTGGTGATGAAAAATGGATCACCGACAATCCAACTAGAAAAAGATCGTGGATAAAGAAAGGAGAGAAGGCGTAAGCAATCGCAAAACCTGGATTGAGGAAGAAGGTGATGTTGTGTGTGTGGTGGGACTGGAAGGGAATCGTTCATTATGAACTGTTATCGTCCAATCAAACAATTAATTCCGAATTCTATTGTGAACTGCAGAGATTACAACAAGCAATTGAGAGAAAGCGGCCAGAATTAATCAATAGGAGAGGTGTCGTCTTCCATCACGACAACGCTCGACCACACACATCTTTGATAACTTGGCAAAAATTACGAGAGCTGGGAAATTTTAATGCACAGGACGTATAGTCTTGACATAGCACTCTCAGACTATCATTTGTTTAGGTCTCTGCAGAACTCTCTTAATGGTGTAAAGCTAGCTTCAAAAGAGGCCTGTGAAAATCACTTGAAGCAGTTTTTCAATCAGAACAGAAGTTCTATCGCGATGGAATTATGGCTCTGCCCCAAAAATGGCAAAATATTATAGAAAATAATGGAGCATATTTGGTTTAAATAAATTTCTCTTTCAATACTCTTGAAAGAGAAAAAGAAAAACATTTTAATTTTACTAAAAAATCGCCACGAACTTTCTCCCATACCCAATATAAAAAATTATAGTAATTCATGTATTTTGTTATTATTAAATATATTCCTTCGTAATCACTATTCCATAAGGAAATCATTTTATCTGTTTATTTTTAATAAGAAATGATTTTAATTATGTGTGACAGAATATATTTTCTTGCAAATTTTAATATTATATTAGAGATCCAATAGAAATGGTAATTGTAATAGACATGCTATCAAAATTATTACTATCGGTAGTAGAAAGATTCGGGATTCATAGCCTCCTGTAACAAGATCGATGGTGTTTGACGGATTGTTTAACTTTTCTTTGCGAATGGATCTTATTTGACGTAGAATCAGATACATATTAAGTTTATTCTCCACTATGAAGATTGTTCTTCTTTATATGATCAAATTATTGGGAGTTATCTTAAACGCGATGAAAATGCTGTCATAAATATATTAACGACTTTTTATTGCGATATTAATAAGTTTCATAATCACAAGTTCATAATCACAAGTAATTAATAATGAATACGATCTAATTATTGGTATTTCATTCCACGTTTATCAATATTCAATTAAACATTAGAAAAATTTGTGTTATCATATGTAGTTTTAACGTTTCGTATAATCTCCCATTATTTGTTAATTATGTTCCTATAATATTTTGATCAATTTTGATTATATTTTGTAATTATATATTGTATTGTAAACTATTGTTATTGTAATATTGAATTATATAAAAGATTACAATAAAAAATATTTAAAAAATATTAAAAAAGTTAATGCAATATGATTTTAGCGAAATACAATAAAATAATTAGATATAAAAATAAAAAATAAATTAAATATATAGTTACCTACAAAAACGGGCTATTAAATTTATTAGTAGCTCGTTTTTTTACAGACGAGTATATTCACAAAGAGGATCGCTGATAAAATCGGCGGGGGTGAAGGACCTTTAGTTAGTTTTTGTTAAATTAAACCTTAAATTGACATTGATTGGAAAAATTTGAAGTGTATTCAAAGTCTCTAATTGCTAGTAATTATAGAAACTTTGATACATACTAATAATTATGTTTAATAAAAACGGGCTGAAAATCTGCTTATAAAGAAACTTCGATTTTTATGCAGACGCGTATTACCTTGACAAGAAAAAATTATTAGAAATGTGAGTACATCCAAATCTAGAAGCAAAATTTATGTATTACATCAGATTTTTGACAAAATTGAGATTAAATGTGCCAAAAACATGTTTTTCCCCATTTTTGAAACGTTGCAGGTGAATCTAACGCTAGAGATTTTTAACAGGACTTGAATTAAAGCTTGGACCTTGTATTTTAAGATAATCATAATCGATGATCATAATCCGTCTATCTTAGGCTGCAGTCCATTTGCTTCTTGTAAATACTGCTACACTCCAATTGGATTGGTTACTGTTCCGAATATTACAATTGCAACGTGACACCTCAGCCAACCCATCCGAAGTGAAATAGTTAGAATGAAGCAGAAGTTAAAACGATGACATATTGATGTAATCAGAATTGCTGGGAGCGTTCCGAAATGTCAACTGGACCAGTCATATTAGTGCTACAAATATTATGTAGCGTTTAAAGCGTTAACGCTCGTTTTTTTATGAATATAAATTAACTTTAATCTCGGTTCAGCTTGCTCTTCGTCTTTTTGTAATTCTAAAATTAGAAAAAGACGAAAAATAAGTTGAACCGAGATTAAAGTTCTACATTAGTTAGTAATCTACATTGGTGGAAATGAGCATAAGTAGACCACAGTAGCCTTAAACTCAATTTCGCAACATCCACACTTTCTATTCTATAACATCTAAGACAAAGTGTGGAATAACGCTGATTGATACACTCGATTCCGCAGACCTATTACGCACATTGTGATTTTGATCTAAAGTAAATTCTTATGATTCAACCGATCAGAATATAATCAAATGAAAAGCAGTAAATAAACACTCCAAAAATGTATTTTATTGTTACTTAGCTTATTGATTTAAATGTACTTTGATGTAGCTTAATAACTTATAAATTTACTCTGATACAAGCACAGTATTTGTATCTTATTTTATGCTCGTAGAGAAACAAATTGATGAAAGACGTCCAAAATATGAGGATCAAGATCCGGAGTGAACAGTAAAGTTTCCAGAGTCGAGGAATACTTTTGTACTTGTTCTTGATGCTGCAAAACAAATACAAATCAATATTTTCCAATTACGATAAAAATTATTTTAATATTTTACAGGGTCTTAGAATGACTGCAAATTATTTCGTACAGATATAACGGACTAAACGAGTCAAAGTAGTTCCATTTTATTTTGCAATTTTCGCAATAGTTAATTAGATATTCATTTTTAAAGCTAGCCGAATAAGCATATCCATTCGATCTATTACTGCCAAGTATACGCTCGATCTCTCGACACGCGGGCTGCGAGAAGCGAAGATTGCTTCGACGCTTCGCGCTATGCATTTGTGAGTTAAACATCATAATTTGAGGCGCACTTGCTAGAAAATCTTCGCTTCCTGCAGCCCGCGCGCTGAACAATCTATGAACATATAGCAGTAATAAGCCAGGCGGCCATGCTCGATAATCTTCAAAAATTAATATCTCATTAACTCTATTGTAAACATTACAAAATAATAATTTTTTTACTCAATTTAGTTTGTTTCTGCACACGAAATATTTTGCGGTTATTCTGGGACATCCTGTATATATCAATATTTTCCGTAATTAATTATTAAACATTCGCATATAATAATAATAATAATAATAAATTTAAAACTTACAGATAAAAAAACTTGTTGCAATCTCCCTACAGTCCATTTATACCAATGTGTGTTATAGTCAATTCCATCTGTGTCACAACGCACTAAATGTTCTGATAGGATCATTATGAAACGCTAAAAAAAGCACACAGTATTATAATATCTTATTAAAATAGATTTTGGAAATTCTTTCATATCGAATCGAGAAAAATACAATTCGCAATTTATTTTTAATAAAAGTGATTTAATATACGCTTTTTTTTATACCTGAAATATAATGAGAAATAAATTTTTTTGATCTGCTTGCGCAGCTTCCAACTTTTCCTCCTTCCGTTCTACTTCATCCTCTGATGGTCTTTCCCTATTTCTCTCTTTATTATTGTCTTCCTCATCTGAAGAGGAGCCTGATCTACTTTCTGCTCTTCTTAGTTTCTCCCTTGCATCTGTTAATTCTGTACTCAATTTCGTTACATGTTTGTTCATTTTACGTATTGTCAAATGCAATATTTCCCAAATATATAACCTGGAAATGTAAGTTTTTTTATTAACATTTTTCGATATTTATCCACAATTGTGGTGATATTTATAAATTAAATAAATGAATATTTTATCCAGACATAGCAGTAATACGAACTTTGTGAACTCTGATGCCATCTCTTTGGAAAATATCCAGTTGGCAATTGCACTACATTCAATGATACCAGTTTTTAAAAACTTGTCCGTTAGTACTACCATCATTTGATAATGATTCTTCCACAAAGCGTACATGTTTCTTAATATACATATTTGCGCTTCTTCTGTTTCAGCAAGCATCTATGAGAAATATGTATGTGAAGGGCATATGTGCACATGCATCTTAATTGTAGAGCTTAATTGTACAACAATAATATTAATTTACCTTGAAAATATCATGAAATTTTACTATAGCTGCAAAACTGTGACTAAAACTTTTCGAACCGAGATTCAGTAAAGATTGTACAAAGACATCGATCTTTAACGGATTGTAATTATTTGTTTCTTCGTTTTCTCTAGGTAATGCATTTAATATAGCTAATACATCTTCCGATGTACCTTTATTTTTTATAGAATCTATTAACTTAAGTGCTGCATCCGAACCAGGGAGTGAACCTGAAATAGTTTATGTTAATTAATAATATTAATATGTTATGAATAATTATCTGTTTAATGATTTTACTATCTTATTAGTGACTCAAATTACAAAAAATATAATATTCAAATTTAATGTCGTTTAAAAATAATGAACATTATATATTGTTCTCTCTGTATCTATAAAAATTAATTTGATATCACATAAAATAAGTTACAGCATATATGTTTCGTTAAGTCTTAAAGCTATATATTTTTATTCCCTTATATACTTACTAGCGCCTTTAGGTGTATATTTATACACAGGCTCGGGAACTGCTGGAATCAAATCCGTATATGAATCTGGCATCATATCTCGAATTCTTTGATAATATGACAATCTAAAAACATGAACTTTGTATGAGATTTTATTTAGGATAATTTATCAACTGGATCTTATCCAGTAAAGCTGGATAACTGGATTTTATTCGACTGTATAAACCGGATAATCAGATTTTGTTTGAAAATTGCACAAAAAGATCAAAAAAATGAAAATCTAATTGCTTTTAATAGTAAAAAAAGTTTGTTTATGTAAATCATTATAATTATGTTATAAAAATTTAATAATGTATCTATTAAACAGTTTTTTGATATTTTATTAATTTTTCATAATATCTTAAAAGTTTTTAATAAGGAATTATTCAAACTAAATTGCGTGCGCGCACACACACACACACACACACACACACACACACACACACACACACACACACACACACACACACACACACAAAATAAAACAAGTTTATACAAAATATTAACCTCAAAGCCTTGAGCAGAACTTCCCGTATAAATTTTGGTCTTGGATGTTCTGCATCGCGTTGTAAGCAGGAATCCCAATCTTCCCAAGACCAACGGAATTGGAAGTTGCTTAAATGATATGCGAACCACCAAACAAAACGATCGAAAGCGGTAGCTGCCATACTGTCTATACGACGAAACAGAATCTCTGTAGCTTGTGCTAGTACCTATGGCATAATTCAAATATTATTTCTATCGTACTTCGCTAGTATTATATAAATGACAATAAAAATATGTGGTAATAATAGGCGGTGATAAGAGAAACTGTGATATAGAGATAACGTATGTATTTAACGAAAGTATATAACATTAGAAGTAGATATAACTAAGAGAGAAAAGCGGATAAAGCAAAAAGAAATAAAATAAAATAAAATAAATAAAGAAATGAAGTCAGAAGTTTAACCAGGAAAGTAGGAAAGTAAAGGGATAAGCATAAAAAAATTTATAATAATATATGTGATAGTTTGCAGATGAGATATGGACGAGTTAAGAATTTATGTAAACCAAGTTCCCCTTCTTGGCTGTAAATATGCTGAAGTGTAATAAATTCTATTCTATAAATGACAATACTAAATTTTTGAATATATATAATTTATATTGTTTGAATATATATAATTTATATTGTTTGTAACCTGTGGCATAGTTGAAGGCTGTAATTTGCAGAGTTCTATCAAAATTGATCCATAACAAATCTCCAAATGTTTTGGAGTAGGTAATCGAAATAATTCACCGAATATTACTTCGACTATACAATAGTCTAAAGGAATTTTGGCTTTGAATGGAAAGTTTAATAGTTGTACAGCACTGTAAAATAAAAATAATTAACATTATTATGCATAAATTAAAAATAACAATAATGATAATTATAAGAAAGTTTTTGTGTCTTCTTTTTGCTTCATCAAATATTATTAGATAGAAGATAGATCAGTTTCTTTCAAATATATATTACCAATCTTTTCTCTCAAAATAACAATTATTGATGATCTGTCGTAGATGTTCTTCTATCAGAAATCTCTCAATAGCATGACTTCCCGGTAATAATGATCCTTCAGCAGGGCAATCTGTATAATCGAACATACGAAAAACGACAGTGGGCAATGGATAAGAATAAGATTCATGGTGTGGAGGCGGCATTAAAGGTGGTAAATTATGTTGTAACGCTTCACATAAAATCGAATCAAACGCAAGATAAGGTCGTGGAATATGTTTCTCGGCCCAATTATCTTGTCTCAGTCTACGAACTTGAGCCCACAAGCAATCTAAATACTCTTCTTGTGGATGAGGTGTGTCACTCGACCATACTCTCAATGCCGGTTGATGTTTCTTGCTTCGTTTATTCAAAAATATCTCTATTGTAACCATTAGATGATCCAATTCTTGTTCCTTTTTCTCATACAATTCTCTTCCAACCCATGGCAATGTTGATAAAACAGCATAAACATACCTGCAAATTATACATAATTATTAATAAAAACTGTTTATTACACACAAATCATACAACAGAGATGGCTCTACACAAGTAAAAGTTTTACATACCAATCGCGTCTCACTTGCGGTACACCATCTTCGTTTGCAGCATCCAACATATTGTCAAATAACTGCATCAACGATCCACATGATAAAACATGGCAATTTACCAAATCGGCTAGAAATCTAAGAGAATATCTAGCTACATCCCATTTACATGCTTTTAAAGAATCCTTAAAATTTTTTACCATGTAATCAACAAATTCTCCACCAAAATTAAAATTTTTTGCATTTAATAGTCCAACAAGGGTGGTATAAATTGTACATTTCTCTGGCATCTTAATAGCACAGTCTGTTAAAATCCGAAGAATCTTGCTACGAAATACACCTAAATCAGCTTCTAACACAGAAGCCAAACCTTCTAAGTTGCTTTCCAAAGATGATGTTGACTTCTCTCCGACACGATGAATGAGAGATTCAAGACGATCTTCAATCTCTTGATTTTCTGATACTCTCCTACGTTTCTTATATACTCGATCTAAAAAAGGAATAAAAATATAGATATGTGTGCCTGTGTGTGATATGTGGATGTATGTCTGTGAGTATAAGTATGTACGAAGTGTGTTCGGTAAAGACTAATAATACATAAAAGTAGATTCCTGAGATCATTTTGAGACAAAAATTCTAGTACCAAAATGTTGAAGCTTTTAATAGTTTTTAAATTTTAAACACTTAAAGTTATCGAATCATACCACCTAAAGTTTGCATGCTTAGTATTATTTGAATCCTGTATATATAATTATATATGTATATACATATATACAATTATATATGTATACGTATATAATATGTACATACAGGATGCAGAAAATTTCCCCTAAATATGGGAGGACAATGGGAGGATACAGTGATGAGATCTTATACACACAAATGACAGAACTTTTCAATCAATCTTTTAGAAATAATGACAAAGATCTAAATCGATTGTCATTCATTTGAGAATTTGGAAGATATCATCAAACAAATTATGCTAAATAAAATTATAAAAAAATGGAATAAAAGTAACATGTTTGTATTAATAATTTTTTGTCTGAACATCATAGATCATAGGCTGCGTTTCATTTTGCGTAACGCTAATAAAATAATTTTTTTCATTTTTTACAAATATTAAACAAGGACAAATGATGCTCGCGAGCATTATGAGCGACAAGTAGAACGAATCCACTGATAATCAATCAATAGTGAATCAGAGCATCAGGAAAACAGTGATAACTTGAAATACTTACCGTAGCCATCATCTTCATCATGTACTCTTCTACGGCTCATATTTCACAATATATATATAGAAAAAAATCGATAATTCAAAAGTCGCGTACTCGCGATTGTTACTTTCAAACTTGTCGTACTACCTTTAATTTATGGGCGACGTAATCAGGAAATTTCACACATCAAATTCTAACCCCATTACAAACCATCTAAAAATCAAGCATAGAGACAATACAATGATGATTCTTCTTATTTCAATGGCTCCTGCCTCCAAAGTCGAGAGGAGACTAGCTGCGTTCGGTAATGCAATCTGAAGCGTCGGAGTACTCTTATATTATAGCATATGTTACGTGTACTGTAGAAAAAGAGCATTTAGGCGAGTTCAAGATGACAAAGTAGAATCTTATATATAAAGAGACATTGAGTTCGAGTTCCTGGATTGGCAGTCTGATATGCATTCTAGACTATGTTCAGAAATTAAATGCGAACAGACTTAATACATATAAGGTATTTCCACAGTATAACCAGTAGCAACACTCCGTGTCGGCACCTTTGATCTCCGATCACAGTCACGTGAGCATCCGCCATGTTAACGTTTGAAAAATCCAGGATCGAAAGAGGATATAATGCCCCATTCGACAGTCCATTGCTTTGCTCTAAAAAACATAATTAAGGATATCGTGTAAACGTAGTCAATGTAAAAATATTATCTTTTTTCACAAAATTACATTGATTATGTTTAATTAAGTTAACCTAGCATAAACTACTTACTTTTTGTAAATTATAAAAACTTACCTTACGATATCTTTGAGATAACGAAAAAAAGTACATTGTGAATTTTTACTATTATTACTGCATTGTTTAATACTGCACGTAACATAACATTTTTCTTCTTTTTATCTATTTTTTAGAAATATTTATGGCGCAGCTCTTAAATTGTTCTTTTGCCATGGATATCTATTCACACGGGATCTGTGTAATATGTACGTTCTTGTCATCTTGCATTTCATTGGATCCGGCTCAAAACAAAAGCTGCGCAGCAGCCATATTTGCGCGAACACGCATTTTTTCGCTGAGCGTCTCTAATTATACTATGGTATTTCACTAGTTATACTATAGTATTTCATTCCAAGGTTGCGCAGTCGTCTTGACGCAGACGAAGTGAAAATTACAAAAATGAGCAAACAAATTCACTAGGTGTTAACCAATAAAGTTACAAATATTTTAGTAAATTTGATCACTTTCGTAATTTTCATCTCGTTTTAAAAACCGTAATAAATTCCTTGAACATGCTCTTTGATCAATCAAAATCAAATTCTTGCTCCAAATTCTAAAAAGGAACCTGTCTTTTCGTCCTGACACTCATTTTTAGCATCAAAACAGATTAAAAATTGATAAATATTAAAATTGACAAATATCAGTTTTAATCACGTGATTTATTTTAACGCTAAAAATGAACGTCGAGCATTAGCATGGAAAGGCACTTTTAAAGCCTATTCTACAATATACTTTTTGATTCCAGTTTCTTGCTTTTTGCTATTTTTTATGTCTTTTTGCTTCTTATTTGATTTTTTGTTTTATATTATCATCTGAGATAAGAGTTAACGAATTTTGAAAGAAACAAGAAATACATAACAAGAAATACGATTATCGATAAAATGGTTGCAAAAGAATTAAAAGCAAAAGGTAAAAAATAAAAAACAGAAAACAAAGAACACATTGTAGAATAGGCTTAAAAGGCATCTTTTCCTTAAAAGGGATCAATTCGGTATCTTAAAACGAGGTGAAAATTACAAGTGAGTAAATTTACTAGGTGTTGACCAATGAAATTATCAATATTCTAGTAAATTCGTTATGGGTACGGTCAATGTTTTACAACAAATGTTTTAAAGCGTTTTATGATAAGTCAATTTGTAAAATTTTTTTTTCCATTTTTAGTCCATCAAATACTTCAAAGCATTTGTAACGAGACTTTTATCACAATCTTCGTTTCAAAATACAGAATCGATCCCCTTGATTGCTGTTTGCTGTTGATTGCTATCATCTGCATTCCTACTAATTTTGCGGCAAGCGTTTGATTGGTGATTCTGATTTAATTTGCCATTAGGCAATGGAATAACTTAGGCTGGATTTTCATTTGACGTTACGGCGCTCATTTTCAGCGTAAAAACAGATCATGTGATCAAAATTGATATTCGTCAATTTTGATCACGTGACCTGTTTTCACATTGAAAATGAGCGTCAAGTGAAAACTCAGCCTTATATTTTTACACCATGCATTTTTTCATGGCATTTTACCAAGGAGTTGGCAGTCTAGTAATTAAGTAGTATAATACAGTCCTGTGGTATGTGAACAAATGGAATGAAATCGAACGAGATCAGATCATGGTAATCCGATTTTTCTCCGCTCGTCACATTTATTTCTCCGAGCAATTCAGCTGATCTGAATTGACGCATTTTACGCAATCTTGCGTGTGCGCGCAACCCGGAGAAGCGTTCTCGCTCGCGATACGCTCGTGCTCGCATTCGGCATCGTATTCAATTGCTCGCAGTGCTCGCATTTGCCGTCGGCGTTGTGTCGGAATTGTTGGAAATTTCGTGAGCATAGTGCCTTCGTGTGTCTTGTTTGTGTTTGTGTTGTGTTCCGTGACTCGAGTACGTGCGTGTGTACTTGTGTTGTGTGCTGCTTCTTGGAGACACGGCTATCATTTCTCGACTCCATCGCCCCTGCTAAATCGCTATTGCTGTCGCGCGATGTACAAAATGTGCAAAACAAACGTATAATTAGCGACGATCGAACGGACCAACGGGAGAAGTGGAGTAATACTGTGAAAATTAGAGCAAGTTAGAGACAGATGCGAAAAGGTGTCGCAAGGCGGAATTCGGTGTTGGTAATCGATATGACACTCGCGTAATTCTCGCGCGATCATGGGTCGCTGTCCTGCCCGAAGATCGTCGTCGTCGTCGTCGTCGTCGTGGTCGTGGTCGCTGCTGTTGCCGCTGCCGCCGCCGTCGTCGTCGTCATCATCGTCGTTACCCTCCCCATCTTTGTCATTGTCGCTCATAGTAAACACGATAGATTGCGACGATCCGAGGCTGGAACAGTGAACAGGGTGGGGAGGTGGTGCGTGTTTCATTAACGTACATATCATCAGTACCTACTCGCAATCAGAGAACTTCTCGTTAAAGAAAAGGAGAGAGGCAAGGTGGAACAGTGCCGCTGCGTCTTCCGAGAATATTTCGGACGTTATATCGAAGGAAAAATTCAAGTGGTGTGCTTCCTATTTCCTCGAGTAGACAAACTGCTTGGTTTATAAATTAAACTGTGGCATTGCTATAACAACCTTCCATAGTAGAAAATTTAATAAAGAAGGAACAGAAAGAAAAACAAAAAGGACATTCGGAGGAGAGGACAGAGGAGCGTTCTCCTCAATCATAATTCGTCGCCATTCTCGTTGCCGGAAATCGGAGCAGAGTCGTTTTCGAATGCGGAGAGTGGCACAATGGTGATACGGTAAAATGATCTGCCATTTATTCTTGTAGTCTTCCTAAAACTGTAAGAATGAGAGAGAGACCGAGAGAGAGAGAGAGAGAGAGAGAGAGAGAGAGAGAGAAGAAGAGAGAGCATCCTCCCTTCCCTTCCCTTTCCTCCCTCCCCCCTCCTCCCCGCACGGTCGATAGTACCGCACGGACAATCGTGTCACACCGATCGACGTGCCGCAGTGCACCGTGTGATTTCCCTATCTGCAACCGATACTGCGTCATTGATGCACGTATAAACATGCGTATATATCTATACACACTGACGTGGGGCATCTGTGTGCGCCAGATATTTACGAAACACACAGAACACATTCACGACCTTGCTGCGTTGCGTCTCACAAATCAGTAACATTATCTTTGGGAGAAGCGGACTAGTGTAGTGATATCGACTTCGATTTACACGAGATTGACGAGATTGCTTTTCCTTTCTTCTCACTCTCGATCGACTACCTTGGCTTTTGTTCGTGCATCGCTTCTGAGAATCTCACTAGGAGGTGCGCGTTAGTCAATATCTCGTCGACGCGAGAACGTTGTTTCACCAGCTCGCCCGATATTATATATTTTGAAAGTCTCCTCCTTGGTCACGCACACTCGCATATTCCTCTTCCTCATGACCACCTTGCCTTTCTCCTCTTCCGTGAGAGTAGCTTGCATACGCACCGTTTCGAAAGCACAAGAAAGCTGACAAGAGCAAAACGCAATCGTTAAAAATCCATATTAGAAAAGGCATTTGAAGATTGCGAACTGAAGATTAGTACTTAACAGTTGTCAGATAATTTTAATTAAAATTCCATTCGATTCTGTGATTGATTTCTAATTAAAAGTCAAATGATTAGAATGAAATGGATTAAAATTAAAATTACCTGGTCAAATTATAATCTTCAATTGTGATTGAACCAGAATCCAAGAAAGAAGAAACGGAAAATAAAATGAAAATTATCTGCTCGGTTAAATTCTCATTTTTAATTTATTGCAAATAAAAATTCAATTAATTAGAATAAAACGGATTAAAATTAAAATTGTTTAATTGATTAAATTCTAATCTTCGATTTGCAATCATCGCAATTCCGGCACGAATACGCAAAAGAGAATTTCACGAAATTTGAAGTAAAAAAAAGACAATCTTCATTGTCTAACAGTGAAAGAATTGAGAGGAAGTGTTGGCTGAAAAATCGTAGATAGCGCGGTTGACGACGACAGTAGCTTTATTCTCGAGTGTGATGGGCGAAATATGTATAAATCTTTTTAGGCCATCGCGTCGACGATGTAACGTGGTGGTACGGCACTGTTCAAGTTGTTGCGAAAGATGTGTATTTATCCTGCGCGCGATAAACATGTTTTGATCGTAGTTTGAAGTTTCAATATCTGCTGACACTTATTCTTGGCAAATGACGACTCGCACACGAGTGCTAATTATTTGCTATTGTTGAAACTGAAAGTTATACCTTTCGGCATGACCTTAATCTCTAAAACTCTGTCGAACCAGTCGTGAGACAGAATAATGCATGGAATAATGAAGAATTCCCGTAAAATTGCTACATATTTGTAAATTTTTAATTGTAATGGAATCAAGGTAATTATTTATATAATAGAGCCTTTTCCGAATTTTAATATTTCTTTTCTTGCAATTTTGATAAAAATTTTTGCTGCGACTCTAACAGTGACAATCAATCGAAGGAAGTCGGAAGTGTGTAATCTATCTATTTTTTTAAGTATTTATTTCCAATATAACTTTTTACGAATCTTCCGACATTATAAATATATATGGCCCTTAAAAGTGTGTATTGAATTTATTTATTAAATCTTTGCCTTACTATAAATAAATGTATTTACAATATAAAAATATGAAACTAAAAATAATGAAACTGAAAAGATTAGTTACACAGACACCTCTATGCGAGATAGAGCGTGTACTGAATATATTTATTATTCTCTGCTTTAAAATATAAAATTCTGCATTAAAAATAAAAATTCTCTGCTTTAAGAACACAAAATTATATAAGAAAATAATTTATATCTTTAAAGTGGAGAATTTATGTTTTTAAATGAAGATTTAATACATATATACATATAATACATATATAACATATACATGTACTAGTCATATTTAGGACTAAAATCTGCTTTTCTAAGAGCTAAATATAATTATGTAATGTCGGAAAATCCGAAAAGTTATATTGGAAATAAATAGTTAAAAAAAATGAGTATATATTTTTCGATCTCTCCCAGTTAATTATCACTGTTAGAGTTGCAACAAAGATTTTTATCAAGATTTTTTTTTGCAAGAAAAAACATAAAAATTCAGAGAAGGCCCTATTATAAATAATTACCGGAATTAATTAATCTGAGAATAATCTCCTAATTTTATTTTGCATTAATATTTATCCCAATTCTGTAACTCTTATCAGCAATGCCATCGTTACATTGTTGTTTTATCATATCATCATATGTCGTATTGTCGTCGCAGATATTATATGTAGAAAAAAGCTATGCAAAACGACAGTGTAACAAACTGTCGTTAAAGTGTAAGTACTAGAATACACAGTCTGATAAGTTGAAATTTGTTCTTCCCTATTCCTATTGCCTGTATTTTATATCCCAATTAAGAGTCACTTTAACTACATATCGTATTATTAATTGTTGTAATTTATTAGTATTTTTGTATGTACATATTATGTTTACTTATATTTTTTTGAAAAATAAGGGAAAACTATTGTAATTGAGTTTTATTTTTTCATTGTCAAGATATAAAAATCAGATGACTATTCTCGGATTAATAGAATTTCTAAAAAAATCTTGTTGACAAATTTGTAAAATATTATTGTAAAAGAGTTGATGTTTTGCGATTCCTCATTATTCCAATTAATGTGGCTTAGATCCGTCGAAGGAAATTATTGTATGGGCTTTTTAATGTATATTTTTAACAGCATGCTAGTAAATAGATGTATGTGTGAAGCTCGACATTTTTAGTTTCATAAATTACTACTTATTGCACTTTATTTTAGCTAAAGCTATGTATGGTATTGTAGCATTTTCATAATGCGTATAAATATACAACTAAATTAACAGCAGTCGTAATAGCCCATTTATGTGTAGGTATCTAGAGAGAAAATTTGAGGATGATTCGGTAGGAATATCCGTATACAATTCATGAAAGATCTATTTAGAAATAACCATCAGACAAATTTAAAACAGACTCAAAGAATTTTCGACACGCTAAAGTTAATTTGATTTCTAGACCTATTTAGTGTCGAAGCATACAAATTATAGGAATAACGGTGTATCGCGCAAGAGTTAAAAGAATTGAAAGCAAAATGTCCTCTTTGTTAACAATAGTTATTACGAGGCAAAGATTACGTACGCACTTTCACAGATATGGAAAATTTGATTACGCAAAAAGTTACGTCGGCAACTCATCCTGCGAACAGAATCCTCAGTTAATTATGATCTTTATATTGAATGTTTCTCATTGCAGATCATAATTACCAATTCGCAGCTTGCCACGTGCAAATGCAATTGCTCAGATTTGTCTGCAACCGCGTGAAGACCCTTAAGACTGCCCGTCTCCTTACCAAGTACCCTTTCAAGTACCATGTGGAAGTAGTAATCTATAAATCCCACTGAAAGGAGGATGCCAGTAACTAAACGCATTCCATACCCTTCGCGGTAAGTAAGCCTACGGTTTACACATTAATGTAAGCCACAAAACCATCTATCTTCTCTATCACGTACGGCTTGTGTTCAAATGGTAATTTGGATTTTCTTATAGAACGTACCGTGTATAAGAAACACGCAGCCTTTCGTAACGTTTATGTGAAAACGAAAATAAAACGCGCTTTTGTAAACAATTACTTTGTAGAGAAAGTTAAAGAGAGACAGATCACCTGTACATAGTGTACATTGTATCAAGAGCTTTTTTCATTTGTAAATTGACAATCGAAATGCCTCGTTATTATCATTAATAAACAATGCAAAATATTGAAGAAAGCGTATCAAATTCGTTCGTTTGACAAATCAACTTGATGCAAATATATATTAATAACATTAAGTCACCTCGCTCGATATAAAATATTTAAACTTTGCTGTACAGTTACAGGTATATCTGATATCTTTTTGCTTTTGGGATCAGAAAGTATTTCCAGTTACAGACATCCTTCTGTTCGACGTTTTCATTATCATTATTAACATATTAATTCCACACATTTTAATCTCCAATGAAATCTCCTTTTCCTTGGTGGAAGCTATAATTATATAAGATTAATGAAACATTTAGGGAATGAGAATAATTTGTACAGTTTTAACACAACATGTATTGTAACGCAATATATAATTGCTATATTATATTATATATTCATCCTCCATTTTACTCTTATGATCTCCTAACTAGGGCTATTATGACTGCATTGTTTCTATGAGGATTTATTTTTCTTTTTTGTAAAAATCTTAATGAAATGAGAATTATCATTGCTTTACGAGCTTAATAAGTAAAATTCATAATACTCGCTATAATTGATTCTTCTGTAAATTAGTTGTTTTAGAAAAAATTAATGTATGTATGTATGTCTTACTTAGTTGTTCGTCATATTATTCTATAAGAGATGATATACTACTATCATTATTTCTCTCAGCCAAAAATATTAAAAATCAAAATAAAAACAGAAATTATAGTAATTACTTCAATAAGAGAAATTCTGATGATTTGTGAAGTTATTAAATGTCCTGGTTAAATTTGCAAAACTGCAAATAGGAGATAAAATTTATTTCTGAATTAATTTTAATTTGATAGAAATTTAATTAACTATCGAAATTTAATATTGAAAAATATTTGTAATCAAATATATCACAACATATCTTGCTGAAGTTTCGTTAGAAGAAAGAGATCGTTCCAAGTTCATCAGAGAATCTGTTTATTATCGTCAAGAATAAAGAAAAATGGTAGTGGCACATCACTCTACGTATACATAGATACGAACAGTTCATTATACCGTGTATTTTACATTAGATCCGACGGCGGTAGTAGCGAGAGCCCCTTGCTCGTGGAAGAAGGTGAGACAGTCGGTGCACCTCACAGTCCACGCAATATACACAGTCACAGCCATTCACATGGCAATCCACACCGATCTCACAGTTATCATCATGAAAAGCCCAAACAATTAGTGAAATACGGTGAACTAGTTATACTTGGGTAAGGATTCCCAGCAAATAAAATGGATAATGTAAAAAGAATAGAAGGTTAATGACTAATGAATCTTTCTGACGACTTTCACAGATATAATGGTTACCTTCCACCTGGTGATAGAGGAAGAAGGAGAAGTAAATTCGTATTATACAAAAGACCCGTGCCAAATGGTGTTAAGCGTAGCAAACATTACATCGTTAAAACGCCCCATAGTTCGCAAGCTATCCTCAACACAAAGCAGCACTCGATTTCGTACACACTTTCTAGAACACAGGCTGTTATTGTCGAATATACAGAAGATGAAAAAACGGATATGTTTCAGGTAAGCCCGAAATATTTTGTGGACTACAGAGTTATTATACCCATAGTATGTATGTCCACGATACATACCCTCTATTGCAAAATTTCTAAATTTTATTTAAAAATTTCGTTTTTTATGAGATTTTTGTAATTTTATTTATTAATTATTCAAAATACATTTTACTAAAGTAATACAGTCTTTATAGTAATTGTATATAATTTTTAAATATCTCTTAATATGTGGGAGAAAATGACCTCGAAATATTCTGTATTTCACAATTTCCGAAATTATTAAAATGTTGTCCTTTCAGCTTCATTTTCAACTTGGAAAAAGAAAATTAATCATAAAAAGCTATATCAGGCAAATGTGATGGATGATCAAGCTTTAAGACTACGTGTTTACTCTTTGTTCCATTAATTTTCTTGATAAGTGTCAAAAACGTTCTTTCACTTTTAACGTCACTGCAAATAAATAATATAACGTAGAAAAGTGTAACTCTACAGAGTTAGAAATAAAATTTCATAGAAAATAATTCCATACTATTTCAGTAGATAGCTTTAGTTAAAATATAGTCTGTAGAAATAAATTCGGAAATTTTTGAGACAGACCCTGTATGGAGCTGTGCGCAGCAATGTATATATTTAAATAATATATATTCGTAGATCGGTCGTTCGTCCGAATCGCCTATCGATTTTGTAGTGATGGACACATGTGCGGGCAGTGGTGATGGTGGTCCCGCTAATGAAGGACGTGTCGCTCAAAGCACTATCAGCAGATTCGCTTGTCGGATCCTGGCAGATCGATTGGATCCCAGAATCGCTAGAATCTATGCTGCAGGCTTTGATAGTTCAAGAAACATTTTTTTAGGGGTGAGATTCGCAATCTACGATTAACTGGGTGACCTGATACACTTTTGGCAAAAGTAACTTAATAAATATTTTTACACAGGAAAAGGCAACTAAATGGCAAGAGAATCGCGAGATTGATGGACTTACGACAAACGGAGTCCTGATAATGCATCCGCGGGGTCAATTCTGTGGTGGCGAGGCGCAATGTGGTTTCTGGCGGGAAGTTAGTGTAGGCGGTGGAGTTTTCTCGCTCAGAGAAAGTAGGAGCGCTCAACAGAAAGGCAACGTTGTAGAGGACGAGAGCAATATTCTACAAGATGGTACTTTGATTGACCTCTGTGGCGCCACTTTACTTTGGCGGTCGGCCGAAGGCCTCGCGAAATCTCCGGTAATTTACATCGTCTTTAGAAAAATGTATAAAATCATAGTTTATATTGCTAAATGCATATTTTTTTCTCAGACAAAACAAGATCTAGAGGAATTAGTTGATGCTATAAACGCCGGCAGACCGCAATGTCCTGTAGGCTTGAACACATTGGTTATACCACGTAAAGCAGCTTCGGATTCGACGCAGCAGCAGCCATACGTTTATCTTAAATGCGGTCATGTACAAGGACATCATGATTGGGGTCAGGAAAAGGATAAAGTTACGAGAAGGTGTCCCATGTGCCTTGTCGCAGGGGCGGTAGTAAAACTGTCTATGGGAATAGAACCTGCCTTCTACGTAGACTGCGGACCGCCCACTTATGCATTTAGTCCTTGTGGACACATGGCTACAGAGAAAACTGTCAAGTTAGTAACGCGCGTCTATTGCTAATTATTCACACTTTTGAAAATAAGTTATATAGATGTTATAAATCTTTCAAATATATACTCTCGTCTCTCTCCATTTTCCTTATTTATCGTTTATTCTTCTCTTTTGCAGATATTGGGAGAAAGTAGCCATTCCACATGGCACAAATGGCTATATCGCGATCTGTCCCTTCTGCGCGGTACCGCTCGAGGGAACGCCAGGATATGTAAAACTAATTTTTCAGGATAATGTAGACTAAAAATATAAAATAATGGAAACATGTAGAAATTAATAACTTCTTAAGAAATATAAGGATTATTGAACTCAATGAAGAGAGAGGAAGTTTTTCTCGTTGTTAATCATTTCTTGGCTTAAACAGATTATCCACATCAGATGGGTTGATAATACCCCTTAATTAAAAGTTAGAGACTAGGAGTGATAATCTCTAAACGCGAGAAACGCGTATATGAGGTACAGGTGAAATTGAATCCGGATCAGAGTCGATTATGAGTCGATCATCTTGGGCCTAAAGCTATATCATAATGTTGCACAGGGTTTGTATGTGATAAAAAAGCTGCACAATATTATAACACTATAGTTACAACAGTTACAGTCATTAAAAGTTACAGAATAGACTCATTATGTAAAACTGTTCGCGATTAATTAATAATTGATCAATAACAGTAAATTTCGTCAGAAGAAATTTTGTGATGTTAAAAAACTTATTACTTTTGTATACAAAAATTTTTTGTAAGTAAAAATTCTGATATTGTACATTTACCTAAAACTGAAGATATTACTAAGAAATGAAAGAAAACTAGATACAAGAAATAAGTTTTTAATATTTTATTGCCAAAATACACGAAAAGTAATGCTTACTCGTTCTCTTCCGAACGTAAGCGTGCACTGGCATTTGTTACACGTATCGAAAGTTGTTGAGCACGCTCGACAATGAGTTTCCTCTTCTTACTGCTAACAGCATGTGCAATCTCTGCACAAAACTTGCGATTTTGCATCATTAAAACTTCAAGTTCCTGTAAAAAATAAAAAAAATCTTTTTGTTCATTTTGTCAAGAAATCCATAAATAGAATATGCAATTATGCAGAAGATTCAGACAACACATTTGTTTATGTGTAATAATAATTCTAATTTGTATAAAATGTCCTTCAGATTCGATTTTATTGAAAACTATGTTTAAAAAATTTTTTTAAATTCAATTCATGGGAATTTTAATAAGTAATTCATACTAAATAATTTTGACAATTTTTTCAATATATACATTATTATATACATTATATCTCAGATGATATCAATAGAATTAAATAATTGTAATAGATGTCTTCAAATTTAATGTACATTACAATGTTTGCAGGATTAAAGAATTAAACACAAATATTTTGAAATGTAATAATGAAAAATTTTTGAAATATTTGAAAATATATATATTCATATTTGTATGTTCCATATTATAAGAGAAGAAAATGATCATGATAACAAAAGAGAGTTAATATTAAATAATTTTGAATACTTTCCATTTAGTGATATAAATTGACAAATATTATTTTGTTTCTTAACATTCAATGAATAATAACGAACATTTGTGTTAAATTATGTCATCAAATAGAAAAGCATTCTTTAATAATTAATTGAGGCGTCATTTTATATATATATATATATATAAGGTTATATATATATAAGGTCTCAATTAATTGAGTTTTAAGAATTTTTGAAGTGACAGTTACCTTTACATTATGTACAAGGACCTTGCGGAAACCAGTTGGCAACATGTGACGCGTTTTCTTGTTACTACCATAACCAATACTAGGCATCAAGTATTGGCCCTTAAAACGCCTGCGGACTCTATTATCGATACCTTTCGGTTTACGCCAGTTGCGCTGCAAAGTGTATGCGACATTATATATATGTATAGATATACTTTTTAAATTATTTTATAGTTAATTCGAAAGATCAATCTCGGAGAATAAAAGTTTAAGTAATTAACAAATATATAACGTTTTAATAACAGTGTGCAAAAATTAATGCTATAATATACAAAGTGTAGGCAATATAACCAAATTTTACAAACATGCTCACTCGATTAAAAAGGATAAAACAAAAGATACTCACTTTGAGTTTATTATATCTATCACTCTGATGCCTAATAAACTTCTTTGTTCTTTTTTTCACGATTTTGGGTCGATAAACTGGTCGAATAGACATTTTGAGTTCTGCTTAGCAGTGTATCACTGAAACAACAGATAGTAATTGAGTCACTCCAATCATAAATGTTTTCACTTATACCTCATGCCTAAAAATATTGCACTTTCACACTCCAGAAAATCATCAATAATTAATCAGTTATTACATTACGTTTGCGTTATTAATGATTATTTCAAAAAATGCGGATTCTCCATACGATACATACCCGCTGCAAATATGTCGAAAAACAGAAAGGCAGAAAAAGATTTTGCCTACTGCGCGCCATCTACTGCATACTGGACGTGATTAGGGTGCGATCACGTGTAGCGCAATATGCGATAAGAGATAAGGTACATTTTCACGAGCCGCTCAAACTGCACAAGCTGTGTTCCAAAATTCACTGCGAGCGAATAAGCATTTTACCTGGATCCAACCAATCATGTTTAATTGCTTCGGAAGCACAGCTGTACAACGAGATTCTCTAATAGCGTTTTCAAGCGGATTTGCTTCCATTTAAGTTGGATAATATTCTACTATTAGTTGATATTACATATTTCATCAATAGGAGAGCATTTATTATTAATCCAACCTAAGTTGGTGCAAATCCGCTTGGGTCGAATACGCCATAAATATTTTATCGATGATTATCGATCTATCGTTAACTAGAGTTAGATAAATCGAATAATATAAAACATAAGATACAAGAAATTCAACCAATCCGAGTTCTTTATTTCATGGAAAGGAAGAAAACACGAAGGATTTTGATTGATATATTTTCTTAAGCTTGCATTTCGAAATCAACGCTTCATATTGTCGCAACAAACTTGCGATCAGCTTGCAACTAATGTAAAACCGACTTTATGTAGAAAAGAACCAATGGCTTTCTGTGTTCAACAGAACACAACAGTTTTGCAACCGTTTTATGATTATCTGTTGAGATAATGGCTCCTGAAAACGCTTGCAGCGCGGCAAAATGAAATGCGGCAACCAATGAATACATTAGAAGCTGTAAGTTTATTGGCTACCGCCATTACATGTTGCCGTATCTAAATCGTCTAAGGTTGACTTACGACGCTCATTTTCAGACGTCTAAAAGTCTATAGTCGACTCAGAGTCGACTTTGTGCTGTTAGAGATATAAGTAGAATGAGAAATGATCTTATGGCTCCTACACACTGGACGCTTGCCGCGCAGTAAAATGTGATGTGATAGCAAATAAGTTCCTAATGTGTTTTAGTTACCGCGTCTCATTTTGCCGCGCGGCAAGCACATCCAGTGTGTAGAAACCATTATCCTAACAGCAACACAAATGTCGATATATCGACAAGTTGATTTTGCTAAGTCAGGCCTTTAGAATCGACTGTGTAAGTCGATTTTGTACAGATGTCCTTCTAATATCGATTTTGGGATATCAAGTGCGATTTACGCTCACAAAGCTTAAATGTGGAATCATTTCGTCTTTGTTGTTTAACTATAATTAAACAAGGATGAATACTGCTGATGAGCGTTGTGAACATGAATCAGACCACAGCCTAGAATAGTTGACTTAAAGTCGGCTTATAGTCGTCTTTAAAGTGAGACATTATATAATTTAAAGACATCTCCAAGTCATTTAAAGTCGATATTGGAAGGATGTCTGTACAAAGTCGATTTACAGTCGACTCTAAAGACTTGACTTAGCAAAGTCAACTTACTGTCGATATTTACGGACATCTATTTTTCAGACGTCCAGAAGCTATAGTCGATTTAGAATCGACTTTGTGCTGGTAGGGTAGTCGTACAATGTCCCATTTTAAAGATGACTGTAAGCCGACTTTAAGTCAACCATTCTAGACTATGATCATGCTCATGAACAGCATTCATCCTTGTTTAATTATAGTGAAACAACAAAGACAAAATGATTTCGCATTTAAACTTTTGTGAGCGTAAATCGCACTAGATCTAAAATCGATATTGGAAGGATATCTGTACAAAGTCGACATAAAGTCGACTCTGAAGGCCTGATTTAGCAAAGTCAACTTATAGTTGACATATCGACATTTGTGCTGTTAGGAATATTTCAGATCTAAAAGTATAATCAATGCAAAGAGAACTTCCAACAGTTGCAAAATAAACATTCTCTGAACGCAGCCAATCATATTAAAGAATCACCGAGAACAGTCAATACTTCTCTTGTCCGCCGCAGCGCGGCGCTTTGAGAGGCGATTTCGCGCTTCTTTTGTTATTTCAAATGCGCTTTGCGTTGGTTGGCGAGTGCATTATCGCGGACGATCGTGGAGTAGAAATCATTCGAATCACGTCTGCGCGTTTAATAAGTTCGCGATCACGATCGATTTCCAGAAGCGCATCCGGTCGAGATGTTGCCTCGCGAATATTTTTTCCGAACTGAAACGTAGTGTGCAAGATAGTGTGCATGGCGTCGTCTCGTCATCGTGCCGCGCGTGTCGAACGTCATAACGAAGATGCCGTGCGATGACATCCAGTCTCGAATGGTCTTGGAATCGACGGGATCCAGAAAACATCCGCCATCGAATCCTTTTCACAGCGAATAACGTAAATGATCGTTGCCAGGTAGACGCATTACATTCTGAAATTAACACCATTAATATTTTCGCTGGAGTTTGATCGTACTTGTCTTTCGCGTATCGAAGCTTCGATCAATCGTTAACTTAATTGAAACTGTTTAAATTACAAATCATACACAAAGTGTAATTAAAATTTCAACCATTGGAATTTAGAATGACAGATCTAGTTCCAATTGCTTATTTAGATACATTTTCATATGTTGCTAAAATAAGCAATTGGAGTAACAGATTTTTCGCTCGTTATTCAGCGGCTGAAATTTTGTAGTTTTAACTACAAGCGTCAAATGCTCAAATACTATTATGTGCTGATATATTATACTTTGTCGACCTTGATCACCATTGACTGCAAATATGCACATAATTTAATTTATTTTTTTTTTATTGCTGATCCAGATAGAGGATTCAATGCAATCAGAATAATCTAATAACTTTAATTCAGCGTATTAATATCACAAATACATGAAAAATACAAACAATATATCCAATCTGTCGTTTAAATATCAAATTTAACGCTTTTTGCCCTTTTTCATGTATAAAATTATCACTCTAATAGTTTTGCTACAAAAGTCGTCATCTTTTTTGTCGCTGAAATGGCTAGTTTGAGCAGCGTGAAAATGCACTTTTTTTTAGCAACAATGTGAAATTGTATCTTTATTAAAGGTTGTATTCCGATAGCTGTGTCAGAAATATTCTTTTGAGTTACAAGGTTAGTAACGTTGTAATTAACATAACTTTAGGCGCTTAGACATATTTTCGTTATCCAACTAGAAGTGACCGCGGCTATTTTCGTTTAAGTCCTTATGAAGTCTAAATCCACTAAGAATAAAATGATTTGTAATATAATCCTGAATCGTGATTAGCACATGCTATGTCAAGATGATACTGCAATATCCAGATGTTAGAAGATCCAGAAAACTCAGGGCTTCTAGTGTATGGTAAACTAGGTGCGTATATTAGAAACATTTAATAAAATTTTGTATTCTCAATTTGCCGTCTAATAAATTTTACTCTATTTTCAGACAATTCTGTTTTGGTTGTCCCAAACAATGAAAAATACATTAATTCCTGCCACATGTGCATCTTAAACAGGAGTCTGATATATTATAGATTTGTCATCCTGATAAAAAGTCTTGACAGGCATAACTCTATAAGGAACTGTTTGGCTTCTACAAAAGCGTCACATTTCAAAACGGGCTTTGTAGGACCGAATATAGGTTTCCTTTATTTAATTAAATTTATTCTCCTTAAATAAATTCCAATCTCAATGTCTAGTCTGATCCAGACTAGTCTAGTTTAATTCGATTTTAGTCTTTTAGTGTTTAGATTTGTTTCCAGAAAAATATCCTTTATCAAGAAAAAGGGTGAATCCTTTATTTTTCTTAAGATTATGTATTGCTACTTTAATGTTTGACAAGCAGATAATACATAATAAAATATAGAATAGGAATGTTCTCTTTCTTTCTCTCTCTTTTTCTATGGAAATACATTTAATTAGAAGAAATAAAATATTTTTAAGATAATTATAATAAAAAAATTTTTGTAATCATTATAATAAGAGAAATGAATATTTTTATAATAATTAAGGCGGGAATTTGTAGCACATAAAGAACCAACAATACTCGACGATATTATAAGTGAATAATTTTAATAACGATGAAAATTATGTACATATTTACAGGCTTGTAAACACTTATTCGTAGTATGACACGTATGTAAGGGTCTTACTATTACTTCGTATGAAACTCTTTTTTACTCGATTAATGGATATAAACTTAATGTTTCGCGCGGATCACGCAGCTGTTACTTTCGCGCCTCAACGAGCCTCACCGCACTCGAAAATGCATTGAAAAATACTTTCGCGTTTATACGAAAAATATATCGAAAGAATATACTTCGAGCGTATCGAATGCTGTGTGTTTGATTCAGAAATAATAATGTAAGCGCCGCATGACTTATATTTTTATCCTGGAAAGAGTAAGAAATGTCCTAATTTTTTATTTAGCATCATCTTTTACAAAAAGAGAAATATATATCAAGAGATACGATTAAAAAGTATATATATATACTTTTTAATTGTATCTCTTGATATATATCTCCAGATACAATTTTAAATCGCAAATTGAAAATAGATTGTCCTCTTGTTTTATACCCCTTTCGAAAGAAATAGTATATAAAACTTTATAGGTAATATAAAAAAGGATGTTAAAAAGAGACCGATTTTCGCTCATAAAAAGATGTAAGTAAAAAGTATATGTGTTTTTTTTATAGATTTTTATAGACCTCCTAAATAATGTTAATAAAAAGTTCGGGATCGATAGGGAACATTTTGAAAATTGAACATGAATATTTAAAATTTCAATATTCTTGCTTATTTTTCAAGGTGTTCCACGAACTTTTTAATAATTTTATTTTATTAATTATTTAATCATATTCAGAAGGTAAAAATTTATTAAAAAAAATACTATTTTTTGCTTACATTCTTTCGGACAAAAGTCGAACGTTTTTTAATACTACTCTACTTTACTCTAAAACTCAAATTTTCGCCTAAAAAGATATAAGTAAAAGAAATAATGTAGATTTTAATTTCAATTTTCAAGATGTTTTCTATCGATCTCGAACTTTTCATTAACATTATCGTATTCAAGAAGTCAAAATCTATAAAACGCTATTTCTTTTACTTACACCTTTGTGAGCAAAAATCGGTCTCTTTTTAACATTTTTTTTGTTAAAGAATGCTTCCAAAAAAAGAAAAGAGCAATATGCTTTTTTCTCCTTTATATATTTTCGCATAGAAGACTTATAAAATCTATATATAAAATAACGAATTCTCAGTTAACTCATCTTCTGTCATTTAGTCGCAGAATAAACTTCTTACTTGGATATATGTTTGGGAAAATACGTAAGAAAATCTGTCATTTTTAAACATGAAAAATCAGTTCTTTTTACTGCACTCAATTTTTGGCTTTATTATAAGGCTTCGCTGTTATTTCTTTTCAGGATAAGCCTTGTAGAGTCAATGTTGCGGCGCCAAAAAATCGCCTAGATCTTTATTCTTTTCAGATATGTGTCAATTTTTTCTCGCTTTCTTTTCTCGCGTGAGCAAAAGCGATGGATCTTTTCTATTTTACAAGGGAAGTACACCATTTGTCGCGTTGAAAACGGAATTCCGTCAAATATTTGTGTCGCGTATTTTCCGCCGTGGGAAAACGCTCCGAGCAAGAGGCGCGTTTTCACGCTCAAGTGGGCGAGAAGGAGGAGGAGGAGGAAAAGAAGAAGTGGGAAGGGAATGAGGATGAGAATGGAACATTATATGGAGCAACGCTCATATCGAGAGAATTTTTTTCTGTCATATAACTTTTTTTATATCAAGTACTCTCGTGGATATGTTCTATAGGCTTTGCTATATCGCGTAATACGAGTTTCAATCACAATAACATTTTTCTTGTTTTTTTTTTGTTTGTGTAATAACATGTAACGCACCGTCCATAATGTACTCGCAATAACTACAAGTTCTTAGTCAAAATACGTTACAGGATCGAAATATATCCTACTGACGTAATTACGTATCGATCGACGCCAACAGTTGATAACACGCAGATGATGATTTTCCGGCCTTTGTGCTATTTTCATATACTTTCGTGTTTTGATAGTTGTGTGTGTATATATATATATATATATATATATAATATACATGTAACACAAACGCACATATCATTCTCTTACTTCTAAAAATAGCACGGCTTACAAAACGTGATTTTCAAGTTATTATCACGAATGAGTTAAATAAATATTCCTATCAATCAAAAGTTTAATATTCTTATCAAAATTCAAATATTTTTATCAATCAAAAACTTTTTATAAAGTTATCAACTTAACTTTATGAAAAGTCGTCAAAATTATTACAACCTAAAAAGATACTCAATAGTTTTTTTTTAAGGGTTATGAAAATCTTGTTAATAGAATGTATTTCTTTTACCAATATTATTTGATTAATTAATAATTTTTATTAAATTGAAATTGATTTTTTCCTAGAAAATTTAATTTTTTAGTGAGAGAGTGATATATGTATATATAATATATGTGTATGTCTTATGTATGTATATATATTTATGTATATTATATAATAGTGTACTCTGTTGCGATCAGATTTTCATTTGCGATTACGCACAAAAGCTTACGATAAAGTCGAATCGATAGCGATGGATAAAGTGACCTTAATAGTGTTCACTAGGTAGCCATAACTAAACGGAAGAAATTTTATTTCAAATTATATTATCCAATAAATTTTGTTGATGAGTAGTATATTATCGATTATACCAGTGAATCATCAGCATTCAGATAAAATTTCTACATAATATTTTGCTTTTTAAAGAAACCCTGCAACTCCATAAAAGTTTGTATAAAAAAGAGGTAAATAAATAAAGAGATAAATAAATTCCGTGAATGTTTAACGAACTTCATTTTTATAAAATTTTGTGTACCATGACAAACAAATAATGCAATGTTTTGCTCAAAGCAGTTCGATGCTTTTTTAAAATTCGATTCACGACAACAATTTAATTCTACCTGGTTTTATATGAATACAAATTTACTGGAATGTCACGTTACACGTATTCGCGTTATTGATCAACACCTGGTGTAATTCCCTTGCTTCGATGTCTAATCGAGAAAAAATACTGATTCAAGCGGCGTTTGTTGATCGTCATTTGTTCAATGCTGGCTTGAATTATTGTTAATTATGAGAACACGTCGGGGACAAAGCTGAGTGTTTCTCTCCTTAGGCTCGGCCAGCGTGCGCTGTTGGGAACATTTCAATATCGATCGAAAATACGATAGTAATTTCGTACGCATGACATATATCCGATATGAGATTAACTATGCCTTACAATTAGTCAGAAGAGGGACGACAGCAACCCGATTAAGCGTTTCGCGTGGTTATTGAGCGGGATTCAACTCAATCGCGTTGCGATGTCTATGACTTACGCGCGGGGTCAGGGGGCCCCGATTTATACATATAACGAAAGGCTCACTTATAAAAGATCCGGAGCAAGTCGCGAGTTAATTGTTGCAATGCCACATAGTGAAACCTAACGAATCTAATGTTTGATAGAGATTTCCATGTTACAAAAAGTTTTCTTTTTAACACATCTTTTTTTTGTATGTGTAGAACATTGTTGTGCCATATTATATTGTTCAGGCTCATTTCTATCAATGTAAATTTATTTTAATCTCTTTTTATAATTTTTTTTAGAACTACTTAGAAGAAGAAAAAAGAAAATTAAATTGAAATTAAAATTAGGATAACTTTGATCAAATTCTAATTAACGAGCATTATTTTATTAAGTAATATGAATAAAACTATTAAATCAATTAATAGAATTATAAAAAATATTAAGAATAATAAACTGTATATTAGAAATTTTGTCTAAAGTGGTTTTGTCGATTTGAGTTAATTGCTGATTAAGTTAATAATAAAAGCTGATTTAATTGATCAAAGATACCTTTAAGAGAATCCTAAAATCATTTTATCGATTATTTTTCAAATAAATATTTTTTAAACTTTTTATATACGCCAGATTTAAAAATTCTTTTCCATAATTAAATTATAAACTGTAATGTAGTCCAAATCGATCGACTTTATGTCAAAAATGAAAAAAAGTTGAAAAATTACAGTTTTGTTATTGGCTTCTAACATCGACTCGTAATAATATTTGTTTTATATACAAGTTTATACTTCGTATGTATAAAACAATTTTGATTTGGACTAGGGATTACATGAATAAACAATGTTGAGTTTTTAGAATTAAGCTCAGATATTTAATATGAAAAATTAGTTAATCAGAATATTTGTACATGTGTGCATGTGATATTGATGTAATAGTGTGTAATGATGTATCAGTGACACATAAATTGTATGACCCATATTCTGTCGAATCGTCTTTTATTGATAAAGGTACTTTTAAGCATATAGGTTATGTTACACTATATGTTATACTATATATATATATATATATTCTTAAAAGCTTTATCAATAAAAGAGGATTCAAAATGTGAGCCTAAATTCTACTAAATTGGTAAATACTACATCGATATTATATATCTATATTCACAAATTTCAGGCATATTGTTCTTTTATAGTAAAACTTAGCTTATTTCTACAAGTATAGTATTGTTCATTTAATTTCTATTGCAAATTATGGTTATTTTATACGTATAAAGTATAAAGCTTTTGTATAAAGCAAATATTGTTATGAATCGACACTAGAAACCGATAATAAAAAATGTAATTTTTCCATTTTCCACAAAATTCAGTCCACATTGCATTATTGTCTCTACTTTAATTGTGAAAAAGGATTTATAATTTTATGTAAACAATAAAAAGATTATTGTATCTGAAAATAATAGCATTTGATTGGTATTACAAACAATACACGCCTATTCAGAAATGTTTGAAAAAATCGATTTTTCAGAAATCATATTTTTTAAAAGTATATGATGTGCTATATGGGCCTGGAATATGTAACTCTGTAAGTTGAAAAATATTTAAATTGCATTTGAAACTTCAAACGAGTTTTCCTCAAAACTATTTTTTCAAAGTTGGTGAGCAAGATATCTCAAGAATCGCTGCACCAATTTATTTCTAACTTTGTGTTTCTTTAAACATTAAAATCTAATTTTTAAATTCATATTTAATCATTAAAAATCGAAAGATTTTTTTTCAATGTGTATTTTTTATTTTATGAACTAAAAGATATCCATTTTTTAAATAAAAATCGATTAACTTTGAACAATTTCCATTTTGTCAGAATTTAATTTATCTATTGATCGATTAAAGCATAGATAAATTCATATATTAACTAAATCTTTTTGAATTTTTTATTTTTAATGATCGAGTAGCATTGCTCATCACAAAACGCTTTTTCGCCGAAAAAACAACTTTTCAAACATTTGTTATGACTTTGTTATAAATTAATATTTTTGCATAAAAAAAATATAAAAATCTTGTCAAGAAAAATTCTTTTAAATACAAAAACTTTTATACAAAATTGTACATACATATATTTAAAAAAAAAAATTTACAAAGATTCGATTTTTTTTTTTTTCGACTTCGTGACTAGGTGTAACCCTTTAAGGGGATTCTAAAGTAAAGCCTAAACACCAACGAGAACGTTGTTGTCCGATAAATTGCGACACATTGATATATCTTTACACTACTACATCAATATCGCACATAAATTTTTATAGAACAATAACGTTTTAGAATTAGTCGTTTAATTGTAAGTTTAATTCTAAGATTTCCACGTTGTCTGTGACACAATTTCATAAGTACAGATTGTAAAACTTTTATATCACGCAAATGTTACGATACTATTAGCTCTGACGCCATATTGGATTAAGAAATGATAAAGAAAATGTCAATTTAAGTAATATTTTTCGTTTTCATATACTTTCACTAAACTCTATCTGATACGTGATCTAACAGATACGTGAAAGAAAAAAAAAGTAATTATTATATAAAAATTATTGCGTTTAGTTGGTAAAATAAACGACTTTAGGATTTTCTTAAGGAAATGTCTGAAATGCAATAATTTAATATCGTAATTTCTTTTTTCTTTTTTTACAGATTTGAAAATCCTTTTCCAGAATTAAAGTATACACATTAATACGTGTCCATGAGATGGAGTTTAAGCTGAAAAAGGAAAAAAAAATTTTTGTAATGACGTCTAGAGCTATTCTTATCGTGGCAACATTTGTTTCATATAAAAACTTTTCGTTCTATCAGACTAGTAGTTTACATGAACAAACAACATCGATTTTAGAATTAATCCGAATCCTTATGTAAATACCGGTCTTTTGATACCGAGCTGATTATTAAAAAGCAGATTATGGAAATAAAATTTACTCTATCACCCATTTTTCCGTGTTTAGATTTAGATGACTTAATTCGATGAAAATGTGTTACGAAAAGACTATGTATAAAAGAACAATTTTTGGAAAACTTGTAAAATTTAGTTGAAACTTGGCACAAACGTTCCTTAGAGGGTCTAGATACTCATGATAACATTAAAATTTATGCGATAAAACAGATGACTTTAGGATCCCCTTATCTACAATAATCTACTTTGATATGCATATCTGCAATCAGTTATGATGCTTTTTCTTAGCAACATTCGATATTCGGGCTATTTTTATCGACCGAAACTTACTAGAAATTAAAGATATAAATACATTCACAAGGGACTTCGCATATGTAACCATGTATTGCGGAATATAGTTTCTGATAAGTTGAAATTCTTATTCTCTGTTTCTAAAATTGTGCGCAATCTCTGATACATGAGCTGCGTTTCGTTATTCACTGCGAGTACTGGAAATATCTCATTTAATATATTAGGTGTACAACTTTGCTTCCGTCGTTTTTTTTCCGAAATTCGAGGCTTTATTGTAAAAAACTGGTTATACATTTATGATTCAAAGTATTGTCCATCGCTGACCACTACTTTCTCCCATCTTTCGGGTAGCGTACGAATCCCGCGTCGAAAAAACTGGTCATCTTTTGAGGCTATCCACGAATCGATCCAATTTTTTACTTCTTCATAAGACCGGAAGTGCTGGTCAGCCGTGTGCCATTGATCGAAACAAGTGATAGTCAGAGGGAGCAACGTCTAGAGAATACGGCGAGGAGAGTAGGACTTCCCATTTCAACGTTTCCAAGTATGTCTTGATCACTTTCGCAACATGGGGTCGAGCATTGTCATGCTGCAAAATCACTTTATCGTGTCTCTCGTTGTATTGCGGCCGTTTGTCTTTCAATGCTCGGCTCAAACGCATCAATTGCGTTCGATACCGATCGCCTATGATTGTTTCAGTCGGTTTTAACAGTTCGTAATACACTACGCCGAGCTTGTCCCACCAAATACAGAGCATGACCTTGGAGCCGTGAATATTCGGAAAACGGCGGAAGTAAAGTTGTACACCTAATACGTAACGTAAACTATAGATTTTCAGTACTCATAGAATAATGAAACGTAATCATGATTAATAAAATAATCGAAAGAAACGTAAAAATGGTAAAAATGGAAAAATTTTTTTGCTGCATATTGCAAAGTAAATTAATTTTTTGTGAGATTAGATATCTAAAATTATCGAAATCAAATTAGACGTTAATTATTAATTTCACGAAATAATTTCTCTTATGAATAAATCTTCAGTTTTTGTTTGAAGTTGTAGATGATTTGTCGATCGATGTATGAGCATAAAAAAATCACTCGCGACTGCTCTTGTGGTTATTATAATTATTAATTCTGTTTTATATAGACAAATCGCTGAGATGCAGGGTGGATGTAGGAAATAGACAATAGCGATTCCAATGAAAGCGTATTCGTGGGGTCCAAGTTGACCCAAGAAGATTATTCGGTTTTGGGAAGATCATCATCCGGCTGTCGCGAGTGGACGCGATCGTTGGATGAATAGAAATGATATGTTGTGAAAATAGAAAAACTTTGTAAAAATCGTAGTAAGAATAACATTGTATCTCGTAAGCGATATACAAAAGACGTCGCCTTCTGTGATGTTTCCCGCTAAAAAGATTTTGGACGATCTAAATGAACGCGCGGGGAATCGATCAGCCGATCGTTCGTCTTGCGCGCGCATGAGAATACATTTATAGAGCCTAGAACGCACGTTTGTAGGGTAACTATCCCTATGACTGTGTTGTTATTAATGTGTCTTTGTATTTAAATAAGTCATAAAGAAAAGCACGAATAAATAAAAAAAAAGTATTTTTTTTATTAAGTTAAATTATCTATAGTAGTACACGATACCAAAGTTAATATTCTATTTTTTAACTATTAGAATATAGAATAAATATTTATTCGAGAGATATGAGGAATTTATGTGAGTTCAGTGATACAGCAACATTTTAAGTTTGTCCTTTATTAGTGTGCTTTGTATTGGAGTTGAGAACGTTTAATTACGAGTGTACATTGAAACTGTAAGTATAATTAAAATAATAATTTACGCAATATTAATTTAAACAATTAGATAATTAGATTATATCTATTATCTGTTTTAGTAATTATATAAAATGAGTCAAATGCAGATAAGCATACAATTTGAGGACACGTTAATAGGACACTAATAAGGACAAAAACATTTTTTTTGTTTTTATAAAAAATAAAATATTTTTTTAGATTAAACAAAATTATAAGAAAACGAAATATTAAAAAACTGATACCTACTGATTTCAAGCAGATAAGATTAAAACTATAATATTTAATAATTAATTTAGTATATGAATAAGTTAAAGGCACACTAAGAGGGATAACTACCCTAATTGTAGATTTTATCGTACGCCACGACGACGTGTAAATGGACGTGTACACTTATTATATGCATATTTGTATCGCTTTATTTTATGCGAATTAGTAGTAGATAGGGTGAAACCGATCTCTCCTAACGTTTATATGATTAGCAATGTGGAAAAAGAAAAGAAAAGGGAGAAGAAAAAAAAGGAAAAAGAAACGTTCGTCATTATTATCGCGCGACTGCGATCGATGTGATCAGAGCAACGATGAGGATCGTCCATTGGACTGCAACACTTGTGGATCCTGGAACATTAAAGACGAATCTTCGTTAGCTTCTTTCTTTATTATTTTTTTTTTTCTGAAAAGTCACTAATTGCCTTTGTTCACGAGAATAAAAATGTCTCGGTTCGGATATAGAGCTTTGACAACCAAATTCTTTTTTGACATTGAAAAATTGGACTGATAAAATTTTTTAAAAATACTAAAAATTGAAAATATTTATACAAAATGCTCAAAAATAAAGATTCGTAGATGAAGAGGAAGGGATAAGAATTTAAGCGAAGGATAAGTAGATATGAAAAAGTAATTATCAGGATAGATACAGAAGGATACGAGAATAAGGAAAAATGTTAACGCTAACTTACATGAAAACTGTGTAATATTTGAGTACTTCAATGTGATATTAATGTAAATTAGTGTGTCTGATTAGAAAACTGATACTTAGAATACAAAAGATGAAAAAAGACTATAGGTTTAGATAATAGTAGAATAAGATTTAATTATTAGTTTTTAATTAGCTATTAATTGTCATAAATAATATTACAAGATATTAATTACGTAGAGATTAAGAGAAGAAATTGTAAATTAAACCTCTTCTTGACATATAAACTGAAGTAGTAAATATTCTATTCTATTCTAATATAGTTGTTGATGATGTACTCGCATAAGAGACAGAATCTCTACTCGCTGAGGATTGTAGCGAATTTGCGATGTGCATCCTTTAAACGGCTAATTTGGACGCCGAACTATATCCCACGTATTCATTTCGTGGAGCCCGAGGCTCGTTCTTGCCGTAATTTAATTCGGGATTTGAATACAGTGTGGCTGTAATTAATCAGTTTTTATTGCGAGACCCGGGCAATAACACTATGGCGGATTAAAGCATCGAGTAATTAGTTCCCGTTGTGATTAATGCCGCATGTACGGCCACAAGGATTCGTTTCAATACTTAGAGCTTTAGTCCGATAACTCCTCATTACTTGTGACCAGGCTTTTCGATATCCAAAAATGAATTTCCCTCGCGTAATATTACATAAATGTCGTCGTGTTTTAAAATGCCGTTTACTAGGAAACAAATAACTCCCAATTAACTTGAACTTTAAAGATACAATTGATATTTTGATGTAGTAAATGAAAAACTTTGCTTATTTTATTAGATATGGATCATCCAGGTAGAGACAACAAATTATACATCAAACATAAAGAATAGATTAAAACTGTATAAAAATCAACAGTTGAAATAACTGCAGAGCAGTGTTAGGATCTCATCAATGTAATGTGTGAGGTACATTAATTTTATGTCAGGAATTGGAAATAATTTGATATTTGTAACCGTTCCCGTTACAGTTACTTTTTTGACAATGAATTGGTAACGGAATTACCTTTCTTTGAATTTTATGGTTACTTTTTATATTTTATATTTATTTATAACATAATTTTTTTATATTTTGATTGTAATTTTTTATATTTCAATCTTCAATCTTTGAGCTGAAATCATAATTTATTCTTAGTTCAATATCATTTTATATAATACCTCAAGATGTTAATAGGATTGTGTGACTAGTTTATTATAAATAGTTTACTAAATAGTTTACGTCTTAAAAATGCCGTAAACCAATATCACAGAGCTGTATTAACTTAAGAACAACTTTATTAGGAATATTTTAAATTTGACAGAAGTAATGTCATTTATTACAAAATTTAATTTAATTAGGAATACTTTAAATTTGACAGAAGTGATTACAAAAGTTATTACAAAATTTATTGTGAAAAATATCACCTCAATCAAATTATGTTTCAAAAATGAAAATCTAATCGGTGCGTGATTTGTAGAATTAGATATGCATATGTATATAAATTCATTCTAAAATATTATTATGTACAACAAGTTCTAACTCGGACCGAAAAAGCATTTTTCTCCTTAGATGTGTTTTCACGTATCGATCTATAGTATCTTATTATTATTTATTACTTTTATTAATATTTAAATAAAAAATATTGTAAAATTTTTTTAGATTAATCTTATTTCAGTAAGAAAATAATAAAAAAGTAATAAAGTGATACTTTTTAAGTAACAGTAAACAAGTTACTTTTGAGAATCTGTAACTAGTAAAAAAAAACTTTCCAATTCCTGCAACTGGTCTTATTATAGTTAAAATACTTGTAGATTTTTCTTTTTGTCCATCCTTTTCTCCAAGATTAATACAATATTCAGGATAGTTTTTAATAGTGTCATCACAATTAATTAATGACTGTATATATAAAAATGATGCCTGTACCGTAGGTTGCATAAATTCGCCATTAACGAGCATTCGTTGAAAATATGTAGATAAATTTGGGTAAATGGTTCAAGTTGTAAAATATTACCGGCGAAAATTAATAAAGTCTTTTAATACAGTAGATTAATTAACACGTTACACATGTGTATGCACAATTACGAAATTATCTATTATACGATCGGAGTAAACTCGTAAAAAATCTTTTATATTAGCGTAAAAAAAGAAGGGATAAACAAAATACGCCATAATATTTTGGCATGAGTGCATTCGCTCCTCAGTATATCGAATCCGACAGCGAAATAATCTTACGAGTTAATGTTATTTTGAGGATTTCTAACCCTCCTTTCTGCGTAGAGTTTGACCTAAGTGAATTTTTTGTCGTCCGCACCCCTGCTCGTAATCGATAATTTATCGTAATTGCAGGCTTCAGAGATTTGAAGGGGTTTAAAAAATCGCGAGGGTGCGAAAGCGCTTCTAGAGAGAAAGAGGGGCGCGTTACGAGAGAAAATTGTAAGTGACACGAAAAGTAACAGCGGGAGAGGGAAATAACTTTCTAATTGAACGTATAACGTTTTATCCTCCGTAATGAAACTACAGGACTAGCTACGATTTCGCTAATTACGATTATACCAATAATTAACGTCGGTGCAACTGGACCTTAATGATTTTAACTTGCACTACCAACTTTTAGACAAGGTAAAAGTTGAATTCAGTATTCGGGTTAATCGATAAAATGAAGAAAACGTTGCACAATTGTGATATTGGTATAGGTAGGAAAGTAATGGATGATATTCGAGGAGAAGCTTACCGTTCGTCAAATCCTCGCGAGTATGGCTCTGTGCCCGGGTCTCGCGACTCTCCATTATAGGCGTTTTCAGAATGCTCTCGTCGCCCTCCACGCTCTCTTCGTTGCTCTGTAGATAGACCGTGGCTATTGTGGCCAAGCACTTTAGCTTCATGTCGCCTCGCCTGAAATGCTTGTTCGCGACGCGGAATTTCAGACCGAGTCTCGCGGTCTCCAGGCCATTCCCTTCGTTGACAACATTGGGCCCTATCAGGTAGTCGGTGTTAACCTGAAAGCGTGATGCGTTTTTACAACGATCCGTGTCAAGACTATTTTTAAAGGCATCGTGACATTTCGCACTCAGAAAAAACTAACTGTACAAGTTTTATATTATGTAGAATTAATGTTTTCAATGTGTACATTATAAACATGTGAAACTTGTACAGTTATATTTATATAATTGCATTTATTATTCTTTTTCTCTCAGTGCGCGTGATCGATTGTTGCGATGAACGTCCCGCGCGGGGCAGAGGATTGGGATTGAGCAATTAGATAGATTTTTATTTAGAACGTAGACTCGCGATCCGGGTTACGCAGCATCGACGGCACCAATTAGGCGGGAGATGGAAAACAGATACGCGATTCTGTAGAATGCAATTTGAAAACAATTAAGAACGAGAGATTGCGCTCTTTTGATCCCGGATGCAAATTTTTTTCGTGAAACCAATTACGTGAAATTGCATGAAGCACCGAAGCAAGATTCTAATTATTGCACGATAATGATAATAACATTCATCAGCAACGCGTGCGCGCGCGCTGTACGTGCAGGCAAAGTTATTTTAAAGTTAATCTTTAATTCGGTTAAGCTATGCGTCCGCAGGGCGGAAAATTTCGCTAGAATATAACGCGGTAACGAATTTTCTAAAAAAAAAAAGACCCGGAGAGTTCCGTAAATATTAACGATACATAAACGGGATCGAATAAATGGAAAATACATAAATGTTATGGATTTGAAATCGATATTCAATGTTGACACGAGAGACAGTCGACGTTTCAACTTTAATTGGGGACGCTGACTGGTATTTTATCAAAATAAATTTTAAATTAGAACATTATCGGAGAATATTTTTCGAGATTAACGCAAATGGACACGCGCGCGACGCGCATACACGTCTTTGTGATGAAAACAGAGCGGAACAAAGCTTTGATTTATTTAACAAATTGCATATACGGCAACTTCGTTGTGCTTCATTTTTCTCTTTTTCCTCTCCTCTCTCTCTCTCTCNCTNNTCTNTCTCTCTCTCTCTCTCTCTTCTCTTCTCTTCTTCTTCTTCTTACTTCTTACTTACTTACGTTACGTTACGTTACGTTACGTTACGTTAACG
>NW_012130112.1:802147-805710 GCF_000143395.1 Atta cephalotes | reverse complement strand
AAAGAACGGAACGAAACGTAACGTTACGTTAGTTTATTTAATTTAACTTAATACGTACTATACGTACGTACTACGTTCGTTGTCTCTTCTTCTTCTTTCTTCTTCTCTCTCTCTCTCTCTCTCTCTCTCTCTCTCTCTCTCTCTCTCTCTTCATCTCTCTTTCTTTTTAAGTACACATTTCATCGCGTCGGTTGAAAAAGTTTAGTGAAGCGTGAAACAAAGGTTATAATTATTTCGTCGACAGTTTAAGTGTCTCACTTACCGGCTCGTCGTTGATGAACCAAGACAATAGCGCAGGTGGTTTAGAAGGTGCCGACGTGCAGTTCATGTGAACGACATCGCCGACTTGATACTTGGAACGACCACCGGTTATCTGCGGTCCTTCGTTAGGTAGAACTGAAACGTTGCCATGACCCTTTCTAGTGCTATTGTCACTACCCTCGGATTAGATTCTCCTTATCTCACCGCGCGCATTTACTGTACGTATTCATTTATCTGGTTTCGTTTCTCGCTTTAAATTACGTTAAAATAATCACCGTCGCTCTAATGCAGTTTACTTAAGAATAAAAATTTTCTCTGTCTATTTTAGATTATTCGAAGATTTCGATCTTCTGTTTATCGATAACATCGATATTTGAATACAGTCGCGGGACTTAAAAAGAATTGCTTTCAAGTCTTTTCAGAATTTTCTAGTACAATCTCAGCTTAATCGTACATGTTCGCTCTTATTTTCCATGACAATACTTACCAACTACAGTCATGTCCCCGTGATCAGAGACCGTCTCAAAGGCGGGTGCTTCGCCCGACACCTCGCATCGATATCTCCCCGAGCTCGTCAGATTCACGTTGTTCAAGACAACCGAACTCTCAGTGGACTCGTCCCTCTGAATGCAAATTCGCGATTACAAGCTGCTGCGCCCGATCGAGTGTGATGCGGGGCCTGCGCGATGCACGCAATGAACTAACCAGATTCTATCAGATTCGAACAAAAAGCTTCTCGCCGTGAGAGATATACAAAGTGCATTGTGCCTCTAATTTAAACGCAAATAAAAAAAGAGAAGTTAAAAAAACTTCTCTGTAATAAATGAAAAAATTGACCGAGAAATGATCAAGAAGAAATAATAAACGAACGAGGTTATATTCAAAGCGGATCTTGGTATTTACAATAATATTTTTGCGTGAATCTTTCAATTTCTAGTTCGAATAATAGTTGTACGCTCGATATTTTTCACAATGAATTGTTTACTTCATTTTAAAAACGCTTTCCTAGTCTTTAGTATCAAGGTGTTGTCAATATAATGCCTTTGCGAATCAATATTATCATCAAAATCATATTATAAAAGACGTCAAAATAAAGTTAGTCCTAAAAATAATCATAGGATCAATGGATATATTTATGACGAGAAATACATAATATGTTATGTAAGTTAAGATAGATTATTTTTCTGTGGAAATAATAAGTAATATGTTTAAAATCTTTCCGAAGAATTATAGCATAAGATAATCCGAACTTTATATGTTCTGATAGTACCCACTATGCTCTACTTGCTGTTTGTGTGTAATTACACAGTGACCTCAACAGCAAGAGTAAGTCGTGCTGACTCAATTGTATCAGTTTATTATTCAGTTTGTTTATTCTGTTATTGTCAGTAAAGCAAAATGTAAAACGTCGTGGTCGTAATATAATATCTCGTAAATAACTAATTTTATAACTATCAAGAAAAGATTATTAATTTCTGTGATTCATTTTATTGTAGTTCTGTATTTATACTTTACAACATTGTATTTCATTTACATTTTTGCCATAACGTTTTGGTTAGGAGAGAGAAGAATAAAACCAATACGCCAATTTAAATATGCTGAATTTGCACACATTCTTGTAACGCTTTTTGATACTTTCATTATTCCCATTCATGAAATTTAATTCATGCTAAATATTGTGTAAGATAAGTAGATAATTAAATAAGTTACAGATAGCTCAATTGTTTTGAAAATAATACTTTGTTATATATTTTTGCATATCAATCAACATATCGATATGTCAATATATCAACATATCAATATGTTAGTAAACTTATAAAAGTAACATTGGATTATTTCATTTTCCATTTTTAAACTTTTTTTTTTTTAAATTAAAAAACAGGGAAATATATTTTTTTCTTAAAATATTCACATCTATGTAAATATTTTAAAATGTTCTTTATGTTCAGAAATGTTTTCTTTTTTAAATTTAACCATTATTTTGGACTTAGTAAAAAATGAGAAAAAACTTAGACTATATAAGGTTTGATCTAAAAATTTTTCGCTGTACACGATGTCATTGACAAAATTTGAGTAGAGTAAAATTTTGAGTAATTTGAGATGAAATAGGTAAAAAGTGGCGTAAATAACTGTATACTTATTTATTCGAAATTATAGCCTATAACAAAGATAGCAATTAATAATGTTATCCGTTACTTATTTATTAAATATAACTTAAATGACATTAAATCGTCGTATAATGATAATATCTTACTATTTGGGTTATTAACATCTCTGTATTATTAAATTGTTTGTCAATTTAATTTCTGATATTCCAGCTTTAATTTAGAATTATGTTTCACTCCGTTTCAAGACCGATAAATAATAATCGATGCGAATGCGCGCTCGAATTGGAAATTGAGATCCACGGATATATTATAAGCATAAGATCCGCTTTGATTGAATCTCTTTGATTCAGTCTCTTTTACTTATTTACGTTTAAAAAAAAACTATTACATTTTCTTTCACGTTCGAGCATCACGTAGCTTATTCATCGTTAATCTCAATTAAATATTAAAGTGATTAAATAAATATTGTGTCTACTAGAGATGCTTAAATTTAACGAAGGATCGATACTTTTATCCGTCTATTATTCTCGATAGCGTTTGAATATTTAAACTAATTATAAGTAGGTATGTCAAATACTCCAATTAATATAAACGCCAGAATATTACGCTTCGTAAGAGGATAGTTGTTGAAAACTGACTGTTCTCGCTATCGTGCGGAGAAGGTCAGGACTCCATTCGGCGCTATTCTAAGCATCCCTAGTAGGTATTTCGCAAACTCGCACTCACGTTTACGTTTACGCCAGGCACCGGGAACGTTAGCACCATGGGCGCGTCTCTGGGTGTATAGCGATAAAATTCGTGGCCGTCCTTGTACCACTTCACGGAGTACAATAGCTCTTTGTCCAAGTTAAAGTTGCACTGCATGCGCACCGTCTCATTCAGCACGACGTGCTCCGGTATCTGCAGGGACGTCATGCGTAGGGCGACGACGACGACGACGACGCCTGTAAAAGATTTCAGATTGCGGTTGCGGGAGGATTGCGCGGCGCGCAAGTGGACCCTATGGGATCTAGAGTCTCACCCCCATAGAGTTTCAACCCGCACAGCTGTAGTTGCAGCTGCCTGGGAAACTTTGCGAACTCACGTGGGATCATGACGAGGAGGGGAGAGGGGAGAGAGAGAGAGAGAGAGAGAGAGAGAGAGAGAGAGAGCTTCTGTGAGTCTTTTGTTATGATCGCGTAGTTACTTCTATTA
>NW_012130112.1:797620-801646 GCF_000143395.1 Atta cephalotes | reverse complement strand
GAGAGAGAGAGAGAGAGCTTCTGTGAGCTTTTTGTTATGATCGCGAGTTACTTCATTATTCCGAGTTACAATTTCAATCTTCAACATTGCACACGACGCGCGATCAGTTGGATGATAATATTTGTATGCGTAATGAGTGCAGCAAAGTTTGCCAACAGTGAGTCACATGTGATTCATTGTAACAAGCGCTTTTTGAATCATACAATGTGATTAATACTCTCTGCGTATGCTTAATAAGAATAATATATACCCTCTGGAATCACTTGTGTTATTTGGAAATTAAAAGGTACAAGAATAAATAATATCACACGTGAAAAATGTACATCTTTACAGATTCATTTTCGTTATATATTTTCTTTGTATTTATCGTTCTCTATATTTACGAATATAATTTATATTCCTACAAGGTGTAGGAGAGCTGAAATGAATTGAATTTAATAGAACCGAGTATTCTTCCTAGACTCGTGATTGCATGTCGAAGAACTGGAAATCGCCATGACTTCGATATCGACTTCGGGGAATAATTGATAATCGAAGAACCACGTCGAAAGCGAGTTCACGTATGTTGTTTTAAAATTACAATGGTCTTCGAGATATTGGAATTTCCTTGACAATACAGTTCTCCGTGCGTGTTTCTTAAGATGTAGCTTTAAGCATGCGGACACAAATGCACAGCATATACGTGTATATTAAATGACTTACACTTGGAGAAGAAGACATAGGTGATGACAAGTATAAAAGTCACAAATGTATGCGAGTTTTATATATGTAAAATTAACGTACATAATTTAAGTATGTACATACATAATTAACTGATGAAAATTTTTTCACCTTTTCAGGGAAACTTAATTTTTTATATTATTTAAGTATTAAGATCTACTTTGAATTGGTAAGATCTTTCTGTTACTTATTATATGTTTACATTGTCGTCTCACGACGATGACATTTTGTCAATTTTTTGAGTTATGTCACTCTTTTAAAGTAAGGGAATAATATAAAACTTGTATACTATTATAATTTTTTAAAATTATGAATAGATATTTTGAAAACAATTGAGTACGGATCAATTGAATACCGTTCTGCTCCTAAAAAAACTTGTGAGATGGGTGCCCGTGAAAGCTCGGCAATGGGCGTCATTTTTTTTTGCTGAGAGCGGATATTTAAAATCGAGCGACATAAATGATCCCCGTTTACACAGTGAGGATTAAAAAGCGACATCGAATTTTTAGATCCGGCTTACTCAAATCTATTATTTATAGTGATGTTTTCATCTTTCATTCTCTCTAATGTTTTTTAATATTGTTGACAGTGTAATTTATGTATGCGAACGATCCTCATTTGGTCTGTAATTGTCCAACTAGCAATATAGCACGTCATGTAAGTTTTCTTGTAATGCTTTAATTATTATTTATTAAGTAATCACCGAAAAATTATTTTGTCTAGTAAGTCTGGAAATTTGATGATAACTGTGTGGATGAAGAAGTTGATAGTCAGTCTTATACACGCCACGTTTCACTGTTAGATTGTAGATTGTATTAAAAACATCGATATTGAACGTAATGTACATTAATAATTTTGTCGTAAGATAATCTCTATAGATAGATTTGATAATGGTCATCTTTTAATGGTTTAATGAATTATTACACTGAAGAGGATCGAAACGTATGGAATATTATATTGGATACATGTTATGGGTAATTATATTCGAATAAAGTCGAATATATCAATGTCAGCTTTTATTGGCATTTCTCATTTATTGATTTATTTTGTCAAAGCCTATAATCTCTCAACTTGTTGAATAATTACAATAAATCATTTTAAAATAGTTTCTTCAATATTATTAAAATTAATAATATTATAGTGTTAGAATTAATGTACATACATCATAAAGTCGAATAATATTTTATATTTGTTGCAATAATGTACGTTAATTCTACATACAAAACTTATTATCACTTGTATAGTTGCTAATGTTGCTATTACTATTGTACTCTTTCTCTTTTGTAAGTGCAGACTGGTGATCTTTCAGTCATAAACAGCAGCATTCTAGTTGAAAAGCGTATTGGTTTTTTTATTTAATTGAAAAATTTTCCATTTCTAGATAGATATATATCTTGCTTACGGCCGATTTTTCACAAATTTTAATTGAAAAGGAGTTTAATTTGAAGCACAATTGTCAAGATACATAGCATCAGCAAATTGAAAGCTGGTAATAGTCTGGCTTTTGCGAGTCAATTTTCGCAAAGAAAAAATCGACCGCGAGTTTACCGAAATTTTTTGGAGGGAGAAAATGTCCGGATCAGTCCGTGTGTACAAAGTTTGTTGCAACCGCGAATTGCAAACATCCAAGCTTTCCGTGCCGTAATTGTGGTCGAACGCAGTAATGAAGTAAAGCGCGCGAGATGCGTTTATCGAAATTCTTTTTGCACACGCACGTGCCTTTTAATCATGCTGAGCGCTTTTGTAAAATAATATGATCAGAATAGAAAAAGAGGGACGAGTCATGATGCCTCGCCTTCATAAACACAACGTGATCATTAATTAGTTTTCCCCGTGTCATTAATTAGTTTTTCCTTCGCGCTGGGAGAAACCGGGACTCGATGATTACGTTAATCGCGTCAATGTTCGCTGTGTTTAAAATTCTGACGATGATGTATCTTAAATTAAGTCCGCTAATGAGTGGACCAATGGATGGGATGAGATTGCCCGTTTATATTATCGGCTCTTATCGTGGCTATTCGTGCGCGCGTTGCGCACGCGTTGTCATTGATTCGATAAGCATCAGGGTCACGCAACGCGACGTATCACGCGTTCTGGCATCGCTATTAGAACCGCCTGAACGCGAATACTCTTATTAAGGGTAATTAATTTTTTTTCTTTCACGTCTCGGTTCAATGGTCCTTGTCAGGCACTCGTGTAATGCGTGTAAAACCATATCCAGATCAAACGAACGAGCGCGATCAAACACGAACGTTTGCTTTAACGTGAGCGACCGTACCTAGTGATACCGTTTGCAACTCACACGAATTGTTTGAATTTTTTTTTTTGCGTTTCGGAACAAATATTTCTTCAACGAGAATCAAATTTATGTCGAGATACATTCCGCTGAAAGTGGAAGCTGACAATGAATCGCGTGTTTTTAAAATAAAATCCTTTTTATCGCCATTATCTAAATATTTTAAATTAATTTAAAATTTCATTGAATAGATATCGTTATTCTTTTTACTTTAAATTTGATCATTTGCAATTGAAAGAATTAGGAAGGAATGAGTCACTCGTATATGTACATACATCAATACGCCCGACATTTGTTTCGTTTCGCGAACATGTGTACTTACGAGAGAGTGTTGGGAGAAAATCTGGAAAAATATCGGGAAAATATCCCCACGTCTGACCACATCGGGGTAAACCGGAGTCGAATTTCCAAGCGCACCAGGTGTAAGTTTTCCTGTTGCAATCTTGTCTCGCACCTGATACGCCTCACGATTTTTTGCTTCCATTGTGTCCTGACTGGCGGAAAAGATTGCGAGTCTTATTTATCGGTCATGACATTGTCAAGTTTGGGTAGCTAAGGGAACGTGCAATGAGGACCTTTTCTATCGTTTTCTCGCGTTTCTCTCACTATATCTCTCTTCTGCCTCCTGTTATGCTTTGTATTTCGAAGGCGTAAAGCGTGACAAGATTAACGAGATAAAGGGATCTGAAAAGGCGTTTTATTTCTCGCCATTTCGTTTATACCACGAGCGAGATGATGGTGTTAGGTGGCGGAATAGAATGCGACCGTATATTGTACACACCGTGAACAAACTTTAGTATCGCGGATTCCTCGAATGTCTAGGAAGGCATTACGCATTAAATTTCAACAAGTAACGTTTAATTTCTTAATATCTTTGTTCAGTTAAATCTTCTCAGACAATATTTTGAAATATGCACTAGCATGTATGAAACATTTAATTGAGAATCTCAAATGTATATATATATATATATATATATATATATCTTGAAGTAATATCTCTTGCAGTAATT
>NW_012130112.1:788694-797507 GCF_000143395.1 Atta cephalotes | reverse complement strand
AATAGTATATATATATATATATATATATATATATCTTGAAGTAATATCTCTTGCAGTAATTCGATTATGTTTCATTTGTTATTCCTTTCTTATTTTAACTCGGCACAAATGTAAAAATTCTCACTATTAATAAGTTACCTCGAATTAATATTATTATGTAAAAAGGATTTAATTAAAAGGTTTTTATAATTAAAACTGTTTGAAAAAGAATGAGGTTAAAAAAGAATTAAAAGTCGAATTCTATAATTAAATGCCTTAACTTCCGCAATTAATAGACAATGTTGAAGGTACGGATAATGATAACGGAGCATCAAGTATTGATTCACAATTATTATTTGAACTTCTTCCACGTATTTGTCAATATTTGCGCATTCTGCATATTGTTTACAAAGCTGTTTGCGAAAACAAAATATAGTATTGCGAAACACGACGACGGCGAGCTATTTTTGAAATAATAAAACGTAATGAGAAATGTTTTGAAAAACAGCATTACCATAATTTAATTTATTTGTCAAACGTCGATCCCTTTAATGATAATGAGCCCTCCGGGCTTAAGAGTTACAAAGATCGCAAACGTGTCGTATGCACGTTATTGATGCGAGATATGTTTATTTTTTTCTCTCTTTCTGCCATCGAGACAATTTCGAATCGCAGATCGGGCAATTACCAAGCGTATGAATATTTAATCGAGCCTTCGGTGACCGGTTGTGCTGAATGCAGTTCACTGTATAATCCTGGACGTCAAAATATACACCCCGTCGGTGTGCGCGATCAGCAGAGGGTTAAAATGTTCGCGCGCCTGCGACGAAGTGAATATTTATGGTTTGCGCGCGTATACATGGCAAAGCATTGTTCTTCATTACTTTTGCGCATGAAATTCATGTCTGGTCATGAGAACTGTACATTAAGGATTTGAAGAAACCAGTGCAATCTTCTTTTTAATTAGTTAAGAGATACGGTTGTACACTTTACGCAAATTAATGATCAGAATTCTTTTTTTTTCTTCCCTCATAGTTTCCTCGAATAATCTGCAGAAAATCCGTAGTATTCGTTATTCGCTGTCGTCCGCAAATTGATACGGATGCGAGCCGCGGATAAGTTAAAAGAATACGAAGGACTGTCGGCGAGAAGAGATTTATTGGATCGACCATCTAGTCGTGTATTTTTTCGTCGGAGCGTGAAAAAATCGTTACTCAACGGAGCGTTACCTTCTCGAGAAATGGCTCAAGTTAAAGCACCGACGGATCCACGGGTATATATGGGAAGAAATATTGTAGGGAACTGTGCACCGCGAGAACTTACCGGTCCTTATTTCATAGCAAGGGCCAAGGTTACAGTAGATTTTTCATGTAACCGTCGTTAGACGAGTACCTCTAAATCTTTTCATAACTTGGTAATCTCAATATCAACCCTAATTGGTAGTCGTGAATTTAGTACCTAGACCGAGACATTTTTTTCAATTACGCACCAAATCTCTAGATAGCTTTTAGAAAGCAACTTCTGATGATATTTTCATGATTTGCTAGATTTTCTTAATAAAACTTTGTAAACACATTTCATTAAAATATTGTGTTACTTTACATCTTATTCCTAAGCATGATTTATAAATTTTTCATGAGCCATACATCCCCACCCTGGGATACGGCAAAAATGCAAAGGTTTTAAAAAGTCATTTTTTTTTTTAATATAAAAATTAATATTGTGTGTTTCTAATTCTTTTTTTTAGCAGTAGATATAAAGTTTAGTAGGTATAAAGTTTTTATTGGCACAGTACATTTATATATAATTAATAATACTGCTAAATAAATTTTTGATAGGTGTGATATATATGTATATACATCGGAGTCATCCTAAAGTTGCGAATTGTCGAAAAATAATTTTAAACAGAAATTTATAAAAAATAAATTTTTTGAATAGACAAATATATCAGGTATATCAGTTGAAAGAAATATTAGTTAAAAATTTAGTGCTAGATACTATTGGAAACAATATTCTCGTAAAAATTAAATACACACAAATCTTTGATTGAGAAAAACTTGCTGACAGAAGCCAAAAATTTTGTTTTTTTATTAAAGCCTAATCTCTTTAGATTTTGATAACAAAAATAAAATTTTTTCCTTTTGTCGACCAGCTTTGAGAAATAAAAAAATACAAAAGAAAAAAGTTTTTTTCCAGTTTCAGTGAAAATATGTAATTATAAATTGAAGGACATTATACATGCAAATTGTATTCATATTTTATTCTTTATATTACGAAATTTCCGTAAATAAAGAATATACTGAAATTTTTGAGCGATAATGTACATAATCTTATTCCTCGGATTTGAACCTTCAAAATGAAAAAAAGTGATTTAATTACGTTAACTTTAGGCAAAGGTACATTAATTTAAAGTTTTGTCAGGTAAATTAGACCCATGAATACCAGTTAAGAAAATTTCGGAGCAAACACCAATTAGGGTTAAGTTGCAAATTCAAATTCCATTAAAATATGATGAGCTCTTATGAGATAAAAAAAAGTTTAAAGTTTAAAGCAAAATTGATTTAAAAAAATCTCATTGTTGACATGAGTGAAAGATTAATTTGCTTACTTTAAAGCACATGGTCTTTTGACACACCCCCTAAATTGCTCTTATTAAGTATAGTATATAAATAGAGATATCTGATCGTGTCCGTTCGCGTGTTCGATCGTGTTCACTTTCTCGTATGCCTTTTGTACCACGATCTTGTCGAGATCGTGTTTGGGTCGCATTTGAAAATCACTTTGTAGATATCGCTCGCGCCGGATAGCGCGATGAATGAAAAAAGAGTTGGTGGGAAATAAAAACCACTCACGAATGTCCGATCGAGCATAGCCGATAAAATGCCTTGCGAGATAAATTAGCCCGCGCCCGTATAAATATTCCTTTCAACTGGCGGAAATAAGCTGCTGCGATAAATTCAATACCGGTGGCCTCCGGTGCTATTCCCGATGCTGCCGCCGTTGTTGCTGCTGCTACTGTTGCTGTTGCTGCTGCTCCTTGAACCCGATAATTGATCCTCGCCGTATGTTGCCTTGTTATTTTCCTAAAGCACCGCGAGCCGATAACGCGGAGTGAAATATGCGCGATGGCCTCGGTCGATTTTACCGGTTAATATCTGCACCCCTGAATTTAAATCTTTACGCTCGATGCGAAATGATAGAGCGAAAAACGAGAAGTCGGTTATCGCGCGTCGGTGACACAGAAACATTTTTGGGTATAATAACGGACGGATGGATGTATGTACGTGACGCTATGCTAATTGTCATCGTGACCGGTGAAATATCACGATGTCAAAATAATACGCTCGCGCGTTGATACGTCGTGCGACTTCAACAGAGATGCTCCTCCTGCCGTTTGACAATTTTTTTATTTCTCAATGGATAGAGCAATTATACACTATTGTTGATTCGCTATCAATAGCTTTTATTTAACTCTCGAATGCGTCACGTTGTTGATTGGCAACAAAGTGATTAAATATATAGAAAAAAAATAGCTGGCGGAGTGAAATATAGATGTATAGCCACGAAAGTGAAATGGTATAACAATAAACTGAATAGATGGCTGTTCATCTTTTGTGTTACAAATAGCTGATTGTTTCGAATTGTTTACGTCACTTGTTGGCTCCCCTGTTACACAGTTCTTCATAACGTTCCGTGCGGTTTTTTTCGTATTTGTCATCCAGGAACAGACATTTTAGTGTCATATAAATATATACGTACGCGAAATACAGTTCTATTTTTTCCCAATTTGCTTTATGTTTAATTAAATTTAGGCTACTGATAGCCGTCGATACCTAATTTTCCGCGCGCAAACCGAAAGAGTAAACAATTTCTAAAATTACCCTATTCGCTCGATCGGGGTGAAACGATTGCGAACCGGTAGCAATCGCGAAGTCGATTGAATTGTTAATCTCTTAGAGTTCCAAAATCGATTTCCGTCTACCGTGGACCTTAAGCACCCGGCGACTCGTTTATTTTTCGCCGCTATTGAATTGAGAACTAACGAACCTCTTTGAGACGGCGGAGGAACGTTTTATAGAGACGTTAGCCCGCTGCTCGTCGGGCAAAATTTCGATATTAATGCGAAAGCACGAGACGCGGTTAGAACCTCCTCTGTCGTTATCTCGCATAAGACGCTCCATATTCAATCGACCGTAACTTGAAAGATTTCAACGCGCCGCGAAACGAAATCATCGCGTAGAAATAAACAGCGTTTCCTCTTAAATTCGGCATTCGGGCGTACATATCTAGGCGTACCTAGACTCTCTAGAAATAGAGTTTGGTCTGAAGCAAAATGGCAAAATTAACGTCGCAAACTACGTACATATACAAATATTAATTTGTACGTTGATTTTATCCAATGTTAATATTTATCACTTAACTAATATAAACCGGTACATTACAATTTTAATTAATAAAATTAATAAGAAATAGAAGAAATTAAGAAGAGGCCAGATGTACACCGAGAAATAAATGATATTCTATTCTTTTTTAAAATAATTTGATTTGTTAAAAGTTTAAAATTTATTTATTATGCAAAAAATTCGACTAGTTGTGCCTTCGGTTTAATAGTAGTGAAAAAGATTTTTCCTCAATTTCCATCAAATTTAGAATGAATATTATAAATTAAAAATAGGCAAAAAAATTGCTCAGGTAGTACAAAAAATTCAAAAAGTAATTCTTTTTAAATCATAGTATTAATATATTCATTTTCCATTCTGAAATGAAAATTCTGACATCTAGCAAATAAGTATCTAAAAATGTCTTAAACACATATTGGGAGTACAAATTAGTTCGGTCCGTTTCCTTAAAGATAGCTCCAGCTGTTGTGAATGGTTCATAGTGACAGCTGATTTTGGTGGTTTCAGAGAGGTTAAACATCTCTTAATAATATTCAGTTTATATCGCTTTGAGTTTCATACAAAAACCTTGATTTTTACTGTGTTTGAAATGTCGAATTTTGTGTTAACCAAGCAGCATTTGCGGGAAGTTTTGATTTTCTGCTTTAATTGGAAGAAAAGTGCGGATGAAGCCCATCGAATGCTTGTCGAAGTTTATGGTGACACTGCTCCAACTAATAAATAAAATAAATCATGTAGAGAATGATTTCGACGTTTGGAGATTTCAGCGTTGAAGACAAGCCTCGCTCTGGATAGCCAAAAAAATTCGAAGACAAAGAATTAGAGGCATTACTCGAAGATTTCATCAGAATCAAAGAATCAAAACGCAAGAGGAGCTTGCAGAATCATTGGGGATAACTCAATAAGCCGTTTCTGTACGATTGAGAACTATGGGAATGATTCAAAAACAAGGAAATTGAGTGCCTTATGAACAGAAACCGAGAGACGTTGAAAGACAATTTTTCACTTGCAAACAGCTGATTCAAAGACAACAGAGAAAAGCTTTTTTGCATCGGATTGTGACTGGAGATGAGAAGTGGATTCTACGACAATCCCAAGAAGAAAAAATACGCTAAGCCCGGTCAATCGTTGCCCTCGACCTCAACATCAACACCACGGCCGAATTCATGGTTCGAAGATCATGCTCTGTATCTGGAATAAGGGGCAAAAGGGTCTTGTTTACTATGAACTGCTGAAATCGATTCCATTACGGGCGATCGGTATCGGCTACAATTGATTCGTTTGAACCGTGCATTGAGAAAAACGGCCGGAATACGAGCAAAGACATGATACAGTTATTCTTCTTCATGACAACGCTCGGCCTCATGTCGCTAAAGTCGTAAATAAATATTTGGAAACGCTCAAATGGAATGTTTTATCGCACCCGCCGTATTCTCCATTACTCCTTCTGATTACTGGTTGTTCCGAAGGATGCAGCAAGTCGCCGGTTCACTTCTTTCACAGAAATCGAAAATTGGCTCCAAAATTGGATCGCCTCCAAAGACGAGTCATTTTTTCAAGATGAAATTCGAAAATTGCCTGAGAGATGGGAAAAAATAGTGGACAATACTTTAATTGATCTGTTCATTCATTTTGTTTTGAAATAAATGCACAAAAAAACGGACCGAACTAATTTGTACTCCCAATAATATTCTAATCCAAAGTCTTAAAAATGTCCGTCCGTAATTCTTAGGATTTATTTTTGATATGGCGGACTGCCACTAGGCAGTGACTGCCAGATAGCAGTGTCGTTTCTCGCATGTAAAATAGTCAAGCTCTTTAAAATCTATATAACCGGATCTCATACATGTCATAATTATTTGTATGCATGTTTGATTAGGCTTTCACACGCATTTAGTGCGAGATATAATTATATTTTTATACTAACGAAGCTAATGAATGTAACGATACTTTGTGAAATATTTTGATCTTGCAGAATAATAGAATTGTTTCAAGGATTACGGACATTTTGAGAACTATGGATTTAAATGTCCAATGGATATATGAAGGATATAATGAGGCTCATTTGTCCTAAATAAATCTTTGGGTTTTAACAGATAGTCTCTCGATGTTCCACTAACAGGATGTGCTATTAAGATGTTGAATATTCACTGAGGAAAATTTCTGGTTAGAAATAAACGAAAGTTGTAATCATATCATTTCTAGAATTCCAGTCTTCTCAATTAAAATATTATAATAAATTCAATAATAAACGATTTATTATATAGGGTCATATAATGTAAACGCACAATAACTAAAAAATAATGCCTATATCGGTCAAAAATGTATCTTAATAACTTTAACTTTAAATAATTTCATATAAATTTATATAATTTATATACCACACATTTATAATCTTTCGAATTGCGCATCGAATTTTCGGATTTAGAAACGCAACTGAACTACTATAATAATATCACAAAGTTAACAGGCAATTTAATAATTGATGTTTAATTTTAAGAAAGATCATTTTAAGAAGATCTTAATGTAATGAAAATCTTTAAATAAATTTATTATGAAAAATATTATTTATAGATTCAATCAGAAAGTTCTGATTGGTCCATTTTCAACTAGAATTTCAATTAATGCAAGCAAACTCTTTTTCCAATAAAATACTGCTGACAACAATAGAGATCTTCTAATAAGAGTCTGGAACCGTTGTGTGTGCAGAGTTTTTAGCAAAATCATATGAGACAGGACATATATTCATTATTTCTTTCTCTTTTTCTTTCGGTTCTATCTTTTTGTTCTCTCTCTCTCTCTCTCTCTCTCTCAAAAAGTTACTAAAACATGGCAGAATCAAAACTGCTGTTTTATGTCTAATCTTATTAAGTCTTGTGTCCACGATGCTAGAAATCTGTCTGTGATTTCAAAAGAAGAAAGAATTGATCAATAGTATTGGTGATCAAATTGTTCAAATGTGATTTATTATATGTGATTTATATTAATTCTGTCTCTGTCTGAAATCTCAAAGCAATTTCTAATATCATGAACACAAGGCTTTATATATAAAAGGTCTCTAGGTTCTGCCATATATTGCTTCAGAGCTAATGAAAAATTGAACAAGATTGTTCAGACTCTTATTTCTAGAGACGTGATATTCATTCTCATTTTAAGTAATGTCTCAAGATGCTGATATGACTCTTTAGATTATATATAATTTTAAGATGTCATAAATCAATCAGAGAGCCATATTAGCCATATCTTAAGACATTACTTATTACATAAGATTATTTTTAAAATAAGAAGTGATTACGAAGGTCTAAGCGTCCTTATGCCTGAGTGAAAATCCGCCATTTCTGATTCATCTTCCTCGCTATCCATCTCCTCTACATACGAGGGAAAGAGAATCCGCAATGTACGTTACACGATTTTATTTACGCGGCCTCATATCGCGCAAGATACACGTCCCGTAAAGGTGAGAGCGGGTCGACCGCGCTTGTCCTAAGACGCAAACAAATCTCCGGAGCTTTCTCGCGCATGTAAATACAAAACCGTCGTACGCGTTAAGCCGCTCGGGCACGCGCAGGAAATAAATTGGATAAAAGCGGGCGACGATTGTCGCGGCTTCTCCCGTCCCAACGAGGATGTCGCGCACGATGTGTGTGCGTGTATGTATCAATATATGTGTATATATATATATATATATGTATGTGTGTGTGTGTGTGTGTGTGTGTGTGCGCGTGTGTGTGCGTGCGTGTGTAATATAAGCGCGTTATCGCGATTCTCGTCCCACGATATTACTTCGCACTCTGTAAATTTGCCCCGCTCGCGCTAATGAAACATTTACCATTACCGGCTTGTATCTTTTTAGCCCATCGAGAGCGACGGCGCGGCGACGCGACGCTTTCGCCCACGCCGACCGGCGAGACGTGACGCGGCGCGTTTGTTAGCACGTGCTTGTGACGGACGCGGACATGGTCGATTTAATTAAACGCGATTGGGGAGGCGTGTATAGGAGGACAAGGAGGATCATGCGAGACAGAGAGAAACGACGTTACGACGAAGACGATGCGGCGAGGATGCGGTATCGGTCGGATGCAGCGAGATATTTATTCACGTCTGCGTGCGCTGAATGCGCCACTCGAATGCGCCTAAAAATCGTGGAGCATTCGCGCGCGTGATTTAGCACTGTAAATCAGCCTGTAATGCAAGGATTAATCCCGGTGCTGAATGTATCGTCGGCGAGAGATTATAAATTTGTTCGCGCAGCGCGAAGCGGGTGCTAATCCGTAACTGTATCTCTGGAGACTTCCAGATTTTAGGAAACCCCATTGCGTGATCCTCAAAATAGACGATGGAATGTGTGTGTGTGTGTGTGTGTGTGTGTGTGTGTGTGTGTGTGTGTGTGTGTGTGTGTGTGTGTGTGTGTGTGTGTGTGTGTGTGTGTGTGTG
>NW_012130112.1:783320-788139 GCF_000143395.1 Atta cephalotes | reverse complement strand
AGTAGTGTGTGTGTGTGTGTGTGTGTGTGTGTGTGTGTGTGTGTGTGTGTGTGTGTGTGTGTGTGTGTGTGTGCGTGCGTGTGCGTGTGCGTGTGCGTGTGCGTGTGCGTGTGCGTGTGCGTGTACATACGTTACGAGTTAGTTATGTGTTTATTTAAATGAATTTTAGGGTAGGTGCACAGCGCTAATTCACGCCGCTGATAATCGGTCACGTTTATTAAATAGTCATTTCAAATTTATATTAGAACGTTTCGCGTATATGCATCTTGCGGGAAAATGAATCACAAGAGCGGAAATTATTTAAATAGTCGATCCGCCAAAATCGAAATGAACCCACTTCTGAACCCGTATCCATGGCCATGATGTTTCAACATAGGCGTGGAATATTTGTAATTGAAATGCATATGCCGCATTAGTTCCATTATTAAACACATTATATGTTATTAGTCTATTCAAGCGTGTGATTGTTTTAATATCTAGCGTATAGGTATACCTATTAGCGTCATAGCCATACAGAAATTATAGGATGATGAAAAAGTTTGGCCACAAAATTTTGTGTTTATCAAATCATTAGTAATGTATATTAAAAAAAAACTTTGGAATGTTAGATGTATCTTATATTAAATATTTACCAAAATCATTATTAATATTCAAAATCTTTAGTCACTAATTTTCAGAAGCTTCAGAAACGTATCAACGTTCACACAATCGATGGCCGCGTATAATTTTAAATTCTCTCAAGCATCCAGTAGTACAGCGATTTTCAATTCACTAATGAAAATCTTTTTGTACAGAATTTTTTTTGATATTTAATAAGAAATGTAACTTTTAGTTTGTTTTTTTAAGTATATGTTACTTTATCCATACAGTGCAGATTTTCAAGGAACGTCTTTAAAAACGTAAAGAGGATATTCCTTGAAAAATGTTGTATAAGTATTGAAAAATAATTTGGTAAACAATAAAACAAATATAAAAAAATTTTTTATACTCAAAATGACGACAAATAACGTTAGCTTACTACTTAGATTTGAAAATTTTTTTGATGTAAAATTTTTTTTAGCATTTAATAAGACACTCCAGAGTTTATTTTTTTTAAATATATGTTATTACTTAGATAACAAGCTTTATTTATTGCTAATTCAGTATCAGAATTATTAACAGTAACCTGGAAAATGATTTGCTAAACACACGAAATTTTGTGGCCAAACTTTTTTGTCATCCGATAAATTTGTTACGACTTGCGATCTCGTAATATAAGAAAATTCGACATATGTATATCGGTCGGATCTCATAGAAAAGGAAGAAAGGAAGGAAGAAAAGAGGAGGAATTGCGCATTCGTTGCTTATTATTATTTTATCTGCTCACTCGCTCGCGCTATATTAGCGTTGTTCCGTGACCGTGCACGCTATTTTCCCTGCTCAAGCACACAAATATTGGAATTTCCCGTGTAATAAGGGCTCAACTGAGGAAAAGAATCTGCTAAAGTCAGCCATCCGTGTATGAATGGATACGCGTTGCGAGAATATAATGCAAACGTCTCGAAAATGACGTAAGTCAAAATTACGGCAAACGAATGAATGTAAAAGAAGAAAATGATGACAGAAAATAAAAAGTAAATCGATTTCTCAAGTGTGCAATATGAGCGACAAAAAGGGGTAATTACGCGTTTTATTGGCAGATATCATCAAATGCTTCGTATAAAATTACACAGTATAACTTGTAATTATTTAGTAATACGAGTATAAAGTTCAGTTTCAATGACCTTGACTTTGACATATTTCTCCTTTACTTCAAAAGTGACACAATTCTAAAAAGATCGAATTTCTCAAAAAAGGGGAAAAATTCTCTTTCAACTTGGCAGAAAATTATAACATAATAATGTCGATAAGAGGAACATATTCCTGACACGATCAAATGTCATTTTTGTCATGTTCGTTTCACAATCTTAAGAGACTGTCGCTTTTTTAAGATATAATGATTTTAACAATTTTTTATGAAATTATGTTAGTTTACTTTTAATGTTGACACAGGATATGTTACTTAATTCATTCATGATAGTAATTCGAAAATTACATTTTCTTTATTTATGACATACACTTTTGAAGTAAGGAGCGATGTCAATATTATGACTCGATGATATCTGCTTAATTGTAAATAACAATCAAAAGGTTTTAGATTGCGCTTATCGTTTATTAAAAGTTACTAAATGAAATAAATCATACAAACATCTTTGATATTATAAAGAAATTATTTAGCATTATAATTTGAATACTATTTTACATAAAGATGGGAATTATTTGCAATAGATGCATTCAAAATATATTTTTTCAGAAACTATTTTAAATTTCCATTTAAATGGTTTTACAATCTATTTTCTATTTGAAATACATTTATACGTTGAAACTAATAGTTTTAGCAGACTAGTGATTAACATCGCACGCAACGAGTATACTTTTTAAACAGCTTTTTTAAACAGTCTATGGACTCCATTGGATATCGCTCATCGCGCTGTAATTGTTAGACTATCATGAGAATTAGCCTATGTCCGTACTAATTACGTCTTGTGTGATGTCAGCTATAATTATTTTATATTTCCTATTTTAAATAGATTCGGACTTCATTTTGACCATCTCTGATTGTACATTGTTTGCATATTTGTATATTAAGTAAATGTCAAGAGAGGAGCTCTATCATGGGCGAAAATCGGAGCGTAAGTCGAATCGAGTAAGTAAATAGAAAAGGAGAGTAGTAGATTTTAAACGAAGCTTCTAGAAGGCGGAAATTGAAACAACGAAACGTAAATACCTTTTTTTACATTTCGTTGTTTCAATTTTCATCACTTAGAAGCTTCGATTACGCTTCTGTGCCTCTCCTTTTACATTTGACTTACGTTCCAATTCCAAATTTTATTTTCGCCAAGGACTCCGAATCTGTTTTTGCATCTTCATCGAAGAAAAAAAGTCTAATCTACTAATTACTCACTCGGGTAACGATATGAATGGAAAGAAGGCATGATTACGCGTTTCATCAGTGACCTTAGTCGAATCCGGACGCTTCGTATAATATTACACGATATAACACTTCCTGACAAGCGTAAAAAGTGATAAAACGCGATCGAGTTGCCGTAATTAATCACAGCGTAGCACCGCGAACAGCGGGATGCCCGGGTAAGTACATAATTTTGACATGCCACGATGATAATGCTTTCCGATAGATTTGCTTCGCGTATGTAATTAATGGCTCGCGAAAAGGAACAAGTTACGCCACGCAATACCTCATCACCGTCTACGAACGAGAATCTCGAACCATAGATAAAACATCCGTGCAATAATAATTATTGTATATTCGATGTTTCATGTATGAATCTTTATTCTCTGCTTGTTGGGGAAGAGACTATTGATGTGTTACAAAAATGTTACACGATTTCATAGACTTTCTGGAGGCCTTGAATATCGCTCGAAAAATATCGCATATGAAAATATAAGCATACAATTTTTTTTTTTATAGATGATAGGATAGGATGGAGTTATTCCATCAATTTCAACTTTGAAGATATGATTTGATATGAAAATTAGCAGAAAAATGTCTCACATACCCAATTATTTTATTTATTACTGAACATAATGTAACTCTTGTAAACATGTAAAAATTAACATACAACAGAGAAAAACATAAATATATTAACTAATATAAAATGTATATGTATCCAAATTAATGGGATACGTTATTCTCATTAAGAAGAATTTTGAAAAAAAAATGAATAATGTAAGAAAATAATTCACATTATCAGAGATAATTTTTGCATTACTTTTTTAAAACTCTAATAAACATTCAATATAATTTTTACTATGAAATTCGCTCATGTACAAAAATTGGCTTAAATATATAAAGATTTTACTATTGAAATATAGAATTATGTATTTATTCGATTACAAAATCTTCAACAAATCATGGTAACAAATCATTTCCTTTTGTAGATGCTTATAATAACATTATTCAAACATGGCTGTTTCTTAAAAATGTAAGCACAATCTTTAAATGTTAAATATGTGCTGTTTAAATATATGTTGTTTAAAAATATAAATGTGCTGTTTAAATATATAAATGTCATTGTTAGTCGAAATATTCCTATAAACGAAAAAAAAATCCACTCTATCCTATAAATTCAAGCATGTAAGTCTCAAGATATATTTTCTTTTTTATGACATTTGAAAATTCAATTTTGAGATTGAATAATTTTTCGCTGTCGTTTCATTTTATTGTTGCGCTTAATCGCAGTGTCGAGATGCCAAAAAAAGTAACTTAAATCAAGATTCATAATATGAGCATGAGCTGGAATAGCGACTATAAAATTATATGTTTATATTACAAAAAGTAAAAAACGTCTGCGAGGGGACACGTAGATGCGGGAGTGTTAATCATTCGGGCAAATGGGCGTGTTAAACGGTAACATGCACTCCTTATCTGGGGTATCACAATATTTTTTCGCGGTTCCCGCGCTCAAATAATATGAAATTAGAGGTAGCGGGGATAGGACAGAATGTCCGGACAGATAAAAGAATTTACTACCTTCTGGAGGCAAATTGTCCGAGCCGTAAAATAAACCCGAAAACTGGAAAAAATATGCAAAAAGTGCAGTCGCGCCGCGAGTCAAGCGTTAAGTGCGTGTCACGCGCCATATTGTCGAGCACAGGGAGCGAGGATCGAACTGGAAAACGGACACACATATTTGATATATCATATCTCTTTTCTCTTTTCATTTTTATACATATATGTATATATATATATATATATATATATATATATATAGTAGTAGTA
>NW_012130112.1:778180-782973 GCF_000143395.1 Atta cephalotes | reverse complement strand
CTTTCTTATTTATTATATATATATATATATATATATATATATATATATATATATATATATAGAGTGATTCTTAAGTATTCTAAAAGATTTTAAGAAGTGTTTTTCACATTTTAATTCAAGACGAAAACTCTACATGACTTAGTTTATATTCGAAATGATTTTAGTTTCAAAGATGCTAGAGAAGTTAAACTTGAAGGAAAAATTTCGTTTTTTTCCAAAAATTTAAAAAACCACTCAGGTTAATTGATGTAAGATGAAGTTAATGTAAGATGAAATTTTGTGTAAATCTCGAAGATATGAAAGCTTATCTTTTTGGGGCCATACATTATTTTTTTATTCACTTAGGAAGATTTGATGAATAAACAGGTATCTCTTTGAAGCCATTTCGGACATATCATGAACTTTTCATCTTGAATTAATGCCAGAAATCACTTCTTGAAGTCTTGAAGTCTAAAATACTTAATCATCCTATATACATTATACATATATTCTTCGCTCCTTTAATTGATCAAATAAATCAATTTACGCTCTAATGAATAAATCAATAAATAATAAAAGCCTTTCAAAGCCAACACAAGTTATTAACGTGTATATAAATATTCTTTATTAAATGTGGCAAAAAAAAATATATATATATATAAGTTTCTTTTAAATAGAATAAGAAAAAAGGAAGGAAAAAATTGAAGTATGTTTTTGTTTGTGTTTCCGTTCTCCTGTTGCAAGAAACTAAAAAAAATTACAATTTCTGAGCGATATACATGTATTTATATTTACTTCTTTTTATTTATTTACGGTAATATCGTAAACCTGCGCGGCGCATGCGGAGAGAATGATGAGCAGAATTACCCCGACAAGTGATTCTGTTTATTTTAACGACGCGCGGAGGCTCTCGCTTTAAAACTGGCCGCATGCGAAACAACGCGTCTGCGATATACATACGTTTCTCACGAACAAAAAAAAATAATGTGCGCTCGCTTTGTTATCTTCCGACAACGGCGAGTATGGCGACGTGCGTGATCACGTACCGCGGAGATTCGAGATTATGAGACAATTATTAAACAAAGCCCGTCCTCCCTCTCCTGTCTACGACATCCGTTATCGATTTATGCGACCGTCACCTTTGGATAAAGCAAATAAAAAGAATATAGATGGGAAAATTCATTCAACACGAGAAATGGAGATTATCGCAGCTGAATAAGATTTTACATCGATAATAGTATAAAATTTAATCTTATCGAGTTTCGAATAAAGTCAGATTCATCTATAACAGAAAATGGATTAAATTAAATAAATGAATTTATTAATCAATTCTCTCTCTCTTAAACTTGATGGAACTGAGCTTTTACAAGAGCTTTTATAAGAGCTTTTATAAGAGTATCGCGGTGTTGACGTGAAATTACAAAAATCCATGAATCAATTTCTATTTTTATATTTTTTGTATTTTGGAAAAATCCCCTCTGCATCGAATTCTGCAGCACGAGAAGAATGACGAGACATTCGTGTGACAAGCTAATAAATCTCGTCAGAACATAATTAAGTTTGCCGAACGTTTTATATATTAAATTATGCGCGACGTTGCGCGCGGAACGCGCGATAAAAAATGTAGTATCTTTGATTACTGTTTTGCATGGAGATTCGCCAGAGCGGAGGATGAGCAGACGAGACGAGAGGAGACGAGACGAGAGGGGCGAAGAGCGGGGAGGGAGTAAAGAGAGTGTGCGTGGTATTGTTTTATTTAAACGAAGAGCCGTAACCGTACAGAGTCCCCGCCGTGCGTTCGCCTGGCTTTATTGGAAATTGAGCCAATTATAGTACTTGGGTTAACGATCCATTGTAATATAGTTTCGCGGACGCTATCCCGAACAAAATCCTCGTACGAGACGTCGTAACATAGATTACTTCGCGCAGAACCGCGCGACGGTGCTGGTGGTGGAAAAGGTCCTCGACGAGACACTTGACCGTCGTCATTGTCGTGTTCGAAGGAAAGGAAACCGCCGCTCCACGCCGCACTGGCCGCGAAGTGACGACGATAAGCGAGAAGTCGTGTTCTTTCGGCTTGGACCGAACGCGGGCGGGCGAGCCGCGATAGCGCGCGTTAACTCTCAGCTCCACACACACACACACACACACACACACACACACACTTTGCCATCGGGGTTTGGTTCCAACGCCGCGATCGCGGTTCAAAGTTCAAACTCGATTTAACTTTGAAATCGGGTCCGCTCGCATTGACTGGTCGATGGCCAAGTGCCTACACCGACGTTCCTTCACGAGTGTTCCGAGAATTTGGGCTTTTTAATTGTCGTACCGCGATATTGGTCGTCCTGACGTTTTTACGCAACGTCGCCCGCTCGCGCTAATGCCAGGCGAGTTTATGTGTTTAACGAGGCGCACGTGGGGGTTAAACGCATGGCTTGCTTTTTCTCTCTCTCTCTCTTTCCGCCGCTACTGTACGAATGAAATTTCCACGATTCGCTTTGGTATGAAATACTTTGAATAATTCGTGACGCTTGTTGGCTAGGGGATGCAAATGCGGGCTATTTTTTTTTCGACTATCGTCGTTATTTTAGGCTCGCCGCTACGTGGATTTCAGAGGGGATTTCGCAAATAGTCATTTTCTCTGCGCGAGCGGAGATGCTTCGTGGTGGATTTGAGGGTAAAATGTAATATTTGATGGTAATTTATAAATATTCGATTTCTACTCGGCAGTATACGAAATTAAGAAGATTGGATCGTTGTAATAAATAACCGATGTCCTGTTATTTTGACTCGAAAATATCATATTCTCTATATAGTTATACATATTTATGATATTCCGTTTTTTACGATGAAATATTGGTGTCCTTCTTCTAAATTAGACTTGTTCGACTTTCATCTTTAAAATAGTTATCAAGAGATGGGAAATATTTTCTTCCATGTGAACATACCCGATATGTAAATTTCAGAATGTATAATGTAGCGAAAACATTTGTACGAATAGCCTAGTCATCCGATAACCGACCACGCGTATCATCGAAAAGTGTGCGCAGCCGCGATATGTTAATTCTCGCAAACACGATAATAATAATTTGCAAACGCGCGGTTCGAATACGCAGATCGGCGCGCTTCAAGATAATAATATATAACCTCGGCACATATATGCATATTGCAAATAAAGCAAGATATACGACAAGTGGCCGGTTAGAAATAACATGTATTTTCAGTCAAATGAATATTTATAATATATTAAATTAACATGTGTACTTTATTCATTTGTTCTTACGTTTCCAACACACATTATTTTTATGCTATTCGTTTACTTACGCATAAATTATGTTATTTTAATACCAAGAAATGTTGAATATCAATTTAACGTCACTAAAAAAAAAAATAAATCTTGCTGTTATAGCGAAAATTATCTAAGTACGAAGAATTAGCTAAAATAGATAAATTTTTAGCAAGTACTGCGATATTGAATATCGTATCGTATAGGACATCTAATCAGATGACTGAGATAGAATTTAGATTTGTGCTATAAATTCTATGCGTATGACACGTAATTTTCTATTGGATACAAAAAACAGCGATAATTCTAGCTAGAAATAATTCTAGCAAAATATTTTTTTGCGTGGCACAAATTCAAATAACGCAACCACATTATGTTGAATTAATACATGGATATATTAAAAATTCAACATAATAATTTTAATATTAAGAATCGGTTTTAACACAAACGCATGTTTTCTGTATAATGACATTCTCGGAAATCTTAATTACCTTTGTACGAACGTCACGTGACAATGCGCATTTAGCAGCCGGCCGGCTGGTAAGACACGTTAAATCGCGGGTTTATTCCGGCCTGCACGGCCGATGTATAGTTGCGAGCTGAAGGGGGTAATTTCCGAACGATAATCGCTGTTTGAAGCTGTCGATCGTCCCATTACCTCTGCCCTCGTCCATCGATTTACAAACGATTAGAGTTGCCTTCCGCAAACTCATCGTTGCACATATATATATATATATATATATGTACGCGAAGATGCAGTCGCGAGATCGTATCGAGTGTTTTAATTAAATATGAGATGGTACTAAATTTTCGTGCGACGCATGCTAAAAATACAAGCGCCAAAAGAGAATGAGGTTAAAGTGACGAACTAATTTCAACGTTGAGAGAGCAGTCGTGAGTTCAATGAACGACGAATGGAAGACTGAGAAAATGGCCATGGGGAGATTTTGTAATTTCTTTAGTGACAATCTCGAAATTTTGTTTATGGCGATCGATGCGTACGGCGAAGCGTGGTGAAAGGGCAATTCCCGAACGACAATGGTTTGTTCGAAGCCGCCACCGACCGTTCCATTATCTCGACCGATTCGCAAACAGTAGTTATACACTCCACAAACTCACTATTTCATAGGTAAAGATGGCTACCGTGCCTCTCGCGATCGCACGGCGAATGTTTTAATTAAGTACGAACTTAAAACAAAGTTTCGTCATGGATACTAAAAATGCGCTCGATACCAGACACAAAAGGGGGAGGGAAGGAGGAGTTAAATCAACGAACTAATTTCAAAGCGAAACACACCGCGGTCCGGCTTCGATTGGACGATATAATGCGAAGGAAAAAAGGTCCGGATTCGTTCGAGGGAGAATAAATTCGGTGATTTTTCTGGCTGACTGTTATTCCAATTTATTCGAGCTGAACGAAAATAATAATTCGCCAACTCGTCGCTATGTAAACTGAGACGCAGCCGTTTTAAATTCCATTTGATTCTTCGAGATTCTCTCTCTCTCTCTCTCTCTCTCTCTCTCTCTC
>NW_012130112.1:776024-777297 GCF_000143395.1 Atta cephalotes | reverse complement strand
TCTCTCTCTCTCTCTCTCTCTCTCTCTCTCTCTCTCTCTCTCTGTCGGCCGATAACTTGGATGTAATTCAATTATATATCGACTCGCGAATTTTTGTTTATCGCGGATCGAAGAGGTCTCTCGGTATTTTCGTACGCGACTAGATATTGTTATTCCCGGCGCTTTGCATGGATATACATAAATGCATGGCGTGCTTTGTGTACTAGCTTTTATTCGCCTAGCTTTTATTCTTCTGGTTTTTATTCTTCCATGTCACGTTGCATTTTGCCGCGCGCGAGCAAGCTAGACGAGCCGTGCACAAGGTATGCATTTGTCGATGTATATATGTACATTCGGTGCTTCTCTGTCGACGATTTAATCGGACGATTTGAAGATAATTGCGAAATTGACGTCGGGCATTAGCGGGTACGTTAATTTACTAATTCACTTGTCGTATAATAAATGCCGCCAATACGTTGCGTCGCTTTGAAATTATTTTTTCGAACAGCAGGCACTTTAACTCGCAAATCAGAAGCGATTCATGCTATTGAACTTGGACAAACAATCAAAATATGCCTGGCACGTCAAATGCGTGTACGCATGTCGAAAAATGGATTTCGATGTCTCTTACGAGAGCTTTATTCATGTAGATTCAGTTATTGTCATGCCAACGTTGATTCGCAATAGTAACTACATTTCCTCTCTACGATTAGAGATATTATACTTGTAATGAAATCTTATGCAATCCCATTGAAAGTTATTTGAACCGTATGATGTAATTCTCTAATTTGTATATTTCTATATCCTATACCTTTATGGAAATACAATTCAATATTGGACAATTTAATAAATATTAAAAGATATAAAAACTGAAGTAAATATCTGAAAATGTAGCTTGATACAGATTTGTAAAGAATTTTATCATATTATCAAAATAATTATGTATAGGGTGTTCATTTAAGCTGGTGTCAATTGCCGAATGTCAATTTTTTTTGCAGACAGCTCATGCTCGAGTTCCCTACATAATTATTAGATACTTGAGACAAGTTTTTAAATATTTGAGCAAAGGCGTTCCTTCTCTAAATACATAAAATGATTATTTATTTTGAATATTAAAATCGTTGAATTCTTGATACTCAAAATAAATATTAATCAATTTCCGATATTACATTTTTGTAAAGGACATTTGAAAATGTTTTCGCAATTAAAATTATTCACCGTATATCATATCATTCTTATTAATTATTGTTAGATACTTGCATGACTGACTATTATTCTCTCTCTCTCTCTCTCT
>NW_012130112.1:747249-770128 GCF_000143395.1 Atta cephalotes | reverse complement strand
AACTAACTACTTTACTTACGTTACTACTTACTACGTAAAGTAAGTAAAGTAAAATAAATAATACTAGTAAGAAAATAATACTACTACGTAAGTAATATATATATATATATATATATATATATATATATATATGTGTGTGTTCTTTCAATATTTGATTATGTATCTTTGGACGATATTAAGACTCCAACAAATAGCTTCCCATCCTCTTCGCTCGATTAAACACTAAGGAGAAGGAGAGGAATCGAAAGAGTGGAAACGACTAAGCTGATCGCAGAGATTTCAATATTCATCTAACGATCGGACTGCGGATTTCTATTTAAAGCGTTGTGTAAAACATGAAGACGCATTCCCGGAATTCGTTAGACGTGCATTTCGCTATTGCGTCGATTAAATAAATTCCCGACAGCAGGAAAGGACGAGAGAACGTGGCGAAAACATTAAAGAGTTTCCTTCACACTCGGGAGTTTCCGTAACTCGATAGCTTTCTCGCCTTGGCGCACTCCAGTCGGTTCTTCTTTGGCGCTGAGCTGCACAGGATAAACGGCCAGTGGATGAGACGATAACGTGAAAGTTACTTGGTGATCGTGTAAGGCAATCGTCCGTGTATCGTGTTTAATCCTCTAGCTCTCTGGTAACAGGATCAACATCGAGGGGGAAGAAACTTTTTGGAAGGATCGCACGCGCGCGCCGATTAAATGCATCGCGTATTTACCAGATCGTCGCGTAGTCGATTCGCCGTCGAATAAACATCTGTCGTTTTATCAAACGAGATCGCAAATTGGCCAGGAAAGTAGCGGAAGAAGATGTCAAATATGCGTAATTGATTAAACGCGATTTAATGAATTTGAAAACGAGACAAGAGAGAATGACAACCTGTTGACGTTCTGACGATTTTTTAAATTAATTTTTTTTCTCTTTGCCAGCCGTCGCATTTGTCCGTCATTCGGGGATTTAAGTATGCATTGAAATGCAGATAATGTATATGAACGCCGAATTAGAGACGTAGTTCATTATATAGCAATCGAAAATTGCCTAGTACAAACGTGTCGGTTTTATATTCTGTAAAATGAGCGCCAATCGAATCGATATTCGAAAATCATTTGATGAAATGATTGCCGTGGAGTGGATTAACCGGAAGTTCGAAATAGGCGATGGTAATTACAATAGATCGCTCGCATTTGGATCTCCGTTTATGGATGGATAACTCTGTAACGTTCTCAAATTTCTGACAGCTTCGAAGTGGATTACGGTTAGGATACTTTCACAAAAGAGGATCGGTTTGTGTAGTAAGCATGCACTGTATGTATTATCAGTATTAGTGAACCAATGAAACTGTATAATTAATGTTATTATAAAGTTATTATGTTAATTAATTATAATTAATGTGTTCGAAATAATATAAATCGACATAAAAGAATCGATAGATCGATAGAAAAAAGTGAACAAGGCGAAAATTTAGAGAACTCTATTAATTGCATTGATTTTTCAATAAGACGTCTGTTTCTGATCTGCTGAATTTTTATTTACTGACAAATAATATAACATTAAAAAAAAGTTTCATCTTTTATAGCTTTTGATAAAAATCAAACTTTATTTAAAAAAAAAACTCTAAAAATTTGAACAGTTTATAATTTTTTCTTTTACTTTACGGAGTAAAATACATAAGAATTATCCATTCAGATTTGAGCACAGATATTGAGGAACAGAATTCTTGTAAATCAGTGTAATTTTTTATATTAAATATTCCTAACAAATATTATTATTTTAAAATTACTATTTAAAATTACGTAAATGATACACGATATCATACATTTATTTTCATATATTATAAAAAAGTATTTAAATTTTTAATTTTTGATAGCTATATTACATATATTATATAAGAAATTTACAACGTAGTTAAAAATTTCTAAAAATTGACGAGTAATGCAATTTTTTTTTAAAAGTATATCCTTTTTCAATATGAAAATCTTTACGATACCTATTATTTATTGAAAAACAAAAAGAAATTAAAATTGATTAAAATTTGTTATTCAGTGTTATATTTAAAAGTGGACGATCTATAATAATTGAAATTCAAATGTTTCATCTGTTTCTAGCCTCGATAAAAATCCGATGTACATACATTTTAATATATCTATAATAGATTAGATACAATAAATAATTAAAAAACAAAAAGAATAAAAAAGTTCCGAGCATATATCTACAATCTATTGATTTAATATTAATAATCTATTGTTGTGTAATTTATATTCTAGCTAGAATATAGCGAAGAAATTTTGGCGTTCTACTTCGTTGGGTCGATACAATGTCGCTCAGGTTGCGGATAGAAAATTTTGCGCTGATAAATATTACATAAATATAAGACGTAAAAAATGCAGGCAGGCAGCAGGGTTGAGGAATTTCCTTCACGTTCCGAGATGTTGGCGCTGCTGCTTTCGACGGTGCCAGGCGGCGTTGTAACTCTTCGACCGACATTACCGTGGGGCTCTACAAGAAACGCTGCGGGGCCCCCGCTGCCAGACGGAACGATCCCGCATATCGATCTTAATTCCGCAGTCTGGCGAGCAGATAAGCTCTCGGATGCTTAGCATTCAGACGATTTGAATTTTTAGCCGACTAGCCGAATTTAGTCGTTTCTCTCCTCCGCTCCGCTCCGTGAGAATCGCGTATAGAAATCGTCCTATACGCGATTTGCTTCCGAGCTCGTCCTTGCAAATACGTTATTCAGACGCGAATCCTGGAATACCAGCGGATGGATCAAGATATCTTGGTGGAGGCATCGGTGTTCTGTGTCGCGCCTAAAAGAAAATCAATAATAGAATAGACAAGATTTTTATTGTATATAAGACGAGAGAAAGAGCCTCGACTCGTATTATCCTCTTACTTTAATAGAAATTTAATTTTTACCACTATTCCGCCCAACATATAAAATTCCATTTGAAACATTTTTTAAATCGCGATACATAATCCACCACTGCCGGAAAGAAATATATTATTTAATATTGCAAACATTTTTTTTTCCTCCTTACTCAGCTTGTGCGCAGACATGTGGCATAAAAAATGTAACGGGTAATCAAAGATATGTATGTCGACGTCTCCTCCCTCTCGTTCCTCTCTTGTCGCTTTTACGTCGATGGTGTCCACCGCACGTGGGAAAACGGGACGCGGACGAGTATGACGGCTGGCATGAAAGTTAGATGGTTATCGTCTGGGGCAATTTTTATGTGCATCGTATCCATCTGGTTGGCTCGTATCAAAATTAACACGCGAGCCAATGAAAGTTTTAGCATCGATTTTTTCCGCCTCTTGAAATTTCGCTACATAGAACCGAATGCGAAAGCGAGAAAGCGTTTTCAGCAACGAATTAAAAAAAACGTATAATGAATTTTTTAATTACAGCCAATCTTCAAATTGAAACATTTTCATTAAGTCGGACTACACAGAGGTACTGTTAAACTAATTAAGAAAAAAAGTGAAACTCGCGCAATGGAAACTCGTATGATGGGGGGGGGGAGAGGGGGGGAGGAGGAAAAAGAGTATAAAGTGAATAGCTATTTTATCCGGAAATTTATCTGTCCTGATTCACAATCCGCATCCGCATACTCTCGTTCTGGCCACGCCGCTTTCATCTTTTTTAGTATCAGTGTTTGTTAATTGATATGAAACAAACAAACGAAATAATATTGCGAAAAGTTCTGTATACACGATATCAAATATTGAATTAAATCATTTTTAAAGTAATAACACGCGTGCGAAGTGGGGGAGCGGGAGGGGGGGGGGAGGAGGAGGAGGAGCGTCTGTAATCAAACCAGTTGCCATTTATGGATAAATTTTCAATAAAAATCAAAAGGTAACGTGGTGGTTTCGGCTCAATTAACTAATTAGCGAAAATATCTCTCCTGCGGATATAATTTTATCGGAGGTCGTGCTCTCGTCGCCCCCGGAAGAGAAGAAGAGAAAGGGTGAGGCAGAAACGCTGTCGCAAAAGGTACGCATTAATTCCGTTGCTCGCTGCTCGCTTGCATCGTTTACGTGTTGACGATGTAAATGAAGCGAATTGCCAGGCACTTACTGCGAGCTATTTAAGAAATCATGAATCCAGGCGCAGCAGCGTTTCCGCGTACAGACCGACCCTTCCATTCCCCCTTCCCCTCCCCCTCCCCTCCCCCTCCCCTCCTCTCTCTCTCTTTCTCTCTCTCTCTCTCTCTCTCGCTCTCGCTCTCGCTTTATCATCTATGTACATTTCTCGATGCCGTGATTTCGCCGCTGAGGGCTCAACCTGTCAGAACGAAACGATAACGCTGAAAGCTCACGATCATTGTAATTCATTCGTCGTTTAATTCATGAACGTAATAACGAATGCACCGCGCCGGCGATAATGTATTTATTCCACGATTTACATTCGGGTGGGATTTAAATTATTGTAGGGACAATTATTGCACTTATATCACTCGGCGCGTAAACTAATTTCCATGCAGCATTTCGTATCTCCGATAAATGTACACGTCGCGTGACCAGTAAATGATCGTTCGGAGAATAAACTGCTGGTCAATTAAACTTGAGCGCTGAATCAAAGTAGATGTTATTTCTGTCGCATATTTACCGACTAAAACATTTACCGTTGGTAAAACATCTACCCTAACTTTTTTTATTACCAAGTGACAATTTGTACGGCCGTTGCGATGGGAGTGAAATGAAGAATTTATCTAGATTATGTCTTATCGACACGAAAAAACGTATTGCTCGCAAGTTTAAGGCGCGGCAACTTACGAGGGTTACGACCTAACGTTGACACATCGATAAAATTACGTACGATGCTAGGCGCGGCACTGCACTTACGCGAGGTGGGCTGCTTAAAAAAATTATGCGAGCTTAAAAAGTTGCCATCCTAAAGAACTCGCGCTCTCGCTGGTGACAACCTCTGCTTTGCGTCTTGGTTTTCTTAATTCTGAAAGAAACTGGGATGGTAAACGGGACGATAACGCTAAAGTTACATAATGGTCGTCTAGCATGATCTGTGTTCTTAATTCCGGCCGAATAAAAAACCGGATAATGGCGGAAACTCGCTCGCATGTTCTCACGGAAACAAAATGCCCCCGAAGACGGACGGGTTGCTATTACCGTTAGCGAAAAAGCATTCCTCTATGTCCGTATTAACATCCCGCCGATACCTTTTCGTATCGTTTCGGTCATGATATTTGCGCGAGAACGAGTGGACGAAGCCGTATGTAACATTCACGATTACATTTCCGAAGCGTTCCGCTGCGATTTCAAACTTGAATTGATTGTTGCTGTAGCGCGATCTATTGTATCCCATTCTCTATCCGGAGCGGGGATAACTTTGCTAAAAACTGTGCCACTGTGTGAAATTGATAGTTTGCAGAACATGTTCTAGAATATTGATCTTCAACCTTTTATCCGCTTTAACAATTTATAAAAGTGATTAGTGTATTAAGTATTATTACTGAAAAACAGTAAATCCTCGCTGATGATTACATCAGTTATAAGTGTAGTAGCACTTTGCTGATTCACTTTTAGAGAGTACTTATTTGGAGATCGAGAAACTGCGGAATGTGTATATGAAAAGTATCTAAAGAAGTATTTAAAAATTTAGCTAGATACAAATTTGAAAATAATTTTATTGGACTATCAAAATAATATATAGGAAACTTAAGCATAATAAGCAATGTTGCAAAAAGTTTTGATATTTTAGCGATCAATTTGAGCGTCCTACATAATTTTGATGATCCAATAAAATTATTTTTAGGTCTATATTTATAAACTAAATTTTTAGATCTACTACAGCAAAACCGTTCTTTGTGTATTATATTGTATATTATATTTTTAATTTCTCGGTAATTAAGTATAAATAAGTAAAAATAAGTTTTAAATGATAAAATTATTTTTAGATCTGCATCTAATTAAATTTTTAGATACTTCAAAATCGTCCTTTCTGTGTAAAGATAAGGTATTATATTGTTTTTTAATTACTTTGGAGACGGCTTGAAGTGGAGCGTTCTGAATTGTTACATATTTTTAAATAAGAACAGATTTTTTTAAGAATAAGAATAGATTTGACGACTTAATTTTATGCTCTTATATTGTTTGCGCTCTCATTTTTGCTCTACATTTTTCGCTTGATTTTCAATTTCAAGAATCTTTAGATCAATATACACTTTAAAAGTTTCTTCTCTGTTTATAATAGGAGACTTTTAAACAGATTTTACAGTCATCGTAAGAATATAGAAAATTTAAAAAAAACTTTTTCTTCTCATTGTGTCTTGAAAATTAAATACAGACATTTAATGGTCTAACGTAGGTTGTTTCACCGGTTTCACGGCGTTACCGTTTACTCTTTACCGTGCTTTTCACCAAAAGACACGATTAAAAAGCTGCCGCGGCGACGCCGTCGTTTCTTAAAGTTGTCTTGCCTTCTAAACGCTAATGAAACGACTGAAATAAGTTGCCAGCGCTTGCCTCGGACGACTTACAAATTTACTGTATTTTGAGCAGCCGCTTCGCAGTCCGCTCCGGCTCTATCTTACGTAATGTGAGAAAAACGAGAGCGGCGGCCGAGACGGTAGTAAAAAAGTTGAGCGATTACAGTATAATTCTTTTTGCGCTGGTTGCTTGACAGTTAATCTATTTATGCGCCATTTCCAAACGTCTATTTTGCGATATACATATAAAACGCGCGTTCTATACATATTGTTCTATACAATATTAAAGCGGAAACAAAATATTCTCAATATATCGATCTAACGATGTTATGTCATGTCAGGATTGTAAGGTAACTGTTTAATTAAGTACGTACAAGTTACCTTACTGGCCAGCACTCCTAAATCCAGCTCTATACGTCTATTGATAATACTATAATCCAAGATAATATAATCAGAGTAGTCCGAGCATAACAGAATCAGCTGGTTAATCAAGCTGGTCGATGCAACTTCTTACTAAGATTCCTGAATATTAAAGGACAATCTTTAACGCTAATATTCGTTAATAAATCGTACCATTAGAAGGATAATCGTCGTTATATTAATGTTTATTGTTTATGATAGTCTCGATTTCTCCGATAAGACATTTTTTAATACAAGCGAAAAAGACTATATCTAGTCAAAAGGATCTTGGAACCTTCGAAGGACCTGACTCTAAAATTTGTAATTAGGTGTAGTTACTGACGCTAAGATTTGTAAAATCCGTTTAATTTATGCTAATTAAAAGGTACTAATTAATTTTAAGAAATTAAAAACTAAAATAACGAAAAATGAATATTGATCTTTGAATCATATTTTTATTCCCTCCGTCTGTATCTGCAATTTGTTTTTTACTGTTCTATAGTCTTTCAAAAAAATTCAAGGTCACTTTACAACATCTCTATTACATGAATAGTTCCATTACTGGATAGTTTTTTAACAAGATATTTTGGGAGAGAAAGATCACTGACCTTGATCTCTTTGAGGGTTAAAGTCATGAGCAAGGTCAGTTGGAGATCATTTGGAGCTGACTATGTAAAGGGAAAATTTTACCAAAAATCGAATATGAATATATTTTTAGATATTTAAAAACCATTTATATTCACACACTCTAAATGAATAGGCATATATGGGGATGTATCGAATAATGAATAAGTTTTCAAAAATTGAATAAAATTATAATACAATCCCAATTTTTATGACAAAGCTTACAAACCAAAAATCGTCTTAAATATTTTATGTGAGGAAGGTTCTACAAGGTTTGCTTACAGATTATATATAAAATTATATATAATTGATTATATATAAAACCCGATTATATATAAAACGATTCGTTAATCACGCCTATTCCTTAGAAAAGTTTGAAAAATGTATAATTTGTGCATTCAAAAAATAGGAGATAAATAGAGATTGAAAATTGAGATTGCATGAAATTGTATCAATCAGAATAAATATTTACTTTTACCGTTCTGATTAATCAAACATCATACAATCTCAACAATATTTTATACGAAACATTTGATTAATCGATTTTTTTATGCACTGTACTGTGTAAGTTTTGATTAGATAGGCTTTCAAAGAAGAATATTCGATATTATCGAGCGATAAATATTCTATTCTAAATTAAAAGCCTGAAAATGTAAAATACGTAATATCAAAAATAAAATTGACTAGTAATTTAATAATACTGATGCTTATGAGCGTCTTAATACACTGTACAGAATTTTTTTGATCGAAATATCAGTCGCTTCGACGATCAATGAATTGGACGGCACGATAATTTGTCGTTCGCTCGGCGAGTAAAAATCGCCATTTCGAGAAGAAAGATAGCATCAAGGGAATGCACGTCTCGCGATATATTTACTGCTGATTATAAAAAATTGCTGTGCGTTTCACTGAGAGGAAGAAACACGTCGTGTCACGTTCGTCTCGCGGGATGCAAGAAGATTTAATTATATATACCACGGCAGCATCGTCTCGGTATCTTAATTCAGTAGATATCTCTACGAACACCGAGCGACTCGGAGTCGCGAGAAGTAAAGACAGACAGGATTACGAGGGGATATACAAGCGTATACGCAAATTCTTAGTCGAGTGCCGTTATCTCGTGCGCAAGATAGTCTCGTTATTTTCTTACGTCGGTCGACGGGAGTAGCTCGCTCTTTTTGCTTTCTTTCTTTCCACTCGATAATATGTTGAAACATCAAATCTGACGAAGATACGATCGTGGACGGACTCGGATCTTGGACCGATTCCTCGGGAAATGGCAACGCCGCGTTATACAGCTCGGCGTAAAGGAAAGAGGCGAATGAGATCGGCGTGATTTTACGTTTTACTTCGTATCTCTTTCGTCGTCTCTTCGACCAAGCAACCAGCCAGCATCGGGTTGAGGTGTTTTCTACCGGATACTCGTTGGATCACATGCGAGTAAATGGACGGACGTTAGAAATTCCCTCTTTTCGTCGTAAACGTGAATCTGAAAAGGAATGGCAAACAACACCTTCTGTCCGAAACATTCTTGTCTCGTTGCTTTCTGCTACCGCGGATTTAATTTCCTTCCGCCTAATTTCACTCGTTTATTTATACAATATAATTCCACTTGAATCGTGTTTTTCATTAAATAATAATATAAATTGCGGTAAAATGATCTCGGTGCAGTAATTTTCAAGAGTAGAGTTTATCTATGAATTTCTGTTTACAGTTGAGTAGCTGATATAATTTTGAATTATATGTAATATATATAATACTATAACACGATATAGTATAACTTGATATATATGCGGAAAAAAACATTTTATATATATATCCTTTCTCTTAGTGTTAAAATAACAATTTATAAATAACAAATAAAAATAATGTATTTAAAAACATAAATTATAAGGTAAAATGTTAATTTAATACATGTTATAAATGTTAATTTTATTATAACATATTATTTTAACATATTATGAATATTAATTTTACTGTACTGAAAAAAAATGTACTCTTACAAATTGCTTACTCAATTTTTTGTGTTAATTATATTTTCGTTACTTTCTAATCATATTTAGCTTGTATTAAATTAACACAAAAATTTCAGACACGTGAATGTGTTAAATTTAACACAAATTTTCCGACTGTGTAATAATATAATTTACTTTTCTGGTCGTCAAATAGTCAAATAGTCTTTTGATGGCCCAACGTATCTCTTTATCGAGGAAAAAGAATTTTGCCGAAAAATGTGACGCTCCAGTCTCGTTTTACCCCGAATCTTCTATCACGACGGAAATCGGCGCGCACGAGTGCTTAGCGAAATGGTTCATTCATCGCGCGATTCGTACTGATAGTCGGTGAGAGTTATTCTTTCCTGCAAGGTTATTCCTGTGCAAATATGAAGGGCTGGCTGGCTTGCTAACGGAATGGATCGGGGCACGTGCCGGGCTGTGCGCGAACGATATCCTCTCTCTCGATCTCTCACGCTTCATTCTTCATTGGATAGAATTGGCGGTATATGCCAACTGTTATAGCTACCATTACACTCATTCTATTATAGCCTCGGGAGACAATTATGGGCTCGTAATGGGTCACATTCGAAACTGTTATTGTGGCGCGTCAATTTCTTTCAGCGCTTTTTTACTTCTCCTTCTAACAATAGAAGTTTTGGTGAATTTCACGAAAATTGTTTCATCGCGACTGTAAATTACGATAAAAAAAAATCCATATCATATCGGTAATAGAGAATACCGTTTAAAAAGAAATCGCATCAATCAGATTCTTAAGTAGCGAAAGAGGTCTTTTTTTTAATTTATTCTTACAATTAATAGAAACAATCTAATTTTAGTATTCAGGATATTTCTAGTAACTGTGAGTGACAGATGATAAAAAAATCTTCAAAATGTGATTTACTATTCTGTGATTATTATCGATTTATACTTGTAACATCTACTTTTAAAAAAAGTACTAGTACTTTTTAAAAATAAATGACATACTTTTTTAGCTAACCTTTTAACAAGCAAATCAATTCTTCTCTTTATTACTTATGCGTATAAAAGTAGGATAAGGTAATCGTCAATACGTTACCAGATATTATATTTTTATTATATTTTATGTTATAAAATTACTTTGTTACATCAAATATGTATCGCTGTAATATTTTAATTATTTTTTTTAACAAGTTTTTGAAAAAATATTTTAATAACATTATCAAGTTGATCACTATTTACATTAGACCAGTTATAATTTGTTCTTTTAAGTTACTTTTCAAAATAAATTCCTGCAAAGTACAGATTGACCTTCAAAAATATTTGATAAAATATTGACTTTTTTCCGATTACTTTACCCTGATACTTTTATACCCATGAAAAGACTCGATTTATAATGAAAAAAAATATATAAAATTACTTATTTTTTAAATGGATGAAAGAATTGTACTTTTCAAGCCGATTGAGTCATTGTTTGAAAATATTTTATCATAGAATAATAGATAATTAAACGGTGAAAAATTTTTCCACTTTACCACTTTTTTCTATCTTGATTTAAAGAAGAGTTATAATCCAAGTACTGTAGAATCAGTCAGTATGTAGGAAATAATTGAGTAATGTGGTGGTTTCGGTCCGCTGTATGCGGATGTGAAACGTATTTAGAAATGTATAATATTCATTAAGTATTTACGTTACATATTATGAATAATGGCAAAGTAAAATTAATGTAGCAAATATAATCTCTAATAATTGTACATGCTTTAATTTGAACAGTGCGGATATTAACAGAATCACGAGGACAACTGATTTGGTTTTCATATCGTTCCTTTTAACAGAATTTTCCGAATCCCCGTGTGTTTTGTTGGAACAATCCTTTTCCGAGATGAAACTCTTTTATAATTTACAAACAAAATGCTTTCTGATTTAATATTTAGTGATTTTATTATATTTTATTGATATACCATTCTTCGCCACTCGATTTTGAAAATTGATGACTGAATTAGCGCGAAAACTGTTTGGATCATTAAAATCTCGATAAAATATACGGTTTCACTCTACAACATGTCGACGGAGAAACGCCGGAAGGACTTTCGAGAGCTAAGAAGATGCGTTCCATTGTAATCCTTCGCATCGTCCTCTCTCATGCGCACGGAAGTTGGAATTTTCGAAGTAGCGGAGCTAATGCGTCCGTCCGACCAACGCGCGGTTTCATCCACTAAGTTAGCCATAGTATTAAGCCCGCGAGCTAAGAAAATGTTCCACTACAGTTTGGTGGTTCAAAATATGAAAAGAACATTGCAATGTCAAATTATGTTATTCTACATCAGCGGATATTCAATTTATTATTATGCGTCAAATATGAAAAAAATACATATATATTAATGAAAATGTATCCTTTTTCAGGATGTCTCATAATTATCGTAAAATGATTTAATAGCGTATTTTGGAGATTGATTTGAATCGGAAAACGTGATAATAAAATATTAAAAGCATCACAGTAGTTTTCAAATTACAAAGTGATCAAAGTTCGTAAATGGAATTGTGTCGAATTGGTATATTCTGACTTTTAACGTACCGATTTTTCATCTGTTATTAATGACAATTTGGATGACACATTAATTTCTGCTTAATCCTCAACTATACAATTATGTATACAAATTGTACTCAAGTTCTAAAACATTCTGTTTGAAGTACGGAATATTTACAAGTGAATCTCCGCTTTACGGTGATCGATATATAGATTTTCAAAGTTTTTTACACTTTAAAACTTTATAATACTAATTGTATACATTGTATACAATTATCCAAAAAGTTTTGCTGTTGCTTTAAATCGGGGTTAAAAATACGTAGTCGAAAATAAATTAATTTTATTGTTTTATTTCTTACGCTTAGGTATTACTTACACTATATTTATTAGCTATTAGATAGATTATTGAAAGAAATTTCAAATGTCATATATCATTTCCACGTATAACTATTTAATTTCTTAAACAAGAATTTGGCGATGATATTATATATATATGTTATTAATTCCAAAAAAATTATTAAATTCAAAATATTATAAATGTGTTGAAAATTATATATCAGTATAATATATAAATTGTATGTTTCAAATTAAGATTATAATAATAAGATTATAATTACAGATAAATATAACATCTCGCATATCCATTATTTTACAATGGATAGATAATGGATAAATGAGTTTTAATATAATTCTGAAACGTGCATCTATCGATGTATTGTGCATAAGAACGCGTAAAGCTTATAGAAGAGAGCTCACGTATCGATATCTATATAACTTTTCGACATATTTTGGTTTCTCATCAGAATACCATACATGCAAAATTAATTTTTAGGAAACGAATATGAGAATATGATATACTAATAATAATTACTTACAATAGGACAATTTTTTTAATATTGAGTTGAAACATTATAAATAATTAAATTTTCTTTATTATTAAATTATATAAACTAATAATAAAAATTAAAGTAAAGGAAGAAGGAAATAAAATTAAACTATTAATATTTAAGAAAAATATAAAATTTTTACTGAGGTTTCTTTATGATGTTTACATTTGGACGAAGTTTGAAAAAAAAAACGCTTATATACAATATATTTATTATATTTATACAAAATAACTTAACAAGATAAATTAACTTTTATTAAACATCCTAGCAAAAAAATGTTAATATTTAAATATATAACCTTATTTTTTTTTTCTTTCTTCCTTCCTTCCTTCTTTCCATATATTTCTTTAGTAGAATTTGAAGTTTCTGCATTTGACCTCTCTATATCTTTTCAGGATTAAATATTACATAAATATACTGGCGTAAGAGAGAAAGCAATATTCAGAGATTTTTTTTAATGTATGTATGGTATAAAAATAAAAAAAAGAATAAGAAAAATTACACGATGAAATAGAATTTTGCAACTAATCCATTTTAATTAATAAAAATGTTTTAATAATCTCTCAATCGTATCGTTTTGATGATTAATTTTATTTTAATCTTTCACAGTTTATCTACATTTTATTTACAATACGTTCTATATTTATTACTAATGTTTTTTATTATTTATTTGACATAAAATAAATTACTTGAAATTTTTACTTGCATAATTACTTGAATAAACAAAAAGATCTTTTCATTTAACAAATGACAAAGTAATATTTTTATGTAAGAACGCAATTGTCTAAAGCATCTATGATTGCCAATTTTGATCATTAATAAAAACTATTAAGACATTTTTGTTTTAAAGTTTCCTCTAATTTACAGGATTAGATAAGTTATTAACTTTTTAACTTTTTTTTAACTTTTAACGTTTTAATTAGTTATTACCCAATCCTGCTAATTTATCTCCAGGATGCGGTATTAATAGTATTTTACAGTAATTGTGGGACACACATTATTATTAATGTAAGTTATATTAAATTATCATAAATTACTAATGCTAAATCGGAACAGCATCCTGAATAATTTATCCTTAGTAAAATGCAAAATTTATGAAAATGCAAAAGAATAAATTTTTGATATTAAATAAATATCGAGCGTGTTATATAACATAATGTTGAAAGTCTTATCGAATTTTTCTTTATGATACACTGAATAAAATATTTAATTTTAGTAAATATTTGTTGAAATAGTTCTAACAAAAAGAAAGAACTCCAACTTAGAAATTCAAAAAAATTATGAAAGAAACTTATTTATTCTTCGATATTAAGTTTTCACTGAGGATGATCACCACAATTTAATTTAATTAAAGGTTGAAATGTATAGTTAATTTTTAATTTTTAATTTTTGTATTTTACATTTACACATACACACACACACACACACACACACACACACACACACACACACACACACACACACATTATTTTTGCAAAAAGCCCAGCGTTTAACTCTTAATAGCTCTTATTTATTTTTAATATTTGAATTGTTAATTCTTTGAACCGTTTGATAGATTTATTTGTAATTATTATTTATTTATTGTAAGTAAATATTTATTTTTAGTATTTACTATTTAAAGAAATATGTACTAAGGTTTAATCAACTTTTCCTAGTGTATACCTATGAAAAAGTAATATTTAAAAGTCGATAATATTTATTGAAATCGTATATGTGATTATTATTTGTCGCGTGGTTTTTCTTTTACGAAAATAAAATAGTTGAAATTTTTTTCAAATAATAAGATTAATATAATTTGATTCTCTGATATGCCGATACAAAATTGTAACATTTCATATCCTAATCAAATTTCAGTCTCTGACTTCTAAGATCTTTATTTGCATTTTCGTCTTGTTCAATTTATTTTACTCGGTCAAGAAACAACCACTCAGAGGCATGCCACTCACGAACAATTTGAATATTTCCTATGGTACTCATCCGTGAGAGGATCAATGAAATATGGCAGTAATTGGAGAGTCCCTTTGCGGGGAAACGGTCCGCCCTCTTTTTGATATCAGATAGAGCACGATAAAATCGTTTGTACATGAAATCAGGTCGTGGTGCTAGTTTATTAAATATATACATCATAACCGGCCAACAAAAATCGATTTGTTCGCGGCAGCATCCGCGGCAGAATACCGGTGCTCGATTTTTAATTCATACCTTGTCTGAATACCCTTTTAGTAATGCGCAAACGTGATATTTCCTCTGTTGCATTTTGGTTCTGTATTAACAGCTTTATAATCCGCGATACCGCCGCTGCGGCAAATCATTATAATTCCACTAGATATTTTTGTTAGCCGACCCGAGAATCTACCCTCGAAATAAAATATCCATTGCTTTTTCTCCGAATAACTTCGTACTGTATGTCGAAATTTGCAATAAAATTTCGCCATTCCATTGATGCTCTATGAAGCTGAAGAAGTGTTTTATAGTATTTGAAGTGAATTAATATACTTTACTAATTTCTACATTAAATATATTTTTTTACTATTATTATTATCAATCTATTAAAATATTTTATTTGCGATCCGCAAAATTTTATTACAATGAAAAATAAAATCTATACAGTTTTAAACAGAAGTCTATCCCTCGAGATGGTTAACCAAGTTGAAATGTGATATTATCTAGAAAACGCGATATTGATTGAACCGCAGCTTACATATACCTTTTATGTCCATTCACAACATTATCTGAAAGAAAATAAATATATCGATTATTACATACGTCCACACACATGCACGCACGCACGCACGCGCGCGCGCGCGCATACATAGACATATATTACTGTTCAAAAGTTTAGTACTCTATAGTTTTTATACAATATAAAAATACGATTCTTTACAGATATAATTATTTTATTGAAAATATCAATTTTTATTTTTGAACGAACACTATTGGAATAAAATTTATAATTGAAACAATATAAACTTTTATACATTTACAATGTTAATAAATAAAATTGATTAAATTTTTTTTTCAAAATTTAGAGATGCTTTCGAACAGTAGTGTATGTACATGTATTTGCGTTTCTCTAATAAACTTTTCAAAGCTTTTTGGAAAGAATTATGAATGGCTCGTATTTCAATGTGACATTTGATTTCCTTGTATGTTATCTTTCCGAAATAATATCGCTTTAATTGTAATGTCAGCTTTTATTACGAGACATGGATTAAAAGCAGTTACGATATCTCTTCCTGTGTACATTATGGTGTTCGCGCTATTTCCGGAACGACGAAACGACACTAGGCAGTCGAGTGCCGTGTTAACGGGATTGAGTTAATTCGAAGTCAAGACAGTAAATTACGTTCTCGTTCATAAATACGAGTGGTCCGTATGTAAGTGGCTATTCTCTCTCTCTCTCTCTCTCTCTCTCTCTCTATATATATCTCTCTATCTACCTCTTTCTCGTTCGTTGAATGTAACACGTGCAAAAGTGAGTGTCATTTCACGTAATGAGACTTAGACAAAACAATACTTACATCAAAATATCAATCCGTTCTGATCTGTTAAGTATGGTATTCGTATGAAGCTTAATGTTATTATAATAATTGTAGCGTGATATTAATAAGGTCAATGATTACACTAGTAAGAGGGCATATCATTAACTTTGTATTATTATTGATTATCAATTAATAGTGTTCCAAAATTAATATGAAACTTTTGTTGATAATCAAAAAATGCTATGCTATAATATAAATCTAAAAAAGACTTTAGTGAAATGTTATTATTGATTACTGATACATTACAATTATATCAATTATATCAGTAACTGAACTTTTAATAAATTAAATTTGTTTTTAAATTTAATTTGCAATTTACAATTGTAGAAACATACTATATGTAAATACAAAGTAGTTGTTTATATAATACAATAGTAATTTACATAGATAATACAAATAATATGTTCGGTCTCCACAAATATATATAAAAATTAGAAAAAAATGAATAGTAAGTTAAACCGATTATTGAATTGATAAAATAAATGAAAATGTTCTTGCAAAATTTGAACTAATTTTTGAAATGAACTAATTTTTATTATATATAAATTTCTATCTAAAATGTTTATGTCCTTTTATTACTTATTTATTATACAATATTTAATTTGGTTTTTCTGTGTACTATTTTCTTACTGTATTATTGATAAAATGACAAATATATAAATACAAATATATTATTGCCTCTTTAATTATTGGACACGGTCATTAGGACATTTATCTTACAATTAGCACAGTCGTATATATTTCAAGAATTATTAATTATTACGAAAAGATTCTGATTTGGATATCGAACGTCTTTTATTACCGCAAACGTGATAGCATCTCCGCTGATCTCATTCATCCAAAACTTGTTCCTTATAAAGGAAGATAAATTCGATTACAAAATTGTTAGAAATTTGTTTAAGTTACGATGCTTTTTTGTGTCGTTGCACGTGCAGTTGTGGTATCAAAGTTTGAGTACCTTCAGGCTTAAGCTTTGTATTCAAACGTAGTGCAACGCGTCCAAAGCCTCTACACTGCGACGCAATGGTATTACCGTTCGTCGAGCAGATGCAAAGCGTACGTTTATAGTCGGACTAAGAATCCCGCACTATACCGCACGTTGCCACCGCGCGCTGTGCAACTATAATAATCCTTACGTGAACGATACCTTACGTTCGCACAGCTGCGAACTCGGGAGAGCTAATTATACGGCGCGGCGCGCGGGCGAAGAGACGGGCAACACGACGAGTCCAGCTGCAATTTTTATAAACCGTAATTTTCGATAAAAGCTACTCTCGTCTCCTCTCTCTCGCGGGCACGCGCGCGTCATCTCTCTTTCATTCGATGTGCCAAGAAGGTCTTCTTGTTTTCTCGTAGCTGGCTCCTTTTTCCGCTCTTTCAGATTGCACGTAGCTTTAATTTCTCCTCGAAGGTCCTTCGCTACTTTTCTCGATACTCGACTCGGCTCGAATCGAATCAATGTACTAGTGACGGTGGCTTCGTTTCCGTTTCGACGAGGAAATAATAAAGCTCGATTATCGACAGTGGAAATTAACGTCACGCGTCTTAGAAATTTATTATTATTAATTTGCGGCTACACTTATTCGCGTGAGGAAAAATTGTGTGTTTTTATTTTCTTTTACTTGTTTTTTTTTTTTATTTATTTATTTATTTATTTAGCAACGATCGAAGAGGAGGATGGTCGTTTTGGTTTTTATAAACACAAGCTGCACATAATTCAGATATCGTATCGAAAAAATTTTATTTAACATAGCTCGGGCATAAACGGGATTAATCCTTAGTAATTTCCTCGTTAAAATATTTAAATTTATAGTGCTTGTACAGTATATGTAATAATTAATAAATAAAAGAGAAAATAAAAGTGACTTGAATAAATGTAAGTTTAACACGTGAATGAGCCTGAACATGTATTCAATATTTTACTGAAATATTATTTAATGTATTTAAGCAACGTTCTAATATTTCAATCTCCGACGGTAGTAGTTACGTGGGAAGGTGAACGGATAATGAAAAATATCGAGATCACTGTGAAAACGTAAACTCTCGGTACACCTACAAATACGAAGTTAAGTAATCTGTGATGCGATATTTCAGCGAGTATTAGCGATATGCGAAGAAAGCACGGATAAAAGCACGGCTAAAGAAAAAGAAAACTAGAAGGTACGGCTCTTAAGGTAGAAAGCATTTCTCCGTAAAATTCCGTCGTCTTAAAACGGATAGACGAGAAGGGCTTTTGAAAATATGCAATTAGTTAATCTCTCTCTCTCGTTTTTCAATGGCTAAACGGTGGCAGCCAGTGCGCAATTAAGTGACTCACTGAATGATGATGTTTATCAATCGAGTTGCATTTGGCATCACTGAATTATATTAGATTTTCCGAAGGATATAAGAAACGATTGAGACAAATTAATTCAATGACATTGAATCTGGAAACTTAATGAGAGTTTATTTTTTAATTAAGTAATGGTCAATAATAAGAGTCAGTTTAGAAAAATTAAAAAACTAAATATGTTTATTATTATTATAACGTTGAAAAAAGAATGATAAATTATTGAATTAACACATGGATGTTTTAACTATACTAACGAGTTTTCCTTAGATGAACAATTAAATCGATAGAACAATTTTATGATAAAATCACAAAACAGATTAGAATCTTGAAAGAAACCTTTTTAAAGTAGAAAAAAATATATGCGAAATATATAAAAAAAATCAAATATTCTTCCTAAAATAAAAAAAACATTAATTTATTTTGTTAATAAATAAAAAAACTACAAAAAAAAATAAAGAAATATTGCATATTAAATCTAAAGCGAAGAGTAAATTTTATTTTTACAACATTTAAATTTCAATTGTTATACAATATCAGTGCTACGTTTAATCATACATACTTTTAATTAGAATCGAGCACATATTTCTGTTGATATTTTAGCCGACCATTAACGCGACAATTCCTACAGAATATCCGGGTTCGTGCCTTCCTTTTACGAGCCAAAGTTCACCCCTCCTACAACGCCTAATGGATGAAATGGCTCTACGTTTGGTATTATTGCGCCACCGCTGTTACTTTCCTCCCAGACGAGGCGAGTGAACCTCCAATACGTTCCCATTAGGTTCTTCTCCCGATGCGACGCGACGGCGAGCGAAATAATGAGTTTAAAGTAGTACAACAAGATGAGAGGCACGTCTCACTTCCATTTTTATGGCGCGTTCGGGGGATACCCGAGAATTATTTATGCCGTCTCATCTCCGGTGGCAACTAATTATCATCGCGCGGCCGTCGGTGATAACGCCAGTCGAATTTTCCGCACTTTTCGAGAGGTTCTTCGAGGTTCTGCCGCAAATGCTCCCTTTTCTTCCTCTTCGCTCGCGCGGTAACTATCCCGTAACTTTCTGCATTACAGTCGTGTTAACGAAACAATTGTTACGCAGAGTTGTGCCTCGACGGCTAGTCGCTTTCTTACGCCAGCCGAGATTTTCTGGCGAATAGAACGGACGATTCCCCCATTAAAAGTTCCAGAAAATTTGTGATCTCTTGTGCCGTATCTTTAATTCACTTATAAATTTAAGCAGTTTCGTAGAATTATGAAACAGATTTATCAATTCCTCTTGGCGCAATTCTTGCCTGAAAAAGCTTCGCAGCCTCGCTATCGAAAATTACAGATTTCATTATTACGAAACAATACTGAATTGGAACATCGCGCCGCAAAATTTAATTTCGCTTCATATGTCATATCGTACTTGATTAACGCAATCGAGACATCGAGATATTTTTATAAGAAACTTATCGAAATAATCCTGTGTGACCTTTTTATATGCCGTTTATTTGGCTCAGTCATATATAGAATGAAAAATATAGAGTAGAACAAATGAATTATCTTGATATTCCATAGACAGTAAAAAAATATTTTATATTTATATTAAAACTGATCCGCACTAAAAATTTTTGTGTTAAATTTTTAATCTATTTACGTGTTAATTATATATATATATATATATATTTATAACATACAACATATTTATTATATATATATATATGTATGTATATATGTGTGTATATATATATATATATATATATATATGTGTATGTGTGTGTGTGTGTGTGTGTGTGTATGTATGTATTATAAAAGTTAATTTTGAATGAAAAATATGCTTCCACAATTTGTTTCCAAATAAGTTACATTTTTTTTATGTTAATTCTTATATAATATTTGTATTATTTTCTAATCTAACATATTCATCATAAATGTTAAATTAATTGGGATAAAATGTGAAAAATGTTATAAAGAATAATTATTATAGAATAAATCATCTTGATATTTATCTTGATATTTCATATTAGTCTACATCGATCATCTTATATATTCTGACATCTGTGAATAATTTTTTTTTTTCCGTAAAGTGATTCCAATTTCCAAGATTATACTATATAGACTAATTATAACACGTTGCATAATTACCGTTTGCTAATGAAGTTATCGATCGAACTGTGCACATTTAGTTAGAAAGATCGTATAATAATAATTCTTACAAGTGTTCGTAATCCTCTAAATTACTTATCGAGAGGTGTAATTAATCGTAAAGCTTCTTCTAGCGCAAAAATATCTGTGCTACTTTTCAGAGAGAACAATAATTAGAAATAGATTAGCCCTCCTGAACAGAGCATGCGATTGCAACGGCGGAAATCAGAAACAGCATCCAATTCGCAATCGACAGACTCCTGATGGGGCTGATTAAAGTAACATCTCTTTCAACAACCTTCACACACGTATTCAATCTCTGGAAAGAATCGGCTCGGTAAAAAGTGTAGACGAAGCTCCGATTCTCTTTTCTCTGATTTTAACGTTACATTTGGTATCAACGAGAAAGTATCTTTTAATTCAAGAATATATCTCTGTACGTATCGCTAAATAATATCGTTTTCTTACTTAAAAATAACATATAACTCGAAAAATTAAATTTTCTAGAAAAGAGGAAAAATTATTTTTTAATTTGACAATCAATTTTTTTAACTTTTTTTTAGTCAAATAATATCGATAAGAAGAGTACATTCTTAATTTGAAAAAAATTTCATTTTTATTATTTTTATTTCACAACTCTTAAAAAAATCTTTGAGTTGTGACGTTTTGACGATTTTTATGAAGTTAAATTAATTCATTGTTAATAGTTGAGGGAAATGTTTATTCATTCAATGTGTATTAATTCATTTTTAGGGAGGATAATGTTTATTAGTTCATTTTTAATGATTGAGGGTAATGCTTATTAATAGAGATGTGCGAATTATTCGATTTGAATTTGAATCGCTATTATTCGAACGCGAACTATTCGAAAATTTTGAATCTGTGGCTGATATAATCAGAGTTCTTATTTTAAGATTATCTCAAATAATTTCTCAAAATGCTAATGCAGTTCTTTTATTAGTATATAACATCTTAAAACTGAATTTATTAGTATATAACATCTTAAAAACTGAATTTAAGACAGTCTCAAATAAGAATCGACTATAAATACCGATGTAGAGATGTTTAAATGTATAAGAATTAAATACATATATTGACAATCTTGCACATACATATACAATACGTACACTAAGTATTGATCAACGAAATTATAGATATTCTAGTGAATTTGTTCACTTTTGTAATTTTTACCTTATTTTAAGATACACACTCAATTTCTAAATTCGATTCGAAGTAAAAAAACTTTGATTCACACATCTTTACTATTTAACCCATAATTTATTATAAAATATTTATTAATTCATAATAACTAAAAATCACGAGTTGTGATTTTAGAGTTGTGTCACTTTTGAAATAAGGGAGCGATATCTATAATCTATATATTATTTTTAATATATTATTTTTCTATTATAGTATGTTTCTCTTTCAATATACGCGCTGTATTTCAACAAAATTCGGACAAATTCGAGTACTCGAGAATTAACCGCAATACTCGTGATATACTTGCTCGTTATCCTCCGCAATACGCGTACGATTGTATCTTAAGTTAAGGCCGATCGAATCCAACGATTGTGATCGGTTCCATGCTTTTCGAGAGGTATTTTTCTCAGTGGGGTGCGCGAATGTTGAAGTTACCCGAAATAAAGCCTCGGTCGCACGAAGCAGCCGTTCGTGGCTTGGGCCACGACGTAAAGGAAGTTGCTCAACGACCGTTGCCTTTACTGTTTATACGATCCCCAATCCAATCTCCAGTCTGAGGATCTTTCAGAGAACGAGTCAACTTTCGGAGGAGTGTCACGACTGCCGGGCTCGCTTCTCCGATACTCGAGAACGAAATTACGATAACGAGGGATTTCGTAGCACGTTACACGATCCTACCATAGCCATCCACCCTTTCTCCCTTCTTTCCTTCATCTCTCTCTCTCTCTCTCTCTCTCTCTCTCTCTCTCTCTCTCTCTCTCTCTACTACTCTACTCTCTACTACTCTACTCTCTACTACTACTACTACTTACTTCGTCTCTCGT